>NW_024080795.1:913550-1290025 GCF_003009895.1 Hyaena hyaena
TGGTGAGTTCCTTATAGATTCTGGATATTAACCCTTTATCTGATATGTCATTTGCAACTATCTTTTCCCATTCCGTTGGTTGCCTATTAATTTTCTGGGTTGTTTCCTTTGCTGTGCAGAAGCTTTTAATCTTGATGAGGTCCCAACAGTTTATTTTTGCTCTCAATTCCCTGCAAGGCAGAGTCTTAAGCCCATTTTATGTAAGGGGAAACCAGCTCTGATAAGTTGCATACGGTTGTATTTTTCCATTCAGATCTCCTACAACCAAAACTCAGTTGGTCCAAAAGAGGATATCTTCTTCTCTGGCTGCAAACACCAAACTCCTTCTCACTGTAAGGTATTGTCACTTCCCCACTTCCTGTTATATCGCTTGCAGCCTGAGACAGTTGAAAATCAGACAGGTAATTGCTTTGGAATAATGCCCTCCCTCCCCCATAAAATCCCCCAAGCCCGACTCATTACAGACTCGTGTCTTGAAAATTGAAGTTCAAGCTATCCTACGGACGAGCCGCTCCCAGCCATTAGGAGAGCTAAGCCTGATCACTTGCACACGCTGCGTGCTGTGGGTTGCCCAGAGCTGAGCTGAGTTCGCAGCTCTGGCTGTGTGCTTGTCAGTCCTCAGGGTACGCTCTTCCCAGGCGAGGCCCTCCCATAGGCGGGGCCGGCCAGGGCTCTGCGCAGTTCCCAGTGCACCGAGGGCAGTCCTGCCCCTTTCTTGACTCTTGGACTGGAAAGCCTATTGGAATGTGAGTGATTTAGCAAGGGTATTTCTATAGTATAGGAGCAACTTTCAATTCACTAGTTTTTTTTTTTTAGAGAAAATTACTTACAAATGTGGGTAGTTCAGTATTAGTAACAACTGACGCAAAACATATTCACAGCTGATCTGGGCATACCAAAGTGTTGAGACCGTGGGTTTGAAAACCACTTCCACAGATTGTTAGGGAAGGCCCAAGTGCCCATTGGTGAGGGCCAGCTTTCTTTCCCGTGTGCTGGATTTGCCTGCCGCGAAAACGTTTAAACCTGATACTACTTAAGAATCAGAATTGAGAAACTCCGAGCCTTTTGGAAGGCCGGTAACAGGACCACCAGGCACTAACATCTCATTGAGGAGTCTCCATGTGTCCACGTACCGAACCAAATGCTTTACTTGGGCTGTTTTTACTCGGCTAGCATTTTTGTGACCATTTCCCTTTGGACAGCAGAAATCTGCCATGGCTCCCACCATTTCCAATGGGAGAATACAAAAAGACAGAAGTTCAGATATATGCCACTGTTGTGACGTGAGGCTAAAAGGAAGACTCGACCCATTGAGAAATTTCGGCTAATCTGTTCAGTACTTCTGTTTCTTCTAATGATTAGTAAAGCATGGGAGCCCGGAATTGTGGGGACACTGCTCTTCAATCAGACTCGACTAGGATGGCAGCATGGTGTCGAAGGATAAACATATTCAGCTTAGCCTTCAGTGAATTATCTTCTTAATAAGGGAATTAGGACATACCTTTTTTTTTTTTTTTAATAGGAAGAACTGGGTATTTAATCACTGTCATGGAAAGAAGATAAAAGGCTGATGTGCCTTCCAGGATTTTAACCTACATCTGGTTGAACAAAGGTGTAAAATGTGTACTTTGCCTGTAGCTACCATGGTGCCTGGCATGTACTTGGGATTGAATTAAAATTTATAGAATGAATTTGTCACACTGGCAAAATGAAGATTAAAAAGTTCCAAGTTTTGGGGCGCCTGGGTGGCTCAGTCAGTTGAGCGTCTGACGTTGGCTCAGGTCATGATCTCGCAGTCTGCGAGTTCGAGCCCTGCGTCAGGCTCTGTGCTGACAGCTCAGAGCCCGGAGCCTGCTTCGGATTCTGTGTCTCCTTCTCTCTGCCCCTTCCTCACTCACAATCTGTCTCTCTCTCATAAATAAATATTAAAAAATTGTTTACAATGTTCCAAGTTTTTTAACCTTTATTTATTTATTTTGGGAGAGAGAGAGAAAGCAAAAGAGTTGGGGAAGGGAGAGAGAAAGGGAGAAGAGAATCCCAAGCAGGCTCTGCGCTGACAGCGTGGAACCTGACACAGGGGCTCCATCTCATGAACTGTGAGATCATGACCTGAGCTGAAATCAAGAATCAAACACTTAACTGGCTGAACCACCCAGGTGCCCCCCAAAAAGTTATTAGTTTTTTTTAATTTATTTTTATTTATTTTTATTTTTATTTATTTCTAGGAGAGAGAGAGAGAGAGACAGCGTGAGCAGGGGAGGGTCAGAGAGAGAGGGAGACACAGACTCTGAAAAAGACTCCAGGCTCTGAGCTGGCAGTCAGCACAGAGCCCGAAGCGGGGCTAGAACCCACGAACCGTGAGATCATGACCTAAGCAAAAGTCAGACGCTTAACCGACTAAGCCACCCAGGCGCCCCAAAAAGTTATTAGTTTTTAAGACATGTTCCTTATAGTGGTTAGCATCAAGAAAAGCTTGATGGGGGTAGAATCTAATTTGAAAAAAAAAATCACTGAAATGCTTTTGTTTTAGGAGAAACTTTATTCTAAAATGTGAAATATTAAAAATATAAAATATTAACAGTATCTCACCAGCCCACTGTTTTCATCCTTGAACTGTACTATATAGAGCATTTTTCATCTTTAACTTAACACACATCCGTTAAGTCAAAGGCAGTGAGGAGGAGGTAAGGTTGAAAAGGTCACTTGGAAGCCTCACTCCATCTGGTCATGGTGGGTCACGGAATACCTGCATCAGATTCCCTGGGAAGCTCAGTATTTCCTTGGGCCATCCCTGCAGTTCTTTTGCCCTACAAGCGAAGAGTTTGGCTCTGATGCTGGTTAGAGTCTGACCAGCAGCCAGGGTGACCGGTCATGTCCTATGTTCCTCTGAGTAAAGTTAATGAATAGAAGCGTAATTACAACCAGTCTAGCACATGGGAAATCGATTCAATTGATAAATAGTCATAAGTACCTACTATGTGCTCAGATTGTATGGAAGCGTGAAACATGGTCCTTGACCCAGAGATGCTTAAAGGCAAGACAATTACAAATGAATAGTTCAACAACAGTACCAGGTAGTCGGAGAGTCATTGTTGGAGAAGCAGCTATGAAGATCATTTGGTTTAAACTTTCCATTTGCAAGGAAGATGGGCTCAGATTAGAAATAGAATTTTTAAAGGTCTGAAGTTGGAACTACCACACAAGTCTTCTGATTCCTAGAAACTTTTTTCATTCTATCACATAGTTGGTTATATGGCATTTTGACATACTTTGCTTTGATCTGCTATTTTGATGCTGGGAACTTTATGATGAGACCATTTTAACACAGTGGTTGTGTGTGTGTGTGTGAGGGGGGGACCTTTTACAACAGCCTCCAAAGCAAACTAATAAAACGTTCAGCTACTCGTTTTTTTAAATTATCAAGTAATGTGGAAAGCAGACAGCCTCACCCCATCCCTCAGCTTCACTTCATCCCTCAGCCTTGAGGGTAGAGATTGGGGCTGAGGTGGGAATGCGGGTCAAGGATGGAATGGGCGTCATGGATGGGGTGATGCTCAGAAAAGGGATGAGGGGTGGGATGTGGGGTCAGGCACCATCTGGCAGGCAAAGCCCACATCGCCAGCAGTCATGTGTTCTCCACACTTGCTCATCTTTGGAAGCCCATTAATCATTGCAGGCACATTATCTGCTCTTTCTCTGAGAACTGATTTTCATTTCTTGAATAGTGTATTTCTTAAAATCTCTGATTGCAAACTTTCAAGGGACAGAATTGGAGTAGGGAAGGATATTTGGATCGCAATATGGTCCCCTCGTCCCAGACACGGGCTCCACTGGGAATCCTTGCCTCAGTGGCCATCCATTGTCTCATTAATATTCCATGTAATATACTATGGAAAAGTAGTAAGTTTCTACTATTTTCAAAAGGGTGAAATGTCAGTCTCATGTTTTGAGGTAATAGGACTGGTTGGCTCTTTTAAAGTTTATCCTCTTTCAAAATCGAACAGACTTAAAAATGCATCTCTTTTTTTCTCTGATTATAAATGTGTAAAATTTTCACTTTCTCAATGAGGTTTTTTTAATGTTTTTATTTATTTTTGAGACAGAGCAAGACAGAGCACGAGCTGGGGAGGGGCAGAGAGAGAGGGAGACACAGAATCTGAAACAGGCTCCAGGCTCTGAGCTGTCAGCACAGAGCCCAATGCAGGGCTTGAACCCATGGACCGCTAGATCATGACCTGCGCCCAAGTCAGACGCCTAACTGACTGGGCCACCCAGGTGCTCCCTCAATGCGGTTTTTAATGTAAAATTATTTTTAAAAATCCACTCCTAAAAGATGAAGAATATAATGCAATAAAGGAACACATCCTCATGTGTTCATAGTGAAGAAACTGGAAAGCACAAGTCCCCTATGTGCTGGGTAAGGATTGAGGAAAGAGTGCCCGAATGTCAAGTATAAATACAGGATGTCTGGTTTTTAGCAAAACATTTGAGAGTCCTCTGTAAGATCCTTGTGCAGAAGATTGTGAAATTTGACTGCATAACTAGTAATTAGGCAGATTCACAGCTGGTTGAACAACTGATTCGGTATCAACCTGGAGGAAGATGTGTTTAGTTAAGGGCCACGGAGCTGCCTTTGGCTCTATCTGGGCATTTATTCATTTAAGAACCACTGAGCACCTACGATGTAAAAGGCACCCCCCACTTAGCACTGTAAGGAAAACAAAGGTGTCCAGACCCTGGCCCCTGACCTAAGGAGCAGATTCTTGATCAGAACTGATCACAAAGACAGGCTTTTATACTTTGCAGATGATATAGAGCTGGGTGGCGTAGTTTAATATATAGGATGACAGAATCCAGATTTAAAATGACCTCAACTTGTAGGAACTCTAGGTCAAAACCTACAAGATGAAATTTAACAATGATAGATGTAAAGTCTTGAATTTAGGTCTAAAAAATTGCATATGTACAGGATATGAGAGATGTGACTTGGCAGCAGTTTATGTAGAAAGTTCTTGGGGATTTAGTTGATCACAAGTTTAATATGAGCCAACAATGTGGTGTAGCTTATTTTTTTTTTAAAGCAAAACAATTTGAGGCTGTATTAGAAGCATGTGTGCTGATCAGACCACATCTGGAGTATTATGTTCAAGCATAGTTGCCACATTTTATGAACATTGACAAAGTTGAGTATCTCCAGAAGATAGTGACCAGGATGGATGTGAAAATGATGTCACATGAGAAATGGTTGAAGGAAAGAACCGAGGAGATTTAGCTTTTGCTTTAGGCCTCAGGTTGTCTGATTTATTTATTTTTTCAGTAGGCTCCTTGCCCAATGTGGAGCTTGAACTCGTGACCCTGAGATTAAGAGTAGCATGCTCCACTGACGGAGCCAGCCAGGCATTCCTAGGCCTCGGGGTAGACCCTTCAAGTCTTTGGGAAGGTTCCCTTGTTATGTATTCTCACACTCTGGACAGCCCTCGCGTCTTCCTCCCTGGGCTCAGGCCTTGTTAGAGCAGGCGAGGGGCTCCATGTTCACAGTGATGTGTGCGGGCCAAGTACCGTGTGAGTGATACAGGTGGGACCTTAGCAATGTTTGGACAACTAGTGAGTAGAATTTCTACATGTGAGGGCCTTGGGGAAAACTGATGAAAAACTATAGTGCCGGGCACCTATAGTCATTAAATAAAAGAACAGAAAAGGAACTTTAAAAGTTTCTACAAGCTTTAGAATGGGTCTTTTTTTTTTTTTTTCTCATTTTCTTTTGGCCTCTGCAAGGACCCGATACTACACATACATGTCTGCTTTAAAAGAAATCTGAAAAAGCATCCTCTCCAAAAGGAGCATTTTAAAAAAATGGGTTAAAGTTCAGGCACCAGTATCAAATGAAAGCAACTAGATGACATTTTTTAATGCACAGATTAGGAAAAGAGTACATAAAAAAGCCTGATACCCATTGCCAGTGAGGATTTAGTCAAGCAGACACCCTCTCATGCATTTCTGGTACAACCTTTTGGAGCTGCATTTTGGCAATATGTATTATCAAAGGCCTGAAAATATTCATGGTTAGAGCCAATAATTCTACTTCTGGGACTTTCATCTGTGAAAGCCATCCTGAACACAGAAAAAGAAAGCCTTATGCACAGAGGTGTTTTCTGATAACAAAAAACTGGAAACAACTAAATATTTAATAATAAAGAAGTGAATAGTTATATAAACTGTGATATGTCCGTTCAAGAGAATGTTATAAAGCCATTATAGTTTGTAGTTTCTGCAGGATACACAGCTGTGTATATATAGTATGCTATAACTGAGCAAAAATAAATAAATCTAAACCTGTAGGTAGAAAAATCCTGGAAAGTCTCACACAAAAATGTCAACATTGGCTATTTTTCAGTGCAAAGAAGATCAGTTATTTTTGCATCTGGTCTCCTTTTTTACATTTTCTAAATTTTTCTTTAAAACTCATTTTTACACTGAAGACAGTTTATAGCGTGCCCTATTAGGTCTAGAAATAGACCTGTAGAGTCTAGGTCTTCAGCGCCCCTGTGTATCACCAGTTTTATCAAGGGCATTCTGAAATTGTGAGGAAAAGACAAACCCAAATAACTTCAGAGCAAAAATTGATTTTCATTGTAAAAATTTTTTAATGTTTTTTTTTTTAATTTTTATTTATTATTGAGAGACAGAGCATGAGCATGGGAGGGGCAGAGAGAGGGGGAGACACAGAATCTGAAGGAGGCTCCAGGCTCTGAGTTGTCAGCACAGAGCTCGACACGGGGCTCGAACTCACAAACCGTGAGATCATGTCCTGAGCTAAAGTTGGACGCCTAACCGACTGAGCCACCCAGGCGCCCCTGATTTGTATTCTAAATTTAATTAAATTAATTTTAATTCACTTTAATTCAAAACACATATATGTAACTGTACCACGCGAACAACTTTAGATCAAGAGTATGTTAATGAACTTCACAAATCAAAGGTGATGCAGCTCTTCAAAAGAAAAAAGATCAGCATCCCAGATTCAAGAGAACCAGGTACCTTTTCCTAAGGGAGATGAAAAAGTGCCTTGTAGGTAGCAGGCACTTAATAAAGTCTTGAATGGCTGGCTCCTGGAGGTGAGGGGGGACAGATGAGAGCTGGTTTGCTAATGGGTAAGATTGAATGGCTTGATGGATACTGGAGGAACCTGAATATCAGGTATTATCTTGTTAAATCAAAATCAGTTCTAACAGATATTTAGATATTGCTCAGTTGTATCAAAGTTCAAGCTGTCAGACCTCTGTATATTGTAAAAATGCATCCATTACAAATAATTTGCACTAACCCATGACTCTAGATATCAGTCTAGTTCAATTTTCTTCTATCAAAATTACCAGTAGCTTTCTCGATATCCACTGTTTAATTTTACATGCTGTGTACCTGTTCACAAGGCACGTTTGATGCCACCTTCGTTGTGGGCTATGTATTAATGCCTCCTCGTCTTTCTCTAATGATGGCAGAAATTCTTGGTCCCTGAGGCATTATTGTTTTCTTAATTCCACTCAAAAAAAGGGCACTGCTGACCTCAGAAAAATGAATGGTTCTGTTTTGTTTGTGATATTAGGGGAGATCAGCACTCTACAGGAGTAAATAATAGTACAGGCGTAAATAATAGATCTGGTTTCACTGAGAATGTTCAGAATGTTTGAAGACAGTTTCAGTTTGAAGAAAGTGGAATTTTTATATAGGTTAATATAGATGATCTTGCTTTTTGCAACTTCAGTTCTGCTTAACATGCATATCTATTTCTGTGGAATTAACTTTCTCCCGTTTTCATGTATATTGCATGTTAGGGATAATGGGGACAGTACTATCAATAAGGTGGATTTGGGGCACCTGGGTGGCTCAGTGGGTTGAGCATCCGGCTCTTGATGTTGGCTCAGGCCATGATCACAGCCCCACATCGGGTTCTGCGTTGAGTGTAGAGCCTGCTTAAGACTCTCTCTGTCCCTCTGCCCCCCTCCCCTGCTTGTGCACATCCACTCTGTCTCTCTAAAATAAGTTTTTTAAAAGGAAGGAAAAAAAGGTGAGTTTAGTAACAGTGATTTCTGTTCTTTACCTGTTTTTTGTCCTTTTTGTCTCCCCTCTCCCGTGTTTTCCTCTCTCTCATTTTAAATATTATTCCTTCATCTTTTCTTATACCACCTTATGTCTATCTCAATGGGAAGCAAACCGTTCTTCAGAGCTGGTCAAGTCCCTTTTTGTTGTTGCTGGTTTTTTTTTTTTTTAACCCAAATCTCTGCTAAATGAAAAACTTCACACAGCATTGGATTGGCATTTCTACAAAGCCGAAGCTGGTGGGTGCTGACGAGAGATTTTCCGTCTGATAACTTGAAGGTGTGATCTCCCTGGGATGAGTCTTCTTGCATGGGGATCTGGATAACTTGAAAGAAAACCATGGATTTCAAAGCTCCTTTCACCTCATCCACAGTTAACTTTACAGTCTCACTGGTCTGGCAAGTGTTAAGAGCTTGATCACTTGCCTGCAGATAACTCCATTGGAACCTATAGATTATTTCAGTGGGAGATCGCCAGTGCGCCTTTGATCTCCATTTAGATAGAGATAGAATAATATAGAAAGAATTCTGTTGGAGTGATTTATGGCAGCGACCACACAATTTTATGAATGTTTCCCCCAGTATGTCCAAAACATGTTGGCAAATCTCAGTAGATGTTCTCTTTCCAATTTTCCCAGTTTTCTATGAAATGGGGTTCTTGATTACATGATTTTTTCACCTGTGTGTGTGTGTGTGTGTGTGTGTGTGTGTGTGTGTGTTTATAAAATGGTGTTAAGAAGAAGTGTCTGGTGATAAACATGTAAACTATTGGTGCTTGGTGAGGACAGGGGAAAAATTTCTTTTGAAAGGGGCAGGTGGTACCCCATGGGGTGAAGATGATGTGGTAAATTTGCTTTCTTCACCGTGTGGGTAAGGTCATGTACAAATGGCCACAAAGCAAATGAAAGGTAACCTTGAAGCCGTTTGCACTTAGATGTCAACTTTCTTTCAGGAAAGGCTATTTTTCTTTATTTTTGTTTTTATACAGATCTAGGCCCCAATGTTGTTCCTCTTTTTTATTGCTGCTTATTTAGTGCTGCTTCATCAAGGGCTTAGGTTTCTCTTTGAAGTGTCTGAGTCCTACCTCTAGAATGCAGTTCTTAAAAGCCTCTGGTGATTAGTTAGACTTGAGCCAGTAACCTAGCCAGTGCCTCAACTGCCTCCTGCTTTCTCAGCAGTATTTGAGTATGTGGGGGTAGATATGCTAGAGTGATTATGGGTGCTGTTTTGTTTCCTCCTCAGTGGCTTGCTGAGTCTTGGGAACATCTTCCCTGTCTCTGTCTGCGTGGCCAGGGATATGCATTTTCACAGCTAAGCCTTGCCCCATCCTCTTCATCTCAGACTGGCCTCTTTGTCATGTCTGAGTTCTCAGAGCACACACTACCAGCCTGACAATGGGCTCAGCATTTAGTTTTATTATTCTCTAGCCTTTCATGTATTTTCCTTTTTTATTTCCCAATTAGTTGGCAATGCTCTGGAAGGGAGAGCATGTTTTATAGGAAAATTTTTTTATTAACAAGATGCATGTGGTCCAGTGACACACTTTCCTGTCACACAGTTTGTGACCAGGGGAAGAAACGAGGTAAGAAACATAGGGCTCTGGGGTGTCGAAGAGAAAAGAAAACTTAGGAGTGAGGAAGGATTACTACTGAGCTCTCATTAAATACCAATTAAAATAAGGTCAGATATATCAGAAAACATAAGCTGGATATAGATGAGACTGTTAATGTTTCTTTTAAGGTGATATCACTGGATCAAAACGCTTCAGCTGTGCCTTGGTACTGACACAGACGTTGCTAAAGTTCTCAGCGGCTATGTGGATGAGAACTTTTGCTCTTTTGCCATCCAAGCCGGGCTAGGAACACCCGTCACTCACTGCTTATCCGGTGCCTGGTGCTACTCAGATCTTCAGGCCGAGAGCAGGTAGTCCGTGGACCAGGTCGTCGGGGCCTTCCCTGCTCTTCCAGCCGCAGGCTTGTGTGTCTGCTTCTCTCCTTCATCACTTGTGCTCAGTGTGTCAGGGTCAAGGCTAGTCCGAATCCAGAGCCAGTTTTAGGACAGTGAAGGAGAGGAAGACTGAAGGCCAGAAAGGCGAGTAAGGAGGGAAGGGGCGGGGATGATAAGAGTCAGCCCCCTGGTGGCTCCCCACGGTGTTGCCCTTTCTTCTCAGCCAATGACTTGCTACAAAAGAGGTAACAAGTTCAGGACCAGAGGTTCAGTGCAACATTGTTTATAATAGTGAACGTTGGGAATGGTTGTATAGAGCACAGGATGATAAAACCATTAAAAATGGTGTTTTCAGGGGCGCCTGGGCGGCTCAGCCAGTCAAGTGGCCGACTTGGTTTCAGCTCAGGTCATGATCTCACGGATTGTGAGTTTAAGCTGGGCGTGGGGCTCTGTGCAGACAGTGTGGAGCCTGTTTGGCATTCTCTCTCTCCCCTCTCTGCCTCTTCCCTGCTCTCTCTCTTTCAAAATGAATAAGTAAACATTTAAAATAATCCTATTAAAACGGTGTGTTCAAAGATTTTTAATGACTGAAAAATGCTCACAAAATAATATATATGTAAAAAAGCAAAAACATGAAGCAACATATCCAATCCCAGTTGATTGTCTGTAATATACATGTAGAAACTACTAGAAGGAACTTATTAGAATATTAATGGAGATTATATTTGGGTGGTGGAATCATGAGTAGTTTCTTTATATCGTATATTCTACAATTTTTATAATGCAGATTTATAGTTCTTTTTTTAAACTATAATCTCCATTTTATTATTACTTTTTCCATAGAACAGTTTTTCTTCATTCCTTAAAGACTTAGCTCCTTACATGGGCTTTGGTGGAGGTCGCGGGGCAGCACCCACAGGTCTGAATCAGGGTGGGGGTGTTCAGTCCTTCGGAACTTCATGAGAGTGATCCCTGACTACTTTGCTGTGTGAATAGTACAGCTCACACAGTAATGTAGTTGGACATATAGCTTGAGAAGCACATAGGCCTCGAAGACACTTGCTTCAGAAATGTCCATGTTGGCGGCAGCCTGTACTGTGTTCCAAAAAGCGAACTTCTTAATGGCCTTGCCCTTGGGCACACGATAGGTGCAGTTGGTACGCAGGTTGCATGTGTCCATGGCCCTTTGTGGCACGACTGTTATTCTTTCTTTTCTTGGTCATCTTGGAAGCGAGGATCTGAGAGCAGATTTATAATTTTTATAATGAAAAAAAAACATGAAAAGAAAATGCCTTTTATTACCATCTTAAATCTCTAAACCCACATGCCAAGGTGGGGCAAATTATTTTTTTCTGAGAACAAAAGTAATGTATTCGCATTATGGAAAGTGTTTGAAAAATAGAAAAAAAATAGGAAAAATAACAGCAATGGAGTATCGTAAAAAGTCCTTTTTTTAATTTAAGAGAGAGAAAGTATGTGCATGTGAGCAGGGGAGAGGGGCAGAGGGAAAGAGAGAGAGGGAATCATAAGCAGGCCCCATGTCCAGTGTGGAGCCGGACGTGGGGCTTGATCCCACGATCCTGGGATCATGACCTGACCTGGAGTCAAGAGTCAGATGCTCAACTGACTTAGCCACCCGGGCATCCCTTAAAATGTCCTTGTAACTCTCTTTCTTGTCAGAAAGGCTTATTTGAACTACCACTGTAGTTTTTGTTACCTAACAAAATAGTGAGTGCTCCAACACTAGGTTAATACAAGATATTTAGAAATAGGTTCTAACATTTAGATGGCGTCTTCATACCTGATTTTTAGAAATGGAAAGGACTTCATACATCTCCTGGCTCAACCCCAGGTAAAGTTCAATAGTATTCTCTGCGAGGGACAGTTCTAACACATCTGAGACTCAGAGTCTATGTGACTTGCTCAGGTCACACAACCTGGAAATTTGTAACTGAATAGAATGAAGGACTTTCCAGATTTCCAGTTATATTTCCAGTGAGGAAAGACATTTTTTACATTCTAGAGGTAGTGGCTTAAAAACATATTCCTCAAATTTGTTTTCTGGGGGAAAAAAAAAAGAATTAGCTTTTGTTTTCCTTTTCAGATACATAACCTTCACTCAAAAATATCTGGAGACAAATTAAAGTGTGTGTGTGTATGTGTGTGTGTGTGTGAGTGAAATGAGCAAATTACTTGAATTATTTGTTTTGGTGAAATATAAAATTGGTGCTTGTGTTTGAGAATATTTCCAAATTAAACTAAAAACCCCCTCTAATATTAAATAAATAATTGGTGTAATAATTCACGTAAGTTAATGTGTTCTGAGCATGTTTTAGAACTTCTTTCAAAAACTTAGAATTATTTGACTTATAATTTCTGAATTAAAAGGTAGCGTTTCAGCAGATGCCTTTAAATATATCGATCATGGTAATGGTTCTCTGGGTGGATTTTTATAGTGGTGTGTTATTGGATTAAGTAGAAATATAATCATTCCTTTGATTCAAGCCGAAACTCCTGGAAAACCTATATGATCATCTTTATGAGCAATTTAACAGCACCGTCTTCCAAGGAAAGAGATATGGGAAGTACAAAACACACTCCTGCCTTGTGAACAAGGTCCCAGATTTCCTCCTGGGGTTTGCCTGCTGGGCCTTCTGGTATTAGTAGTTTGTTCTTTGTCAACCCTGGCCTAGCTGGAGTTGGTTCGGAAGCCTGCTTTGCTCACTGCTGGTGACGCTGCCAGCACCAAGTAGCCAAGAGAATATGGACAATAGCTGAACAGTGGGATCTCCAGGACAGAAGGTTTCAGTGAGTGGTTTCCTCAGGGAACCTTTAAACCCGTCCTGGGTAAGATTGCATAGCCTCACATCAGTCCTTGTCCCCCCCCCCCCCCCCCCCCCCCCCNCATGCCGCCAAACCGTTGTCATTTTGGTGGAGGAGCATTCGAGCAGGAAATTTATTTTCAGTTAACTAGGAAAATACAGGTTGGCAAAAAGTTTCAAAGGAGATGAAACCTTGTACCTTTGTTTTGTTGACACCCTAGATGTTGTGCAGGGAGTGAGGTATGCACATCTGTTTCCTTAGGCGCCACAGCTAGTCTGTCTGGATGGCCCCTGAGTCTTTTTTTTTTTTTTTAATTGTTTAATGTTTATTTTTGAGAGAGACAGAGAGACGGACTGTGAGTGGGGGAGGGCCACAGAGAAGGGGAGACACAGAATCCGAAGCAGGCTCCAGGCTCCGTGCTGCCAGCACAGGGCCCGACACGGGGCTCGAACCCACAAACCGCGAGATCATGACCTGAGCCGAAGTCAGACACTCAACCGACTGAGCCACCCAGGCGGCCCTGGATGGCCTCTGACTCTTAAGGAAAAGTGTGTAGAGTTGCTCCTTCTTGCTACCACCACTTGATTGCACTTCTTTATTGAAAACACATCCGTGTTTTTTTTTTTTCCTTCCAGACTTTATGTACAGCGCCCTATGTGTGCCAGGCAATCAATAAATATTTGATTGATTGTTATCTTCTCAATGCACATTCAACACTTAATGTTCAAATATTGAAGTTTCCCTGTGCCAAAGAACAAGGAAGTCTCTGCTAGGAGAATGCCTGCTCGAATACTTGGAACCACCTATCATAGGTCAATTGACATGTGTGTATTCTGCTTCTGTGCTTTAGTTTGAGTCAAACTTCATAACCACTAGACTAGTAGTCAAATCCTTTGTTTAAATGGTTACCTAGAGAACAGAATATTCCGATGGCTGGCCGGAACCTGGAATCCTGGAATTCAGTTAAACCATTGAACATTTCTTGAGCTAGGTTGGGTGGTGGCGAGGGTGGGAGGTAGTGTTCCTGCAGATCGTGGTTCACACTCAGTCCCTGTCCTCTGGGATCTTACAGTCTAGCGGACTAGAAGTCATTGAAGTGGACTGACGATGAGCAGTTTGAGGAAGACACACCTAGACTACCAAAAGAGACTTGTGCTGGATTTGGTCGGTAGTGGCTGTTCATGTCAGGCTCCCCAGGTGCTGGGACAAGGAGGAGAAAGAGAAGATGTGTGAGTAGAAGGACCAGCAAGAGCCAGTGGAAGAAGGAACAAGGGTTGGCTGTAAAAAGGTAGATGTGGCCTCTGAGAAGTAGGGCTCCGTTCAGTAAGGTACTGATGTCGGTTGGGGATAGCATGCGATCAGTGCACACCCAGCTCTGTGTCCCACACTGTATGAGACTGATGTTCATTATAGTAACCAGAGCCATTAAATGGTTTATGTTTCATATACAGAACTCCCATTTACAAACAAATGTAAGAAAT
This sequence comes from Hyaena hyaena, assembly GCF_003009895.1. Classification (NCBI taxonomy): domain Eukaryota; kingdom Metazoa; phylum Chordata; class Mammalia; order Carnivora; family Hyaenidae; genus Hyaena; species Hyaena hyaena. The sequence continues at coordinate 927,898 of NW_024080795.1, forward strand.
ATCCATACAGCAATGTGTAAGCATTTAAAACATTGCTTTTTATCTAGAAGACCTCAATCTGTAAATACTTAACGGGGTCAGACATCACAAGGGATACAAAAACCCCACGTGTGTGCCTTTGAGCAGTTTACTTGGCGGAGGAGAAGACCAGACCTATAGAAACGAAAAGCTTACTAGTGTTGTAAGGCGGTGCATGCTAATTGCTTGTACATAGTAACTGCTAGTGGAGCCCAGGGGATGGTCAGCTCCCTGGGGCTTTGGGCAGTCAGGAAGAGTTTCCGGATTCCTGAGCTAGCCTTGGTGTTCAGGCAGGACTGAGGTTGGCCGGACATAATGCCAGATCTGCAGAAGTGTTGTCTTTTGCCCTCTGAGAAGTTGCAGTGCCTGACCTGCTCTCATAAACTCCTCCCCCAAACAGGCTTGTGCACTTAGCAGTAATAAATTGAACCATCAACTCCTTAAAGCACACCTGGTTGATAATTAGCTCAATCACATTGTGTTTCGGTCATTACCCTTGGATTTCCCAAGGATGAGCTTAATTCATCTCTCACATTAAAGTGAGTGCCAGCATGACCCAAACCCAACTGAATAGAATTTCTGTCTCTATTATGTCAATTTAATGCTGTGGTAGTTTTATTGCAAAATAGGTATTGGGTTACAATTTGCCACCCAGATATCTGCGCAGAAATTGTTAATGTATGCCGTAAAAAGATCTCCAATGGCAGAAGGCTCTCTTGTTTCCCAAAGAGTGCTTCATCTGAAGGCAGACAAAGAGGAAATGAGCTGAAACTCTGATTCAGGGAATTTAGAGTTGATAAGATTAACTGTTGTTTATTCAGAGACTACTTATTCGGGTTTTATTGCTTATAAACGTATTGATGACGGATACAGCCCCTTGCTTCCAAGGTTTTACAGAGCTTATTTTGTGTTTTAACCACGCTCCCTTCACCTCTGACCTGCTGCTGGATGTGAAGGGATAAACTGGTGGTGTATGTGCTATATTACCAAAGGAGGAAGGGAAGGGGCAACTTTATTATATCGGATTACTAGCCAGATGCCTGGAATGCTCAAATCTACTCACTGGTTGGTGTTTAAAAGGGGAAAATACAGATCCAACCACGTCTAGGAATGGTGCCAGGTGTCTGTACTAAGGCAACCCAACTCCAGAAGGCTATAAAAATAGCCCCCAAGTAGTAGGTTCTGATTTCCCACTGAGCTGACCAATAAATCCAACAACCAGTTAATTAAAAATGCTGGGAGGGAATGTTCATCCTCCATTACCCACCTGTCCTTGTGAATACTCATTGGTTACAAGCGGGAGGCTGCAACTTAGCGTGTCAGGGTCCGGATTAGAAAACTCTGTTGTTCCTTTTAACAGCCATCCGGAGATATAAATGGCCAGTGTCGCTGCCTGATACTCCTCCTTGGTTGTCAAGGTTTATTTGAGGCTAAAGTGATGTGAGGCTTTCAAAGACGAACCCAGTTATTTTACTTGCCTCAGGGCTTCCGGCACCATCCCAAAGAGCATACTTAGACAGACTACCTCATCCCTCCCTTGTTCAGGCTATGAGTTTGCTTCTAGTCTGCCAAAACCTGATGGAAAACCTTCCTGCCCTGACTGCTGCTAGGAGCAGGATACTTCAATACACTGATAGGCAGAAAGAGTACTAGAAGCTGAATCTTCTAGAATTTCAACTTGATAAAACTTAAAAGAGAATCAGTGTGTAAAGCGAGCAAAAACTTGGACTAAGTAGACCATCAGTATCATCCTAATCTTTAATGATTAAAAGGTGCACAAAGAAAGCAATCGAGACTTTGAGACTCGAGTTAAGAGCTAGATACAGCAGGGGCGCTTGGATGGCTCAGTTGGTTAAGTGTCAGACTCTTGACTTTGGCTTGGGTTACGATCTCACAGTTTGTGGGTTCAAGCCTCAGGGTGAGCTCTGCGCTGACAGTGTGGAGCCTGCTTGGAATTCTCTCTCTCCACCCCCCTCCCCCGACCCCCGCTCACACTCTCTCTGTCAGAATAAATAAACATTAAAAAATTTTTAAAAAAAAAGCTGGAAATAGGAAAGCAGCGGGGAGGGGGGTGGGTGGGTGGAGACACAAACTCACGGAATACAACTGGTCACCAGGGACCTTTTCTAAGGTACCGCTGTTAGTGAATTATGTTTCTTGCGGACTTTTTAAAAATTTTAACTTTGAGGCATTTTGACGGAAAGAGAAAATAGTAATGAAACTTGACTTCTAGTCAGGGCTCTGTCACTTACACAGTCAGTTTCCCTTCCTAGGGCTCAGTTTTCCTCCCTCTACGAGCACATTGGACTAGGGAAGCACTGTGATTCTTTGTCCACACCCTAAATTCATGGGACAGTGGCTTTTGAGTCTTTACGAACTGGAATTTAAGTGTTTATGTAGAGTGAAAAGTTGTGGGAGAGACTGCTGAGTCTGAGGGGGCAGAAGCTTAGCGAGGACAGAAACTTCTCTTATAAGTGAGGAATTCTCTAGTAACCAGGAGGCCTGCTTGATTGGGGTGGAGATGTAGATTGCTTTCATTCACGTTTTCGAGCTGCATGTGTCCCTGTGTTCTGTTTCAAGACCTTTCCAAAGCTGAGGCTCTTGTATGCTTTGCTGTGCATTAGCAGGGTATGAATTATTAATTCTGTTTAGACTTGATCACAAAGGCTGCAAACTGGCACCCTATTACCTGAGGGTCTAATGCATCCCCTTTTCTCCATTAAACTAGGTTGTAAATTGTGCTCAGGCCCCAGATACCAACCCTCTAAATAACACCTCTGTCTGTGGCTACCTGGGATTTCTTTAATAAGGAATATCAGCGCGACTCAGAATCACATCAGTTTATAAGAAGTTGAAAGAACAGAAACTTTTTAGCTTGGGGAACTAGAGTTTCAGGGGCCCATGCTGCCTGTTATCAAAAACAAGAAGGTTTCTCAAGTCAAAGTAGAATTAAACTCCTATTCTGTGTGTGTGTGTGTGTGTGGTGTGTGTGTGTGGTGTGGCGCTTCAGTGTGGGAGGAGGCAAACTGGGATTAATGGAGGAGAGCTATAGGCATAGCTTTCTCAAGCCAGGCAAGAACTTTCCAGCAATCCAAGCTGTTCAAAGCAGGGAGAATGGGCTACCTCAAGCGGGTTGCAAAGTTCCCACTGCCTGTCCCCATCACAACCCTCGCTGCAGTAAAAAGTTAGTTTCTTTGAATGGAGGTTGGACTCTATTTTTTGGAGTAGACCTATAAGGATCCAGTGGTCCGGGGATGCCTTTGCTATACTGTGAACATTTCCAGGGTCCATACCATGCTTTACTTGTTTCCTTAGCACCTAGCATAGGGCCTGATCACAGAAGGAGCTCAGAGAATGTTTGCTGGTCAATTGATTGAACGAAACTGTAAGCTACCAATAGATGCTTTTGGTCTCTAGGTCAAGTGTATTAAATTGGTCCCTGAGTGTATGGTGTGTCCCTTTTCTTCAGAGAGTTCTATGGTTTTCATGCACAGCAACTCGTCTGCTAACAGCTTGGCATTGTCAGAGAACTAAAACAGTTTGGTCAACAAAATGCCCTTCCGTACCAAAATACAGAATAGAGAAGAGACATGAATTTAATATTAGGTACACATTATCAGAGTTACATGCATGTAAGGCAGCATAAACATGACTACAAAGTTTGGCAAGAATCTCATGCATTTTGATGGAGAAAAACATTTCTACAGAAAAGTAAGAGAGAGGGCAGTTGAAAATGTCTATTTCCTTGTGAGACAAGGAGATGCATCTTGGAAAAGATGTCTCAGCTAATTCTAGAGGTAAATATTTGCAGTTCCAAGGGTCGGGGGGGGCATGAATATGCATTGTAAAGATTTTTTTTTAAGTTTATTTTTGAGAGAGAGCGAGAGAGCGAGCACAAGTAGGGGAGGAGCAGAGAGAGAGGGAGACACAGAATCCGAAGCAGGCTTCAGGTTCCGAGCTGTCAGCACAGAACCCAGTGTGGGGCTCGAACTCAGGAACTGTGAGATCATGACCTGAGCTGAAGCCAGATGCTTAACCTACTGAGCCGCCCCGGTGCCCCGATGAATATGCATTGTAAAACTAAAAGGTCAAGACTTTTTTTTTTTAAATCAGACCGAGTATGATCCCAAGGAGATACCCTGAAGAAGGACAATGGGTAGATGGGGACTTCCTCCTCAACAGATATTTTATTATCGCATCACCCGGCATGGTGAGATAGTGGGTGTTCATGGTCTTCTCAAGCTACCCAAGGGTGAACTCCTCTGTGGGGCAAAATATCTGCCACTGCATCCAGGAGCTGGAAACCTGGTTCCCATGACTTTATTGATAGATTGTTTAATTCCTGTTTGGTTTTTTTGTTTTTTAAATAAAGCACTTTGGATGAGGCCTTATAAAAATAGAACAAAGGTGATATTAAAGGGCTAAACAGGCTAAACCTAGGGGAAAATGCAGTCTCTTTCCCCAGATACCTCACAGGTATCCTAACGGCTTTAGAAACCACTGAGAAGTGGTAGACACTTCCAAACTATAATTTGACTGGAAGCTTAAGAAGATAGGACTCTCTGGAAGACTGGGTCCTGAGAAATATTTGAGCTAGCACCTAATAAAGTAATTAAAGGTGCATATAAATCTTTGGTTGCTTTTGGCTGGTGTCTCACGACTGTGGCTTTTGCTTAACCTGACCTAACCTGCTGGCAAAAGTTTCGCCGACTAAGCCACTTGTGTGGACACTGCCTGTTTACCTTCGTTTATTCGTCTCTGAGGTTTGCGAAGTTCTCCCCAAGGATTCCAGTAGGCAGCTTTTGAGGGTAGTTTGTCAGACCAAGTACCTCCCGCTCTCCAGCCTGACCTTCTCTCTCCTTTGGTGCGGGGCGGCTTGAGGGTGTCGCCATACGGATACTCCTTTGGAGCCACCCTGATCACCATTTAGCGAAAAAAAATTCAAGCATCCTGTTTGGACAGATTGTAAGCCATGACATTAGACCTTCCTGGTATGCAGAATGGCTTTCATCACTCTCCCACCCCATTCGGCAAGGTTAAAGGTCTCAGGAAGGTATTTGACTTGTGGCTCAGACTTGCCCTCACTCCTGAGCAACGACGGGTCTTTTTGCTTGAACCACTTAGGAGGCGCCAGTGGGAGCAGCGTACCAGAGAGAAGTGAAGGGGCAGAAATGAGTTAGTTCACAACAGCCTAGAAACAGAGAGGGCGTCAAGAGGAAACTAGGACATATGCTGAAGGCTCTGCTGTGGTTTTTGTTGTTGAGCTTTCGCGTTTAAAAGGTTTCAACTTTTATTTTATTGTTATTTTTTTCATTTTTCTTTTTTTAATTCATATATGCTCTTCTTTGAAAAAAATGTTAATTTTATTTAAATCCAAGTTAGTTAACACATGGTGTAATAATGGTTTCAGGAGTAGAATTTAGTGGTTCATCCCTTTCATGTAAGCCCCAGTGCGCATCCCAGCTAGTGCCCTCATCACCCATCCAGCCCCCTCCACCAACACCCCACCGCCAACCCTCAGTTTGTTCTCTGTATTTAAGAGTCTCTTATAGTTTGCTCAGTTTCTTTTTTTTTTTTTTCCTCCTAAGTTCTGCTCAGGAAGTAAAATGGCGTTTTGTGGTGTTTAGTTCAAGGGCAGTAGAGGGGAGCTGAAAAATGATACAATTTGTTTTAGTTGAGAAGACTCTCAGAGGCAGGGACTGATGTCCTTTTGCCATTTCTGTCATGACCCCAAATCTGGCATTTCAAACGATGACACTGTAGGTACCTTATTGACTATTGAAAGCTCTTGTACACTTTCACATTAAAAAAATGTGTGTGTGTGTGTGTGTGTGTGTGTGTTCTCCAAAAAGGCATTCTGTCCTTTCTGGATTTTGTAATATAGAAATAATAAAGCCACAGGTGTTCATGATATTAACCTTTTTGTGCCAAGGTTAAGACGTCTCAGTCCAGATGATTCCCAACTAAACTCTTTCGATGATCTCACGGAGTGTTGTATATAATATTCAGAATATTCTCGAAACAAAATCATTTTTAGTTCGTTTTAGGAAATAATTTTTACATCCAAAGCTTAAAATGTTTGCCTAACTTTTAGCCAAACAAACACATGCCTCAGAATTTAAAAAAAGTTTTTTTAATAAATAGTTTATTGTCAAGTTGGTACCTCAGAATTTTTTTAACAGTCGCTTTATTGAGAGAGAATCCACATACCCTAAAAGTTAGACTTTTAAAGTGTACAATTCAGTGGTTTTTAGAATATTCACCTAGCTGTGCAGTCATCACTATTGTCTAAGTCTAGAATATTTTCATTGCCCTCAAAAGAAACTGTATACACATCAGCAATCACACCCCATCCCCTGGCCCCTTCAGTCCCTGGCAGCCACTCTTCTACTTTCTATCTTTATGGATTTGCCTCTTCTGGAAGTTTTGTGTAAGTGTAATCACACAAAATTTGTCCTTTCATATCTGGCTTCTTTCACTTAGCATAATGTTTCAAAGTTTCATCGGTGTTGTAGCATGGATCAGTACTTCATTCCTTTTTATGGCTGAATAGTATTCCGCTGTATGGCTAGGCCACATTGGATTTATCCACTCATCAGTTGATGTCCTTTTGGGTTGTTTCTACTTTTTGCATGCCCAGGAATTTATCCTGAGGAAATAACCAAATTGGTGCATAAAGAATTAGTGTAAGGATATGCGTTGTGATGTTATGAATGTGAAAAACTATGAAAATAACTGAGTCTCTAACATTAAAGGATTGATTCAGTGATGAGACATCTATATGATGAAACAATGTTCAGCTCTTAAAATGGTGTTGTAAAAGAATTTATGATGACGATGTAAAATGTTGACAACTTACTCTTAAGTGACAAAATAGCACATACAGTGTGATCCCATTTTTATAAAAAATGAACCTAATATACATAGAAACAAGGCTGAAATCCTAGGTAACAGAAAACCATGGTTCTCTCTAGATGGTGGGATTAGGGGGGAGGTATCTTTTTCTTTTTATCTGTATTTTCTTTTTTTAATTTTTTTATTTATTTCTGAGAGAGAGAGAGAGAGAGACAGCCAGCCAGCCAGCCAGCCAGCCAGCCAGACAGACAGCATGAGCAGGGGAGGGTCAGAGAGAGAGAGGGAGATACAGAATCCGAAGCAGGCTCCAGGCTCTGAGCTATCTGTCAGCACAGAGCCTGACGCGGGGCTCGAACCCACGAACCGTGAGATCATGACCTGAGCCAAAGTCGGACGTTTAACTGACTGAGCCACCCAAGTGCCCCTTATCTGTATTTTCTAATTTTTCTTGAATCATCCCATAATTACTTATTGAGTTCATAGTATGTGCTAGACATTGTGCAGGGTACATGTATTTTGTAGTGAGGAAATTAAAAATTAATGTTATTAGTAAAAACACCCTGAAAGGGAGTGTGGGAGTTATGTATTGTGTCCTTGCACATACACATACACCAGTTTTTGGAGATGTGATCGGATTTCACAGGCAGCACTAGGGTGTTATGTTTTAACTCCAAATAGATTTCCATGTAGTGATAATGACACATTTATCAGATAAGCAAGGCATTGAGTCATATTTGCGTGGTCCTGTGCCTGTCTGCTTTCTCAGTGGAATGTGTAGCTCTTCTTTCCCTACAGGAAGTGATTGGATGTGGGATGTAGAATTTATTTCCGCCTACTCAGTATGACATTTTGACATTTCCTGAACTGCAGGATGTTTGAGAGCAAGCAACTTGGCTTTTACTGAAAAAAAAAAAATAATTATACTGCCACTTTTACACAGTGATGGCCCTTTATAAGAGGACAGAGCTATTCAAGTAGGGAAAAATGAGATGGTTAACAGGATGACAGTAACATAAAGGTCCTGAGTCTGGAGAAAAGAAGCTCATTAAGCATTGATTATCAGCATGGTGTAAACTCTTTCAGAAAGTGTTACTACATCCCATGCCTTTGTTGCGTGGAGGAAATTTAAATCTGTGTTCCATTTACATCAGAAATGAGATTTGTGTATTCTCATAATAGGCTAGCCCTGCCTTAGGCTACCCCAGTACACACAGATGTGTTCGGTTGCTCTGCCTGGCTTGTCACCTGAAGCCAGTCGCTAAAGTTCAGTCTCAAAGAGTCACACGCATTTGTGTGTTGGTGTACAACCATTCCGACTGCCTGTTTGGAGATGAAGTCCGTTTGAAATATGTGTAGTTTCTCCGGGACGTACGTGAGTTACTTTGCAGGGCAGGATATAGTATATAGTAGAGGGCAGAGATTAAGATTTCTGAGTCTGCAGTCAGACCAACCTGAGTTCTAACCTCTGATGAGAGTGAGGCTCTGTACAAGCCTCAGTTTTCTTATGCACAGAATGGGGGTGATAAACCTTATTTCACAGGGTTGGTACACAGGTTAAAATGAAGTAGTCTAATCCTTGCAATGCACTCACCATATTTACATTGTAAGAACTCAGTTAACTTTTATAGTTTTCATGAGTATGCAAAGGAATTTAAAGAGGAAAATGGAGACAATTCCTGTTATTTTACCTTTTCACTTTTTCTTATCTGTTACCTAAAATGGATTGTTAAAATTGCCCAAACCTCAATTTTTAAGTATAGGCTTTTTTCTTTTAACAGGTTGTAGTTTTAAGTAATCTCTGCAGCCATTGTGGGGGCTTGAACTCACAACCCCAAGATGAAGAGTCGCATGCTCCACTGACCAAACCAGCCAAGCACCCCTAAATATAGGCTTAGAAAGGACTGTATAACACAGTGATGGAAGACTGATGTTGGCATGTGACAAAACAAAACACACAGAGATGTACAGCACTCAAACCCAACAAAGCCTGGGGTCAGCAATCATGAAATCATATCTATGTATAGTCTTCTAAGTTTTTACTTTGTTCTTCTCAGCCTTTGGCCTTCCTAAATTTTTTTTTAAGTTTATTTATTCATTTTTGAGAAGGAGAGAGAAAGCACAAGTGTGAGCGGAAACGGGGGAGAGGCAGAGAGAGAGGCAGAGACAGAGACAGAGACAGAGAGAGAATCTTAAGCAGGCTCCACATGCTGTCAGTGCAAGGCCTGATGGAGAGCTTGAATTCATGAACTGTGAGATCATGACCTGAGCTGAAATCAGGAGTTGGATGCTTAACTGACTGAGCACCCAGGTGCCTCACAGCCTGTAGCCTTTAATAACAATGAACACATACCTAGATCTTCATAGATTTGGCTTCTTCAAATGAGGTGTTTGTGGGGTTTTCTCGAATTCTTGCCAAAATACCAGTCTATTAGTACACACCAGTCCTTCTCTAACTTCCTGCTCTTAAACTACTGGGGGCTCAAAAACTAGGGGACAGGACTTGTCAGGACTCTGGGTAAAGCACAGTATTCAGCTCTGAATAAGGCTTTGGGTTGGGGCCAGAAGAATCTACATTTTCGCTGTCGGAGATAACTTTTCTTTGATTATATTCTGATTGGTCTCTCCTTTCTGGACACTTGATGGTCTATAAGGGAAATCCAAATATTTCCCAGTGAAATTTGTGAGCCTGTTGACATGAGAGAGGAGTGTTCTTCTGCTCGCAAAGAGGGACTATTTGGGTGACAAATGTAATGACTCTATGACAAATGCTGCCTTGCATTGTTCATTGGGTTGGGCATTGCCACAGTCACCAGAAACTAGCTCTCAGAGTGATAGGTGGTGTGGAGTCAAATGTCTTGGGGAAGGGGAAGCTTTGAGATTAAGGCAAATGACATGTTTACAAGAGCAAGATATTTAGTGCTGTGATAACGTCAGTTTGGTAGACAAACGGGAAATATTTCTGTCTAGAACGTCTGGGTTCATATTTGACAATAGACAAATGTACAATAGAGCGGCAGGGGAATGTTTTGAGAGTAAACTACAAATACCAGAAAGCACCTCATTTAGGTGTGAACAAAATTTTGACTTTGATACGTGCCTTTCCGAATTTGACATGATCAGTGAACAGCGTGACTCTGCTGTACTTTCAGGCGAATGTTCTTGGATTGTAGTTGATGGTGAACGTGGATGGGGCTTTCGAGTGAATGGCAGATGCTAGCTCAGACATATATGTGTTTCCATACAAATGACTTATAATTTTCTTTCAGGAAGATTCTTGTCCATTAATGTGGCCGGAGCTCTCTCTACAGATACACAATTACAACATTGTAACCCGGGCCTTGCAGTCACGGCAGCAGCCTCTATAGGCTGCGTGATCTGGGGCAAATTGCTTAATCTCAGTGCTCCAGTTTCCTAACTGGTATAATGGGACGAGTAACAACCATTTTAAAGGGTTGCTATGAGGGGGCGCCTGGGTGGCTTAGTCGGTTAAGCGTCCGACTTTCGCTTAGGTCATGATCTCGCGGTTCGTGGGTTCGGGCCCCGCGTCGGGCTCTGTGCTGACTGCCAGCTCAGAGCCTGGAGCCTGTTTCAGTCTGTGACTCCCTCTCTCTCTGACCCTCCCCTGCTCACGCTGTCTCTCTCTCCTGGAAATAAATAAAACATTTAAAAAAAAAAAAATAAAGGGTTGCTATGAGGATGAAACAGGAGAATACGTGCAGAGCACCGGTACAGGGCTTGTGCGTCATAGCGATCCTTATGTTAATATCACCACCCAACGCTGGGCTGAGCTTTCATCATTGGCTAAGGAGACTTCCAACAAGCGAGCTAGCTGTGCCTTTTTCTTGCGATGTGTTTTCATCTTTTGAAGGCCCAGGGGCTTGTCGCAGTCTCAGGATGAGGCTGGGAAGTGAAGACCACTTGGTCACAGAAAACTGGTGGGCAATCATAAGGGACTGTTCTTCACGCACCAAAATGAAAACTTCTTCAGGCCATCAGTAAATGCAGCTAGAGGCTACCTATTTCTTTTCCTAATGAAACTTTGATACTTGTGCTTCTCATCTCTGTCTGTCTGTCTGTCTCAGGATATAGTCCTTTAGATGAGCACCATGGAAGCTTTTCTTGACTCTGGAATCTCAGTGAGCTCTGGGCCAGAGGCTTAATAAAACTTCATCTATGAATGAGCCATCATTACCATAATAAAGGCTCACTAATCACTGTTGAAAGCCACAGGTTAATTATTACATAAGGATTGTATAATGTAATTTCAGGAACTAAATAATTAAAAAATTTAAAAGACCATTGAATGTATCTTTGACACAGAGCCAGAAAGTGGAAGACAACCTGACTTTAATCATTTAACAGGGATTTAACAACTCATGCAGCACATATCTGAAGCAGTTAGTATATTATGGTGGCAGCGCTGAGAAACAACATTTCCTCAGGACAAATGGAATTCAGTAATGAAAGCTAAAATTAAATATAAATAAGAGAGGAGTGGAGTACTGGAGAAGAATATCGGTAATGAGTACCTCACGATAGTACTCAGAATCTGAGTGTCTAGAATCTAGAACTTATCCCAACCTGTTTTTAATTTCTATCCTGGTATAGTTGCTTAAAACATTTCTTCAGCCTAACTGTCCTCTCTTTCATGCTCTTGTCCTTCAAATTAAGTTCCTTATATTTCACAAAACCTGACTTTAAATTTCTGTGCCTCATTCTGTACGCTTCCAGTACATATGCATTCTGTAAGTATTGCATGTACAATTCGATTTAATGGCAGGATGGCAATAATGACCACATTGTAGGAGAACCTCATTTAGATAAGTGCCTGCCATAGAACCTTGAGTTTTGATTTGATCATGCTAGTTGTGTACCGTAAATGCTCATAAAAATGAAGAGCTAGGGAAGACTGTTCAAAAGGGGATATTTTGCTGATTCCAGAGAGATGGTATTTCTAAGTAAATACCTCTATAACCTTCTGCTGTAATTGTATTGGAAAGCAATACAAGTGGGATCTATAAGTATTGAAAGTCTCAGAATAAAGGTATTCTTAACCTTTTGCGGGCTTTAAAATTTGTTTAAAAGGTGACTAGGGAAGGGCTTTACATACACATATTCATATACGTGTGTGTATGCATACCTATTATACACATGCGTGCGCACACACATATACACGCACGTATGCATACATATGTTTGTACCCATACACACATACATTTCTAAACTTCTGTGAAGCACATTGTGAAGGCATTTGGGGCACCGTTCAGAACCCTGCCTTTAAGTAAATGACATTTTGCTGGACCTAGAGCCCTGTTTTAGCAGAAGAAGGATACCACCTTTGGCCATGTGGAATCGGGCAAATAGGAGTAGCTGTAGGCAAATCTATTTGGAGTCACATTGGAAGTGAGGCTGTCAAGGGGTTGGATAGTCCCTACTCCACCATGCTTTTCTGCCTCTGAACAGGGCATATCCTCATCTCAACCAGGTCCGCTGCATTGTTCCCTTCCGGTTTGCACAACTTGCCCAAGGTCACACGGTGACTTAATGGCAGAGACAGACTGTAAATTGTCTATAGGCAAAGACGTGGTCTGTAAGTTTGCTCATGCTTGAGGGCAGAGTTGGAGGGCACAGTGCAGGGTGCTGACTGGTACGCCAGGGCAACTCCTTGCTAATTCAATTGGCAGCTGAGCCACGAAGAGCTATTTAAAATATCCGGTGGCCATTGAAATGGAAATCAAACAAAATTATTTGTCTTTCATTCTACGAGGAGAAAAGATGGCATATCTGAACAGTTGTTACTAAGGAGCACATCCAAGGCCCAGATACTTTCCGGAGCAAAACTAGGCAAATTCAAGTAGGATGTAAGGGCTGTTTTGCAGTGGCACCTAGAAACGACTTCAGTCAAGGTCCAGATGTATTTTAATTTTTTTTTTTTAACATTTAATCATTTTTGAGAGACAGAGCGCAAGTGGGGGGAGAGGCAGAGACAGAGGGAGACACAGAATCTGAAGCAGGCAACAGGTTCTGAGCTCTCAGCACAGAGCCCCACACGGGGCTTGAACCCATGAACCGAGAGATCATGACCTGAGCCAAAGGCGGCCCCTTAACGGACTGAGCCACCCAGGTGCCCCCAAGGTCCAGATTTAAATGGTTGTTACCCAGGTAAAGCTAGGGATTAGGAAAGGTGGCGGATGAAATCAACTCAGGGTCTGGCACCAGTTACAAAAGGAAGCAGGTCATTGGGTTGTGTTTATAGAGGAAAGAGAATGGATTTTAAGATTGTTATCACTGGAATCATGGTCGGGGAGGGGCCCTCATTTGAACCCTAGGCCCCAGAGGCCCCAGACAAAAGGAGTCCAGAGTGCTTTAAGTGCTCCCACGTAATTGGCCATACATTCCACAGGAAGAAGCCTAGCCTCTGGCTCCATCCTTCTGCCTGGGAGAAAGGGAGAAAGGCGGAGGGGGCTGGGTGGGAGGGGAGAGTAGGTAGAGGGCCTCTGGCATCCTGTGAAGGCATTTCTAAAGCCTCGCCAGATTTTCCAGCCTAGTTTCAGACTTCACATTGAAAATTGGCCGATCTTTAGAAGCCTCAGCTAACAACTTGGGGAAGAGTTTTCTATTGTTGCATTGATAAACAGTGGCATCCGACATTTCTACAGTGCACATGTTTTGGTTTTGGTTTTGGTTTTGGTTTTGGGGGCTGGGTGATCTCCTTGCCCTTTGACATAAATGTTTTGTGCCACTTTATGGTTTGTTGCAAACACTGCCCCTGACCCTTGAGGGAGGAAGAAAAGGACTTAGTTCTTCACTCTTTGAGGATTCGGGTGACAGAGTGACAAGTCCAGAGTACAGTTTCACTAGCCAGAGGCTTTGGGTATAGTACACGCCAGTGAATCATACCTGCTGATCAACGTGAAAACAAGCAGTGAAGCAGTTTTCATTAGTATCCAATTAATAGATGATTTGGTAGCTAAATGCGTTTGCTAATTCATTGACAATTAGGTAGATTAAATTTAATGGAAAGGATTTAAACTTTGAAAATAAAATGCTGCACGTATTAATTTTGACTCTATGGATTAAAACCCATTTGTTGCCCCCCCTAGTCCCTTCCTCCCTCTCTTTCAAATCGTGCACAGCACACAGGCAATTAGTGCTCGCAGGGTAGATTGTTTTTCTCATTTAAAGTATCTCTTCTCTCTGGAAATCGGTCCTCCGGTGGAGCATGTCTGTCTGTGTCTCTACATGAGTGTCAGCGACAAATGGTGCCTGTGCCTCATAATACTGATGGGGACTGTTGGCGCACAGTGAGAACAAGAAAAGCCCTTTGCAATACCGTGAGGGATTCAGGAAGGCATTTTAGAATTTGAAGGGGCTTAAGGGTTGGTTCCGCTGCTGATACTGAATTGCAGCATGACCAAATGATTAACAAACTTGTCTTTCTTGAAATATCTCAGGGCAGAGAGGTTCTCGAGTGAGCGCAAATTGGTTAATGACTTTAAAAAACCAGTAATTTTGCTGGGTTTTCCTAAACAGTTAGGTATATTTGGAAGCCTAGCGATAAAGATCAAGTCAAGATCCACTCAACTGGAAAGCTGATGTTCCTTCTAGGGGATCAGTCTCAGAATGCACTCTACAGTTCAGGGTGATACTTTGAAGGCTAGGACCACGATATATTTGAAATAGCTTCATTTCAGCGTTACCCGTACGAGAGTATAGAAGTTGCAACACATTCGTGTTGTAACAGTTTGGGTTTGTTTTCACTGCCTTTCTGATTTTTTCCCCCTGATCTTTGGACAGATCTCATTCACAATTTTCTGGAAAAACAACCCGTCTTTTCCCACAGGGGATCACATTATGTAATTTTTCCTTGTTATCAAATGAAAGATTGAATCAGCAAAGTTAAACAGGGCAGCAAGGCAAACATTGTCGTCGATTGGTCTTTTCAGTTTTTCAAAAAGTCGGTATTCAAATGGGGAAGGTTGTTATTGTTGTAATCCATTCAGTGTGTGTAGCTGAAAGCAGTAAGATGCTGCCCCTTGGCCTTGATCTTTACTGTGGAAGGTGGGAGAGACTATGTGGCCCAATGTGGTTGGTGACTTGCCAGGGTAGTGTCACATTTCTGAGCAACTGGCTGTGGTTGTAGAGTTAACATCAGTATTTTGCTTTCAACTCATATTAATAGGTTGTTGGAAGTTCAAGTGAATGTTGTTGAGCTTGAGTGAGTGAAAAATTATTTAATAGCATCTGGTAAGTACAAGAGGAGATTATTCACTGCTAGCTTCCATCAGGGTATCCAATTTCTCCTTGAGGACCTGACCTGATTTTCTATCATATGAGCGTCACATTACCATTTACCTCAAAGTCAGCTACCGTGCTCGTAAAAGTAGTGTTTCCTTTCTCTTTCTCAGATATGGGACCATGAACACTGGGGTAGAAGCATCATTGGGTTTTTGTTTTCCTTGTACATTGTTTTCTCTTAGTGGATTTGCCCTGCTTTCTCTCTTAGCTGTATAAGCAGTTTTAGGGGATTGTATGGAAGAATCCTTTTAAAAGGCAATGGTTGATGATTTTAATCTTTTTCAACAGTTTAAACAGTGCAAAACCGAAGGGTGGTTATGTGAAGCAAGGTAGTGGTAGATGATTCAGAAAATAATAAGGACTGTGTTGTCCTTATGGTTATCATTCATCAACTTTCTCAGTCGACCGTTGGACGGACTGACCTCTCTCTCAATATCACTGATTTTGGAATTTTCATTTAGATGTAACAGAGCTGATCACTGAGATTTTTGGGTTTTTTTCTTTTCTCTCTTTTTTTTTTAATAGTTTATTGTCAAGTTGGTTTCCATATAACACCCAGTGCTCATCCCAACAAGTGCCCTCCTCCATGCCCATCCCCCCCCCTTACCCTCTCCCTCACCATCATCAGCCCTCAGTTTGTTCTCAGCATTCAAGAGTCTCTCATGGTTTGCCTCCCTCCCTCTCCCCCACTATTCTTCCCCTTCTTCTCTCCCGTGGTCCTCCGTTAAGTTCCTCCTAATCCACCTATACGTGCAAACATATGTTATCTGTCCTCTGTCTGACTTATTTCACTCAACATAACACCCTCGAGTTCCATCCACATTGCTACAAATGGCCGGATTTCTTTGTGTGTGTGTGTGTGTTCAATCAACTTTTTTTTTTAATAGTTTATTGTCAAGTTGGTTTCCATATAACACCCAGTGCTCGTTCCCAGAAGTGCCTTCCTCCATGCCTATCACCCCCTTCCCCTCCGCCCCATCCCGATCAGTCCTCAGTTAGTTCTCAGCATTCAAGAGTCTCTCATGGTTTGCCTCCCTCCCTCTCCCCCACTGTTTTCCCCCCTTCTTCTCCCCCATGGTCCTCCGTTAAGTTCCTCCTAATTCTCTTATACGTGCAAACATATGGTATCTGTCCTTCTCTGCCTGACTTATTTCACTTAGCATAACACCCATCCATGTTGCTACACATGGCCAGATTTCATTCTTTCTCATTGCCATGGAGTATTCCATTGTATAGATAAACCACATCTTCTTGATCCATTCATCCGTTGATGGACACTTAGGCTCTTTCCATGTTTTGGCTATTGTTGAGAGTGCTGCTATGAACATTGGGGTACATGTGCCCCTATGCATCAGGACTCCTGTGTCCCTTGGGTAAATTCCTAGCAGTGCTATTGCTGGGTCCTAGGGGAGTTCTATTGTTAATTTTTTGAGGAACCTCCAGAATGTTTTCCAGAGGGGCCGCACCAGTTTACATTCCCACCAACAGTGTAGGAGGGTGCCCGTTTCTCCACATCCTCGCCAGCATCTAGAGTTCTCGGATTTGCTCATTTTAGCCACTCTGACCGGCGTGAGGTGGTATCTCAGTGTGGTTTTGCTTTGTATTTCCCTGATGAGGAGGGATGCTGAGCATCGTTTCATGTGTCTGTTGGCCATCTGGATGTCCTCTTTGGAGAAGTGCCTGTTCATGTCTTCTGCCCATTTCTTCACTGGATTATTTGTTTTTCGAGTGTGGAGTTTGGGGAGTTCCTTATAGATTTTGGATACAAGCCCTTTATCTGACATGTCATTTGCAACTATCTTTTCCCATTCTGTCAGTTGCCTATTAGTTTTATTGATTGTTTCCTTTGCCGTGCAGAAGCTTTTAATCTTGATTTGGTCCCACTAGTTCATTTTTGCCCTTGATTCCCTTGCCTTTGGGGATGTGTCAAGTAAGAAATTACTGCAGTTGAGATCAAGGTGGTTGTTTCCTGCTTTCTTCTCTAGGGTTTTGATGGTTTCCTGTCTCTCAGGTCCTTTATCCATTTTGAGTTTATTTTTGTGTATGGTGTGAGAAAGTGATCTAGTTCCATTCTTCTGCATGTTGCTGTCCAGTTCTCCTAGCACCACCTGTGAAAGAGGGTGTCTTTTTTTCCATTGGATACTCCTTCCGCTTTGTCAAAGATTAGTTGGACATACATTTGTGGGTACAGTTCTGAGTTCTCTATTTTATTCCATTGGTCTTTGCATCTGTTTTTGTGTTAATACCGTATTGCCTTGATGATTACAGCTTTGTAGTAGAGACTAAAGGCTGGGATGGTGATGCATCCCATTTTGGTTTTCTTCTTCAATATTACTTTGGCTATTTGGAGTCTTGTGGTTCCATACAAATTTTAGGATAGTTTGTTCTAGCTTTGAGAAGAATGCTGGTGCAATTTTGATTGGGATTGCATTGAATGTACAGATTGCTTTAGGTAGTAATGACATTTTAACAATATTTCTTCTTCTGATCCATGAGCATGGAATGTTTTTCCATTTCTTTGTGTCTTCTTTAATTTCCTTCCTAAGTTTTCTATAGTTTTCATCATACAGATCTCCTATATCTTTGGTTAGGTTTATTCCTAGGTATTTTATGTGTTTTTTTGTGCAGTAGTGAATGGGATCAGTTTCTGGATTTCTCCTTCTGTTGCTTCATTATTGGTGTATAAGAATGCAACTGATTTCTGTATGTTGATTTTGTACCCTACAACTTTGCACAATTCATGGATCAATTCTAGTAGGCTTGTGGTGGAGTCTGTCGGGTTTTCTATGTAGAGTATCATGTCGTCTGCAAAAAGTGAAAGTCTGACTTTTTCTTTACCAATTCTGATGCCTTTGATTTCCTTTTGTTGTCTGATGGCTGATGCTAGGACTTCCAGCACGATGTGAAACAACAGTGGTGAGAGTGGACACCCCTGTCGTGTTCCTGATCTCAGGGGGAAAGCTCTCCGTTTTTCCCCGTTGAGGATGATGTGAGCTGGGGGCTTCTCCTAGATGGCTTTTATGATGTTTAAGTAAGGTCCTTCTATCCAGACTTTCTCAAGGGTCTTTATTAAGAAAGGATGCTGTAGTTTGTCATATGCATTTTCTGCATCTATCGACAGGATCATATGGTTTTTATCTTTTCTTTTGTTAATGTGATATATCACATTGATTGATTTGTGAATATTGACCCAGCCCTGTAACCCAGGAATGAATCCCATTTGATCATGGTGGATAATTCTTTTTATGTGCTGTTGAATTCAATTTGCAAATATCTTGTTGAGGCTTTTTGCATCCGTATTCATCAAGGATATTGGACTATAGGTGTTTTTTTTTTTTTTTTTTCCCCTTGGTCTGTGTCTGGCTTGGGAATCAAAGTGATGCTGGCTTTGTAGAATGAGTCCAGAAGTTTTCCTTCCATTTCTATTTTTTGGAATAGCTTGAGAAGAATGAGTATTAACTCTGATTTAAATGTCTGGTAGGATTCCCAAGGAAGCCATCTGGCCCAGGGCTCTTATTTGTTGGGAGATTTTTGATAACTGATTCAATTTCTTCACTAGTTATGGGTCTGTTCAGATTTTCTATCTCTTTCCGTGTGAATTTTGGTAGTGAGTGTGTGCTTAGGAATTTGTCCATTTCTTTTAGGTTGTCCAGTTTGTTGGCATACAATTTTTCATAGTATTCCCTGATAATTGCTTGTATTTCTGAGGGATTGGTTGTACTAAGTCCATTTTCATTCATGATTTTGTCTGTTTGGGTGCTGTCTCTCTTCTTTTTGAGAAGCCTGGCTAGAGGTTTGTCAATTTTGTTTATTTTTTCAAAAAACCAACTCTTGGTTTCGTTGATCTGTTCAACTGGTTTTTTGGTTTCTATATTGTTTATTTCTGCCCTGATTTTTATTATTTCTCTTCTTCTACTGGGTTTGGGATGCTCTTGTTACTCTCCTTCTAGTTCCTTTAGGTGTGCTGTTAGATTTTGTACTTGCGCTTTTTCTAATTTCTTTTTTTTTAAATTTTTTTAAAAAATGATTTATTTCTGAGAGAGAGAGAGAGAGATAGAGAGACAGCGTGAGCAGGGAAGGGTCAGAGAGAGAGGGAGACACAGAATCTGAAACAGGCTCCAGGCTCTGAGCTAGCTGTCAGCACACAGCCCGACCTGGGCTCAAACCCACACACTGTGAGATCATGTCCTGAGCCGAAGTCGGACGCTTAACTGACTGAGCCACCCAGGTGTCCCTACTTTTTCTAATTTCTTGAAGTAGTCCTGGAGCGCAACGTACTTTCCTCTTAGGATGGCCTTTGCCGCATCCCATAGAGTTTTGAGTTGTATTTTCATTTTCATTTGTTTCCATATATTTTTTAACTTCTTATCTAATTGCCTGATTGGCCCATTCATTCTTTAGTAGGGTGTTCTTTAACCTCCATGTTTTTGGAGGTTTTCCAGATTTCTTCCTGTGATTGATTTCAAGTTTCATAGCATTGTGATCTGAAAGTGTGCATGGTATGATCTCAGTTCTTTTATATTTATTGAGGGCTGCTTTATGTCCCAGTATGTGATCTATCTTGGAGAATGTGCCATGTGCACTTGAGAAGAAAGTGAATTCCATGGTATCAGGATGTAGAGTTCTAAATCTATCTGTCAAATCCATCTGGTCCAATGTGTCATTCAAGTCCATTGTTGCTTTAGTGGTTTTCTGTCTAGTTGATCTATCCATTGCTGTAAGTGGAGTATTAAAGTCCCCTGCTATTAGCACATTCTTGTCCATAAGATTGTTTCTGCTTGTGATTGTTTTATGTATTTGGGTGTTCCCGTACTCAGTGCGTAGACATTTATAATTCTTAGCTCTTCCTGATGGATAGATCCTGTAATTATTATATAATGTCCTTCTTCATCTCTTGTTACTGCCTTTACTTTAAAGTCCAAATTGTCTGATATAAGTATAGCTACTCCAGCTTTGTTTTGACTTCCAGTAGCATGATAGATATTCCTCCATCCCCTTACTTTCAATCTGAAGGTGTCCATAGGTCTAAAATGAGTTTCTTGTAGATAGCAAATAGATGTATTTTTTTTTTTTATCCATTCTGCTACCCTGTGTCTTTTGATTGGAGCATTTAGTCCATTTACGTTCAGTGTTATTATTGAAAAATATGGGTTTAGAGTCATTGTGTTCCCTGTAGGATTCATGCTTGTGGTAGTGTCTCTGATACCTTGTGTTCTTTGCAACATTTCCCTCATAGAGCTCCCCTCAGGATTTCTTGTAGGGCTGGTTTAGTGGTGACAAATTCTTTCAATTTTTGTTTATTTGGGAAGACTTTTATCTCTCCTTCTATTCTGAATGACAGGCTTGGTGGATAATGGATTCTTGGCTGCATATTTTTTCTGTTCATCACATTGAAGATTTCCTGCCATTCCTTTCTGGCCTGACATATTTCGGTAGATAGGTCTGTAACCACTCTGATAGGTTTCCCTTTGTATGTTAGGGCCCTTTTATCCCTAGCTGCTTTCAGAATTCTCTCTTTGTCTTTATGTTTTGCCAGTTTCATTGTATGTCATGCAGAAGATCGATTCAAGTTATGTCTGAGTGGTGTTCTCTGTGCCTCTTAGATTTCAATGTCTGTTTCCTTCCCCAGATTGGGGAAGTTCTCAGCTATAATTTGTTCAAGGACTCCTTCAGCGCCTTTCTCTATTTCTTCCTCTTCTGGAATTCCTATGATACGGATATTGTTCTGTTTGATTGCATTACTCAACTCTCGAACTCTCCTTTTGTGTTCTTGGATCCGTTTATCCCTCTTTTTCTTGGCTTACTCTTTTTCTATAATTGTGTCTTCTAATTCACCTATCCTCCTCTCTCCCTCTTCAATCCGTGCATTGGATGCCTCCATTTTATTATGCACCTCATTTATAGCATTTTTAAATTCATCACAACTATTTTTAAGCTCCATGGTCATTGTAGCAATAGTTTCTCTGATGTCTTCCATGCCTTTTTCAAGCCCAGCGATTAATTTTATGACTGTTATTCTAAATTCTTGTTCAGTTATGTAGCTTATATCTGTTTTGAGCAGTTCTTTAGCTGTCATTTCTTCCTGGAATTTCTTTAGAGGAGGGTTCTTCTGTTTCGTCATTTTGGCTAGTTTTCTATTGTTACTTTTAAAAGCTTCTTATTCACTCTGCACCTGCGAGTACTGCTGTATTAAAGAAGGCTCTTTGACTGTCCAGGGCTTGTCTGTTCAGAAAGCGTTCTTTAAATGGTGTCTCTTGGTTTCTTTTGTTGAGACTTTTTAAGTTTTATTTCCCTACTCGTAGTGGTATTTGGGATTCTCCACCATGTGTACTTTGGCTTGTTTCTTGAGGTAGCCCTGGAAAAGAGAGACAAACACACAGGGAACAAAGGCAGACAAACACAGAGACATATCCAACAAACAAGCAAACCGAAAGGGAAAAGGAAAAAGAAAAAAAAGAAGGAAAAAAAAAGGAGGAAAAACAGATAATAAAAGAAAAAAGAAAAAAGAAGAAAAGAAAAAAAAAAAAAACCCAGAAGACAAAGGAAAGTCTAAAAGCATAAAACCAGGGGTACCTGGGTGGCTCAGTCGGTTAAGTGTCTGACTTCAGCTCAGGTCATGATCTTGCGGTTTGTGGGTTCGAGCCCCGCATTGGGCTCTGTGCTTACAGTTCAGAGTCTGGAGCCTGCTTCGGATTTTGTTTCTCCCTCTCTCTGCCCATCCCCTGCTCATGTTATGTCTCTCTCTGTCTCAAAAAATAAATATTTAAAAAAGCGCATAAAACCAGAATTCCCAGCTACAAATAAAGAGCAGGGTGTATGCAGTGCTGATGGAAGAGCATATTCATAGAGAGAAATCACAGGGTGGGGAGAAATGGAATTGGACAATGACCAGGCAGAGAGACTAAGAGGCTTAATTCAGAGAGAAAGAGGAGAAAGAAACAAAGATAGTGTTACTCAGAGAAACTACATAGTCTGATTACTCCAGAGAAAGAGAGATAGAAAGGTAGTGGTGGAAGTGTAGAATATACATCTAGAGAATGGATTAAATGTGACTAAGCAAACCAGTGACCAGAGTGCCCAGTTCAGCAGAGGGCACGGATACGAATGAGACAAGGGAATCTATATCTCAATAGAAAGGACTGATCTAGAATTAATCACGGCAGTGCATCCATGTTGGTCTTGCCCCAGGCTCTGGGTAAAAAAAAAAGCAGCTCTCTGGAGGCGATGGGCGTGGCTTGCTGTAGGAGGGTCCTAGCCTCCTCTGGGTCCTGGTGGGCTGCTCACTGAGGCCTCTCCTTGGTGGTTGTGGGGAGAAAAAATGGCGGCACCCCAGTCCCTTCTTGAACCAAGCCTTGCTACTCACTCTTTTGGGCCCCATCTCCCTGTGCCAAGAGCATAGCCGAGGTGGGCTGTCCGTTATGTCCCAAGCCCCGCCTCATTTCTATATCTTAGTCTGTGCGCCCCATTGATACCGCCTGAAATATAAACCCGCAGGCCTAGGCCTTCCCAGCAGTTTCAAGCCTGCCGCTTCCCCTGTGGATCAAGCTGGTGAGCAGAGGAGCAGTTTCTCCTGGTGCCACCTGGGACCGGGGTGTCCAGCTCAAAGTCGGCGCCATAGCTGGGAACCAGGTCACTCTCCGTCTGGAGCCAAGGTTTTTCTCTTCTCCAGAGACAGGGACGGTTCCTTGAGCAGTTTCAGCCGCTCTCTCTTTTCCCATCCACTCACCATGGCTCCCAGCAAAGGGGGCTCCCTCCCATCCCTCCACGTGTCTGGCTCTAGCCTGTTTTTATCTTCCCCAGTTCGCACTCACGCACCTATTAGGTTGTTTTCTCAATGCCTCCTTTTCCTCCCAAACTCCTGCGATTCTGTAAGGGTTCCTATGGCTCCAGGCCTTCTCTGTGCGAGAGATGGGGACGAGTGAAATGTAGGGAGCTCCCTACTTCTCCGCCATCTTGCCTCCTTCCCTGAGTTGTTTGATTTTTGTATTTGGAGTGTGTTAGGTATCATCAGGCGCCCTAACTGTGCTCTGAAGAACCTTGGATTTTATACATAATATAGAAAATAGACCCTTAAAAGGCCACGGATGCAATTTTGGGTAAATTTTCTTGTCACCCAGGATGGGGGAGGGAATGGAGAGGCAAAACACTTAACTCTATGCAAATAGTTTACTGATGTCTCGGATTTAAAATACCTCCCTGGATGTTTTCTGGCCCTTTCTCTCTGGGGTTTATTCAATCCAAGTAAGCCATGATAATCCAGTGAACACATTTTATTTTATTTCATTTTATTTTAAGTAAGCTCTACATCCAATGTGGGGTCCAGACTTGCGGCCCCGAGATCAAGAGTTGTGTACACTACTGACTGAGCAGGCCAGCTGCCCCTCCAGGGAACACATTTTAAAATTCTGTCTTTTTAGGGCTATCTGGGTGGCTCAGTGGCTTAAGTGTCCAACTCATTTTTTTTAATTTAAAATTTTTAATGTTTATTTATTTTTGAGAGGCAGGAGAGGGGCAGAGAGAGAGAGGGAGACAGAGAATCTGAAGCAGGCTTCAGGCTCCAAACTGTCAGCAACAGAGCCCGATGTGGGGCTCGAACTCACAAACCATGAGATCATGACCTGAGCTGAAGTTGGATGCCCATCTGACTGAACTATCCAGGAGCCCTGATTAAGTGTCCAACTTTTGATTTTGGTTCAGTACATGATCTCATGGTTTGTGAGATTGAGCCCCACATTGGGCTCTGAGCTGACAGTGTTTAATCTGCTTGGGATTTTCTCTCTTTCTTTCTCTCTGCCCCTCTCTGCTCATTGTCTCTCTCTCTTTTTCTTTCTCTCAAAAATAAGTAAATAAACTTTTAAAAATACATTACAGTCTGTGTTTTTTTTAAATAAAGATTTTATTTTTAAGTAAACTCTACACCCAGTGTGGGGCTTGAACTTACAGCCCCGAGATCAAGAGTCACATGTTCCACTGACTGAGCCAGCCAGGCACTCCTAAAATCCTCTTCTCCAGCAGTTTATAAATTCTAAGTTTGTCGTAGGGGCTGGGAGCCTTGTCAGTGATGAGAGACAGATAAATGCATTGTGTCCTCATTTGTCATACTTAGTTGAATGCTCTTTAACTCCTACAGCAAGTGGACATTCTAGCTGTGTATATAACTGGGCATTGCAGTGGTACATCCTTTCTCACCTTACAAAACCAGGGTGTTTTGCAGCTAAAAGAACCCTAAGGAATTTCCAACAGATTCTGACTCGTATTATCAGGTACTGTGTTTAAAAAGAGAAGAAAACTTCAGCACATTCTGAGTGTGGAAAAGTCAATCCACGCCAACAGAACTGAAATTTCTTGGCACAGTTCTTTTCAGAAACATCTCTCTCTCTCTCTTTTATTTTTTATTTCTTGGTCTTTGCTTCAAACTTGAATTATTTGATTTTTGTCTATAGCAGTGAGGACCTAGACTTCTCCAACAATGATAATATGCTCTCGCCCTTCTGATATCATTTTAGAGTTTCCAAATATACTTTCACAAACATCTCATATAATTTCCAAAATGAAGGTAGGAAGTAAATATTAATTAAAATTCTTTTTTCTGATTGTGAACGTGATGCATGTTTTTATTTTTATTTTTATTTTTTTTTAAATATTTTTATTTATTTCTAGGAGAGAGAGAGAGAGAGACAGAGCGATCAGGGGAGGGTCAGAGAGAGAGGGAGACACAGACTCTGAAATAGGGTCCAAGCTCTGAGCTGGCAGTCAGCACAAAGCCTGACGCGGGGCTCGAACCCACGGACCGCGAGATCATGACCTAAGCGAAAGTCGGACGCTTAACCAACTAAGCCACCCAGGCGCCCCTGATGCATGTTTTTAAAAGAAAATTTGAAAATGTAGACAGTGTAAAAAGACCATAAAAGTCATCTGTAATCTCATCCAATGATAACAGTGTTTCAATATTTAATATCTTGGTATATTTCCCTCTGGTCTTTTTTCTTCGCATGTGTGTGTCTGTATTACAGTTTGCATTATAGTATACATACTGCTTTGAAGCCCACTTTTCCCAGTGTTCACTTATTAGAACATTCTAGTTCATTCATTAAATGTTTTTCTAAAACCCCAATTTTATAGCTGCATAGTTTCCATGGTATGGGCATAGGGTAATTTATTTAGACTTGATCATCTATTTAGATTGTTTCTGACTTTTCCAGTTAGGGCTCATGTTGTTATTAGCATTCTGGTACATAAATTTGGGTGCATTTCTGATTCATTCATCAGGGTAAATTCTTAACATTTCAGGATTACTGGGTCAAGAAACATGAATGAAGGGCCACCTGGGTGGCTCAGTCAGTGAAGTGTCCGACTTCGGCTCAGGTCATGATCTTGTGGTTTGTGGGTTCAAGTCCCACATCAGGCTCTGTGCTGTCAGCTCAGAGCCTGGAGCCTCCTTCGGATTCTGTGTCTCCCTCTCTTTCTTCCCCTCTCCTGCTTGTGCTCTGTCTCTCTGTCTCTAAAATAAATAGCATTAAAAAAATTTAAAACCACAAATGAAAATATAAAAATTCCTTAACGTGTTCTCAAAATTGTTCTTTGAAAATTTGTTTCTGTTTAGTCCCTCCAGCAGTGTGTGAGTCGAGAATAGTTGATATTTTCCCTTATTACAGATGCAAAAGTTCAGGTCTAGAGAGATTTCCAGACTTGCCCCAGGTCACATGACTAATATCACTTGTCCTTTGGTTTCCTGACAGTTCTGTATTCTTTCCACTTTACCAGTGTTGTAGTAATCTTCGTGACAGAGCTGTGTGATTCGTAAAGGGAAACTTAATGTCGCCACGGCCTTAAAATAAATTTACTTCTAGTATTATTTACAAACTCTAATGTGTTTGGAATTTGATATATAGTGAGGACTAAGCATAAATGCATGGCTCACTTCCCAAAGGCGTTCTTTTATATTTTCAATATGTTTTCTGACTTGCACCTAAAATATCCAACTGAGAAATAATCGCCTAAAGTGATTTTCTTGTTCTTTTTCAGTCACCAAAAGCTGGTTTACAGTATTATTCTTTGTTAAGTAATAGCCTTTCCAGCTCAGCATCAAGACATTGAGATGATTACTTCTGTCAGGAGTAAATCTTCTCTCAAACCATAATAAGCAACTCTTAACATTTACAAAATGAATCAAAACCTTTGTTGACACTCATTTTTGGAAGAAGGGGGGAAAACCCCAATTTTTATGTCAAGACTCCAGAATGAAATGGGATATAGCGATTAAAGATGGTTTCCTTAATTGGAACATAACCAAACCAAATGTGGGAAGTAAAACAAACATCTATCCCCCCCCCAAAAAAAAGCCCCAAAACAAAACAATAGTGCCAAAGGACACACCACATTCAGCAGTCTTCATTTCTTTGCCATAGCATGCCCTCAGTTCTTAGAACAGCTTGGCACCATGGTCTTTGAGGATGGCCTGTTCACAACTTCTGGGTCATCAAGGATGCATGTCAAGACTGCTGAAGGCTTCTGACTCTTTGCCTTAGAGAGTCAATGTGATAACTTTGTTTTGTTTCTGGATTCTTGGGTAGATAGCTTGGCATAACTTGGCACTAAAACATTTAGATTCTGAAAGTCGGGATCAGGCTTTATCTTATTTGAGACTGTGTTGCCTTTAGCATCAGCTTATCGGGGAGCTCTCTTAGCCTCCTGCCCCAAGTGTTTTATAGGTACCATTGCTTCTGGAGTTAGGAGTGTATTGGTGGAAGTCTTCTTTTTCTATCTTGATGATATCTTTGGTTGAAAAAATGCTTTTCAGGTGTTAACAGGGTCTGTTTTCTGTTTTAGGCCCTTGTCATCGTTAGAACAAATCATATTATCTTAATGAAACAGGAGCATATGTAATAGGAATTTTGTATTTGACAAAAGAACTAAAGATGCCTAGGAATTGTGATCATGTTATATAAATTGTCTAAAATATGCTTAATGTTCTTCAATTCTTTTGTATTAATTGAACAACCTTTGGGGCAAATGGCAAATCTCAATGGCTCTAGTAATAAAGATCTAAATAGCCTGATAATGTATCTGAATGTAACAGTTCTTCAGGATTCTAGGAAATGACTATTTCCCCAGCTTTATTGAGATATAATTGACATAAAACATGTGTGAGTTCAAGGCAAAAGGCATAATGGTTTGATATATGTATATATTATAAAATGTTTGCCATATTAGATAACACACCTGTCACCTCACATAGGTGTGTGTGGGCGTGCGCGTGTGCAGGGAGAACTTTTGAGATTTACTCTCTTAGCAAATTTCAAATATACAATATGTTATTCTTAACTGTGGTCACCACGTTGTGCATTACATCCCCAGGACTTTATTCATCTTATGATTAGAAGTTGGTACCCTCTGGCTACCTTCACCCCAGGAAATGACAATTTTTTTTATCGAGGTATTTATACTGAATTCAGATAATAGTATAGGTCCCTGTTGCTTAACTGTTTTCAGGCAGCAAGAACTGTATTTTGTTTAAATTTTTTTTTAATGTTTTATTTATTTCTGAGAGAGAGAGAGAGACAGCATGAGCAGGGGAGGGTCAGAGAGAGAGGGAGACACAGAATCTGAAGCAGGCTCCAGGCTCTGAGCTGTCAGCACAGAGCCCGACACGGGGCTCGAACCGACGAACTGTGAGATCATGACCTGAGCCGAAGTTCGACGCCTAACTGACTGAGCCACCCAGGAGCCCCAAGAACTATATTTTGAACATATGCATCTGCTGAAGTTAGATTCTCAAGTATGTCCATGTCATGGGTAAGCATCTTGAGACAGTTATTGATTGATGAGTCCATTCAATCCACAAGTATTTATTGAGCATCTACAAAGTTCCAAGCACTGTGCCAGGGGTGACATGTAAGATTCAGTCTCTACCCTCAAGGGAGTTTATAGTCGAGTTGACAAAGAGGCCGTGTACATGCCATCCCTTTATGAGCTAAGTTCAGATGATGGGGAAGCTATTGATAAAAGGATATGGAGAGACCGTGATATCCATTGTAAGTAGATATAATGGCCTGAGCAAAATCTCTGAGGCAGGAAAAATGATCTTGGTGGGTGCCAAAGAAACTATTTGGCCTGGAATAAAAGGTTCCTTAAAGGGAAGAGTGTAGTAGAAGAGAAAGCTGAAAAGGCCGGCAGGGGACAGAATGCCCTCATTTCCATCTCCCAGCTGTTTTCTAGGGCTATATGCCTGGAACTCAATAAATATGAATAAGTTTTAAAAAAACGTGTCTAATTTAAAGCAACACCCAAAGAACAATATCTTGAGTTAATCTGTACAACATGTGGCATTGTAAAATAACCCTTCAGGGTGTCCTACTTTAAACAGCCCCCTTTTTAGTCTCTGCATATATCATGCAGGCCACCCAATGAGACCAGTTGGAAACGAGAGCCTTGGATTAGAAAATTTTGTCAGAGTGGTTAACATCTCATTGGATCAAGCTGAGCAGCTGTGTGATTTCAAACTCACTACTTTCGCGTTAACTGATATAGCATGGATTTCTGGAGGTTTTGAAGTAACAATCACTGATCACATGATTTCATATATGAGCCCTTCTCATGAGATACTCTCCTAGCCAGAGGACGGCCCAGAATCTGTCCTTGACACATAACCTGTTCTTGTTCTTGCTGTCTCCTGGCCACTGCTTTCATCTGTCACGTTCTTTTCAAAGCAAGATCCTACAACTTTGCTTTCAAATCAGTATTCTAAGGTGAATTTTGCGATAGTTTGAATTAATGGCAGGGAACCAGGGGTATGGACGATTGCAAATGGCAGATGATGCATAACTCATTTATATGTGACTTGGAAAGTCTGTTTATACTTACATTTGACTATGGGTGAGTCTGTTTTTAAAATTCACTTTCAAACTAAATAATGAAGTCTTGCTGTAAAGGTCTGACTTGAGCTGCTGAGAGGCTGGCCTCATTTCCTGCAACCTGCTCCGTGCTGGGTCAAGAATAAAAACATTGCCTGTTGTCCACCATATTACTTACATAGCATCGTCCTAAGTCTAACTGACAAGTCTAACTGAAATATTTTATTCTGTGGCTTATGAGTACTTCCTCTTAGTTTGTTCTCAAGAAATATGGAAGGGACCACAATCAGGACTCAAAAAGGAAAAGTAGGATAGTTGTGTATAGAGAACTATAAGGAAAGAAACATGCACATAAAATGGAAGGATCGGCATTCCGTAGCATCAACAGATCTCTAAAAGATTGCATGAAATAAAGGGGTTGAAGCAAAACAAAGCTAACATGGCATTTAATGTTCAAGTAGTTATTGGTCAAACCAAAAGGAAACGCTCACACTGACTGAACAATAAAAAAGGTTTCTCTGAGATAAAGGGATTGGATGGTTAGCGCAGTCCCAAAATGCAATTGCCAAAGATTGGCGGACAGGGCAGGAGGCAGCTGGCTTGTGGAACAGGGAATGGGAGTACTGTAAACTTATTCTTGAAAAAGCAAATGAGAATAATCTTGTTTTTCAACAAGAAGGACATGTCCATAAATATGTGATTGTGATTTGGTGATTTCCAGGGGGCTGCAAATTGGATTCCAGGGAGACCTTGGGAGCTCTTCTTAGGTATCATAATTAGAACGGGATCATTTCTATGCTTTCCAAGAGTCTGCTTCTGAAGATCAGGGTCTGTTTTGAAATTCTGCTCGTTCAATAAGCCATTGTGGATTTAAATCTCATGAATGTGTGTAAACTCCATTTTTGGGAAGCCATTCGCACCTCTTGGTTTGAATAATGTAATGAGCTCCATATATTTAAACCAGCTGCTTCCCACTCCACTGCCCATTTGACTCTGTTTTTAGCTTATCTTGGTTTAGTTTCAGAAGGTCTTCTTTATCTCTACTGTATTAGGATTTGGCAAATGAGTTCACTTCACCTCATCAATACCCATTATTATTTGACAGACTGATTATATCCCTTCTCAGCCTTCACCTATTCAGACCAGAGTGCTTGTGGTCTGGAATCTGTGTTCATACCGCAGCTCCTTCACCTCCCTGAAGATATCGGCGAACTTTCCCAAGCTTTATTCTGTCTTGTCACCCATATGGCCCAGAATAGCATGTTGTAACCCAGGTGAACAAGCATCTTGCTTGTCCCCCTGGGCATCATTTTGTCCATTTTTACACTTTTTGTGGATGGTCTACATTTCAGCAACGTTCTCTGGATTTGGGGGAGAAATGTGTACAGTGGGACTGGCATAGGACTGCCCATACTTTCTGCCAGCTGCTCTGCCTAGGAGCCTGCAGAGTTGTCTGTGATATTTGTTCATTGGCAAAAGAACGCCAAAGGGCAGTGTTAATGCCTGGCATCATTTTTAAATTCATTAGCCTTGCATTTTACTTTTGTAGGAAACGGGGATGGCAGCCTGCCAGGGCCCATTAACCAAAGTTTAGAAGACTCTGTGGTTGGGATCCCAGCCGTCTGTTACCTGTGCAATTCCTGCCAGTTAGAGGACTTTCACTAGGGCTACTTTATGAGGGTATAAAAACTTCTTAGCAAATTCAGGTTTTTATTAGGCACTGCACAATCCCTATTTCAGGAAGACAGTCTATACCAGGAAATATAAGGGAAAGGAGAGACTTTTAAGATCTTTCTGTGGGTGCCTTTTAAACATGTCAGCCATCTTGGCAGTTGGCAGTAAGTGAGGGAGGCAGTTGTCATTCAGAAGGGATGGCTTTAACATCTGTGATTTGGAGGCGGGATATGACACAGAGTAGTAAATGCTCCCGCCCCAGGGCACTTAGGTCAGGCATGTTTCTTCCAGCATCGATGCTGTTCCTACCAGGGACTGCAGGAATCACGAGCACCAGCAGCCCCTTAAAGCAACAATAGTTAAGCCCGCACACCAAAACTGGGACTGAAAGAAAACAGAGGCTGACTTTGAAGCCCGTAGGCAAATGATCAGGTGAGGTAGCCAGACTCACTTAAATTGCGAGAACTTAAAAACAGCATCTGTGTCTTCCTTTCTTCCTTCCCTCTTCTCATCTCCATTTCCCTCCATCCCTAATCCCTCTCAGGATCCCATCAAAAGCTTCCAAGGCAATACATGGATGAAGAAAAGACAGTTGGACGGAAGGAGAAATCCTTGTAGTATTTTTTTTTTTATTAATGTTTTATTTATTTCTAGGAGAGAGAGAGAGACAGCGTGAACAGGGGAGGGTCAGAGAGAGAGGGAGTCACAGACTGAAACAGGCTCCAGGCTCTGAGCTGGCAGTCAGCACAGAGCCCGACGCGGGGCTCGAACCCACGAACCGCGAGATCATGACCTGAGCAAAAGTCGGACGCTTAACCGACTAAGCCACCCGGGCGCCCCGAAATCCTTGTAGTATTTTAGTTGCTTTCTCTCCCACTTCCATTCTGGCACTGTTTGTTGCGTGACTAGTTTGAGCGCCAAAGGACCATGAATTATACTGACAAAAACAAGAACGTGTCTCTAACTAATATTACATGTTTTAGTGGCATGAAGATGCTCACAGAGGCATTTTGGTAGCCATATACAACTGGCTTTGTTCTGCAGGAAGTTGCATTTGTATCCATTAACATCCACTTGACATTTATATACCAAAGGAGAATTGTCTGAAAATCAGAGGAAAAAAAGATGCATGAAATTTATGGGTACTTGACACAAAAAAAATTGCACTTTTTCTTCCTGTCATATTCTCTAAGTCTTTGAAGAAAATATTGTTTGATGTGCTTGGAGACATTTAACATAAGACGTAACCTGGTATCTTTAAGTTCCTTGGGAATTAAACAGGATTGAAACCAGTTTAAAAGCCATACTTCTGTCCTGTTTGGCATCCTTGTAGATCCCTTTGGAAGGGACTAAATGCATCAGCACCATTTTTGTACTGTGTGGGTTTTCGTAGTTAATGTGGGATAATACGGTTCTGCTTATTGTGTGCTGTATAGTCGGACCTCTTGAGGATGGAGATCTGCCACTTTATATCACCTAGTCGCTTCTTTCATCCTACTTTGTATGTGGTTAAAAGTATATGTTCTCTTGCCTTGTATTTTTCATTCAAGACTTTTATGTTTTTAAAGGGAAATTCTTTTGGGAGTGCCAGTTCATAATACTTGTTGCTAATATTTGTTTAGCATTGCCTGCAGGAAAAGGATGGTATATTAGACAAAGATTGATTGTGCACCTGCTATGTCAGATATGTAAAATGCTGAGCACAATGCCTCTCACGTAGGAGGTGTGAGATGGTGATCTTACCTTGGGCAGTTGCAATGGAGATCAAGAAAAGCTGGACGTGGGCATGAGAAACATCGAGAACATGAGAACTGCTAGTAGTTGGTGACTCCGTGGATGAGGATAAACAAGAGGAAGGAATGAATTTTATTTTAATTTTTTAATGTTTTATTGAGAGAGAGAGAGAGAGAGAGCAAGTGGGAGAGGGACGGAAAGAAGGAGGAACAGAAGATCTAAAGCAGGCTATGTGCTGACAGCAGTGAGCCCAATGCAGGGCTTGAACTCACGAACTGCAAGATCACAACCTGAGCCAAAGTCCGATGCTAAACCATCCAAACCACCCAAGCACCCAAAGAGTGAAAGATTTTTGACTTTTAGAGCTGTTAATAACTGGAAACAAGCATGGTGATGCTGTGAGTAGAAGATGGGAAGTCAGTTGAAGGAGTAAGGATTGTGAGTCAGTCACTACAGGAAGGAAAATGAAGAGCTCGGTGATCTTGGGTTTGTGATAGGGGTGACCCACCTAGCGGAGATGTCAGAGAGGAGTCAGAAACACAGACTTAGAGCTTTGGAGAGATGTTGAGACTTACAGAGAAATCCAGGAGTTACCTACATAAGACATCATAGTTCAAATCCCAAAATTTGGAAGATTCACCAGAGATTTTAGAGAAAATGATCCAGCAAAGGAGTAGTCAGAGAATCAGAGTATGTGTGAGTATCAGAGGATGTCAGCATGGAAGGCAGAGAGGTTGAAGAAGGAGCAGTGGTCAAATACTACAGAGAGGTAGGAAAGGATAGAGTGGCGATTATGTTCAGCAACTCTGAAGTAAGTCACTGGTGACATTTGAGGGACAAATTTCATTAGAGTGATAGGTATGCAGGCCACATTGATTGGAGTTGAGGAAGTCAGTGTTGATTCCTGTTTTAATATATGTGGGAGTGGAGGGGAGGAGAGTGTGGTAGCTTGAGACAAGGAAGGAAAAGAGATTAGGTGAAGACAGAGAACTCGTGTCTAATGCCTTCCATTTTATCAGGCAAAGTATAGAGAAATGCCATTTGCTAGGAGTAAAGAGGAACGGAATGGGTTTGGGACTTGGGAAATTTGGGAAGAGTGAAAAATGGGCAAGGTTTAGATTGGCTGCCCTCAGACATGACAGGTAGTCAGCAAGACAGAAATAAAAGCCTTGTTTAACATCAACCAGGTCTCAGCTGTACTGTGAGTTTATACCCTCAAAATGACAAGATTTCAAGTGTTACTGGAGAAATCCATGAACTCGGGAACGGGAGCAGAGAAAGGAAATGATTTGGGAATTGGCAAATTGAGGCTAGAGAGAAGTCACGTGGGGAGGAGGCTGAGGGACTACCAAGAGCACTGGATATTTGGAATAAAAGAAGCAATGACTTAAATCATACATTTTCCTACCATTCATTCCCTTTGAAACAAATGAAATCAATTGTCCTTCCAAATGTGGCTTGAAAAAAAAAAAAAAAAACAGAGGATTTCCTCCACCCCTAACTTGTTGCCGTTGAAGTGTTGACTGCTTACGTCATCACTAAAACATCAGAGTTGAATGCCCATGTGTGAGAATTCATTGAAGCCATATGAAGCAGAAAGCAGTGATTTCTGTAGTTGCTCGGGGCTCTTAGAACCCCCTAAAAAATCACTCTCCCTCCCCACCCTGTAGAGAGTTCATGGTGCTCTTCTGTGCTCATTATTAAAACAGGCTGTGCCATTGAAGCTTCAAATGTGTTTGTGTCAATATTCCTTCCCATCACGCTTACAGTTGCCTGTATTCACTGAACCCCAACAGGTGTGACTTAATGTAGAACCTAGAGAAAGATGCAGGAAAACATCTGTTAGCGTTAGATTCTGTGTGCGCTTTGAATGAAGTTATAATTGTGACATTTACTGTTACGTACCAGGGTTGATTTTGCAAGGCGTTTCTTCCCAAACTCATCAGTCCTTGCTGGGCGCCCTGCATCTGATCCAAGATGATCGTCCTTGTGAGCGACACGAGACGCTATTAAATCTAGCTTCTGTTTTCTGCGATGTAGAGTACTGTCGCGCTTGCCTCCAGAGACACCCGGGTTCCTACCATGGCATTTGCTCTGCAGGTTTTAAGTGTGCTAAACAAAAGGACAGGGACAGGGACAAAGAAAGGTGGATAGCGCTGAATACTGGAAGAAGCCTCGAGCTCGGTGAAAGTAACTGGGGAAATCAGGCCTAATCTCATCTCCGTTTCCCTTAGGATCTGTGATGGCTGTTTCTGGAGGGTTTTTTAGGTTTCTTAGAACTTCTCCGTGTGTGTTATTAAACCTTGTCTGTTCCCCTATAGTTATTAGCTGTAAAACCCTTTACAAAACCTCAAAAGGGTTTCTGGGCTTAAGTAGATACAGATGGGGAAGGAGGGGGACTATATAGCTGTGTTCTGCTTGGCAGGGGGCCCAAGAGAAAACCTGAGTCAAAGAATCAGCGTTGGCAGCAGAGGGGAAGAGGGAGGAGGCCGGCACCTGGGGCCGCTGAAAAGAAAGTGAAGGTTGATTTGGGCCCCAAAAAGGCCCAGGAGAGGGTGCCCTTTTCAAACGGCACCTTCTTATGAGGTCTTCTCCTTTTCCTCTGGCTGGAATTCGTCTTCCCTTGCTCTAGACTTTACTCGTATCTCTGTGAAGGGGCTTATTATTTAATATCTTGTATATAGTGTGTTGCTGTTATCTTGCATTTTAGCAGCTGATTGGAAACTTACCTCACCTTTCTGTTTAGACTCCAAGCTCCCTGAGGATAGAGAGGGTGACTTGCTCTTTGCCTCTCCCACAGCATCTGTTCTAGTGCCTTGCCCACAGTGAGTACGTATTAGGTTTTGACTGAATGAACAAGTATGTAGGTTATGGTACACCATTTCTCCCATTGATTCCACAAGTGGATTTTGAGTGCTACTATTTTAGGAATACAGGGGATTTTTCAGATGGCGGCCTGCCCTCCGGGAGCTCCCTATCTAGATAGGAAGACTAGACACCAAAGACTGTTCAACCTGTGATTCCATAGGCCCCGTTTGATTCTACGCTAGTGGTGACTTGTTCATGTGTCTTTCTCATTTCCCAGTTGCAGCTAATATTCTCTTTGCCCTGAAAACTATCATCTATTTTCCTTCAGCCATTTCTATTCTGGGCCCACTAAGCCAGTGATTCAATATCTGATTCCGTGAAGACTTATCGCCTGACCTGACAATGACAATAACATAATCCTTCCTGGGGGCTACTCAGGCATTTCAAACCACAAGAGAATCTTGGAGTCCATGATCTTATTCAGGCACTAAATGCCTAGCCTAGGAGCCTGAGAGAGGGGGATTGGTTCTTTCCTAGAGGGTTACTTATTTACCCATTCCTTTTTCCCATTCTGATGAGTGACTGATGTGGCTTTGGGGCCATAGCTTGATCTCCAAAGAACAAAAGAAGTTCTCTGAAAATGACTTAAGTTTTTTTTTGAAGAATATTGAAGTAGCAGGTTAGTTGGGATTTTTTTTTTTTTTGATCAGAGAAATTCTATTTCCTGTATTTGCTTAGAATATTATGAATGAGTTACCATGTTACTGTAGGTTAAGATAATCTAGAAATGTATCTGGAAAATCTATTTCAATTACCTTCTGGGTGCTTTTAGTGAAAATAATAAATTTTAAAGAATTAGGAGAGTCATAAAAATAAGTGTTATAAGAGGAGTAGGTCTCATTTTTCACCTTCCAAATTAAATATGCACTGTGGAATTCTGTACTGCCAGGGTCACGGCATTGCTTGTGGGCATTAATAGCTGCCATAGGTACTACTGAAGGAGGTGAAGGGGACCATTTCCCATAACACAGAGATTAAAGCATGCTATTTACTGAAAATCTAAATAAATAGCAACTTAATGGTCAGTTGTGCACTAAAAGGGACCCTGCTTCATATTTACAATTTGCATATGGGTACCCTGTTGGAACTTGCATTTGCATACATATATAAGGTATTGATTTTGGTTAATGGAACATGAGCTCATTTCTCTTTGGTTTCCCTCAATTTAAGTATTATTTTCTTTCTCTCCTTATTGCTCACACAGAGGAAGGCAGAAAAATAGCCTCCGATGATTGTGTCTGGAGATACTACATCTATTAGTCTATTTTTCTTTCAATTTTTCATATCTAAATTGTCTATATACCTTAGTAATCTCAGTAACTGGCTACTGTTTAAGACTAGAAATTTGCATGGCAAGTTGTAGCTACTTTACAGAGCTCTATGAGTGGATCTGAAATGCCCTCAGACATCCCTGTAGCATTGTCAGCTGAAACCAGTGAGGTCCAGGGTCCCCAGCCCGTGTGAAGAGGCTGGGTTGAACTTGTTGGTACACAACACAGCGAATTGCCTGGCCCTCCTAACTGTGCTGATGATTTACTGCCAAAACGGCACCAGGGCTTACTTAAATGTGGGCTTTGGAATTTTTAGCTATTATCCTGGTTACTTACCAAGGATAATAAATAGCAACTTATTTATTGCTATAGAAGAAAAGATGAAAAAGGCTCTCCATGTTTCGGAGACAGCACAATCAGCTCATTTACACCTGCGTATACATTTTAATGTAAGCAAACTTATATAGAGACTTTTGTTACAGCCACCAAAGTCCAAACGGGTTTACCCTTCTGTGAGTGCATTTTCCTTCCTTTCTGCGCCTCCCCCCCACCCGTTTGATTCAATAAGAACATACACAACTCATTATAGAGTAGGTACTCCTGGGAGAGGATTGCTTGTGACTTTCCAATATGAAATGGCAACGTTTATATGCATATTGTTTGTGTGAAAAGTTGCAAAAGTGATTTCGTTTGCAAAATACCATCTACAACAGCGTCACCTTAATTACCTTGTTTTCTTTGCTTATATGTAAAAAAAGTAAGATTGACTCTTACCACTTTTCAGTACCCAGATCACACACTGAGTAATGTTATCTGCCTTAGAAGTTACACTTCCCATGATAGGTTTGCATTTTTAACCTATAGAGGGAGAAAATATTAATATTAAGATATCCTTTTTGGGGCTAGGATATAAATAAAAAGACATTCCACAGGTAACTGTAGTTGGGTTTTATTGAAGGGAGAGAACTTGTAAATAGGGCAGCAACAGCTGACTGTTAAATTAAAAAAGCAGAAAACAATATCCCATTTAAAGTACTGGTGTCTAAGAGGAAGTTTATTGTGTACATATCACACTTTCAAGTCAAGAAAGAACATCCCTTTTCCCACTAGAAAACCGTAATCTGTATAAAACACCAGGTATCTTTCCATAAACCATTTAAATGCAAGGGCCTTTCCAAATGAAAGAAGATCCAAAATTAACACTAG
Organism: Hyaena hyaena; assembly: GCF_003009895.1. NCBI lineage: Eukaryota > Metazoa > Chordata > Mammalia > Carnivora > Hyaenidae > Hyaena > Hyaena hyaena. The sequence continues at coordinate 965,675 of NW_024080795.1, forward strand.
TTATTTTAGTTTCATTCACAGTTTGAGAGTTGTGTTTCACACTTTTATTTGAATAAGATATTTTCTTGCTTCACGAATACAAATTTTCAACAGCAACAAAAAGTCACATCCCATGTTGGTAAATTGTAACACATTTTCCCATAATTTTCACCAAAACTTCAGAATGGTACTCCCAAGAAAAAAATATTTTCAAATTGGGTACCGTGGCCAATCTGTCAGTTACACTTGGGTTCGGGCTAGACAAGGCTGCTGGAGATGTGAGCATTGCCTGTTCACAGAGATTAAGGATGGGGCTGAGCAGCGATCAGGGCCAGGTGGACGCGAGAGGCGATGGGGATTGCAGCTGTCTGTACCCACCCACCGGCATGGTATGCCAACAGCTGGAGAGCAAATTTGGTATAAATTCCCAGGAGCTACTGTCAGTTAACGTGAGCCTTCCAGGAACACATACCAAATAATAGCCTACTTTCCTAATTCCATTATGGGAAATTTCTTCGGAGTCAATCCCTGTGAAATGGGATCAGGAATGGTGTTAGTCCAAACCGTGAAGTGAGTGCAATTTGGGTTTCATGCCCTTTAAACTTTTCTTCATCTTTCATCCGTTCTCCTTCTCCCTCCTAAGATGCCCGGTATCCGATGCTCTTAAAGTGCTACCCCCAACTGTCCTTAATGCCTCCCGCCCCAACACTACCACCCTGCCGCACCCTTTTGAGAGAGTACCCTGTGATCAAGGTTTTGGATCTATCTCCCTCCCCTCCTCTCCCTCTGGTTTAAGTTAGCTGGGTATTCCTCTTCTTTCAGACGCTGTCTGCTTGAAGGGAAATGTGTCAGTAATCACAGAGGCTTAATGTGTTAACCTCTTTTAGGAATGTTTCCCTGTTAACTAGGTGTGTGTGTGTGTGTGTGTGTGTGTGTGTGTGTGTGTGGTGAGGCTGGTGGTGTTTGCACAGGTCCCGTAACACAAAGGGAGGAAGCATAAATGATGACATTCTTAGTTGTGTGGCCTTCTCCATACTCTTCGAACCCCATCATTTGAGTGACCCCCTTCTCTGCCGTAATAGGAGATTTTGCATCCATTTATTCACTACCTGCCAGGAATGCGATTCAAAATTGTTCCTATTGCCCAGCAGAGCCAAAAAGAACCTTTCAAGATTAGCAAAGTATTCTTTCTTATCTAGAGAGAGAGATGGCATCATTCTTCAAAATTCTTCTCTTACTATGCTTCAAGGAAATATATTTTTCCCCGTAAAGCATCAGTCAGAGTACTGAGACCCAGATTTATGACTATTCTATTGACAAGAGGTTATTGCACAGATGTTTTATTTGCTGTTTCTAGGGTCTTATCAAAAATAATTGACTGGCTGTCATTTTCTACATGAGACCAATTACCATTGACCCAGCTTTGCTTATTGTTTTCATTAATGTCTAATAAAAAATGAAAATGTTACAGAATGTTCTTAGAATTGACACAAGAAAAGCCGTGCTAAGAAGTGAGTGGGTATCTCTTGTGCTTTCCGAGTGTTGCTAAGCAGAGCCAGTGCTCAGTGCCAAGAGCTGTGTGAACAAAAGCATCTCCAGAATGCAAAAAATCAAATCCACCAAAGCCATGTTTCGGGGGAATGGGGGTGGGGCAGGGTGACGTAGAAGGCTGCTCTGTGCAGTTGTGCACCTTGTGCTCCACACAGTCACATCGGTCCATGTGAAAAGTGCCTTCTAGAGTTGTGCAAGGCACGACCACGTGTGAAAGCCCGGGAGGCAGTTGGATAGCTTGTGTCTCTTCTGTGATTAATATGGTTGGGATTTTTTTAAAGAAAAGAAGGAAAGGAGACAGGTGTGATTTATGACTTGGCACCTTATAAAGGCGAGGGTTGCCTGTTTTACTTTTGTTACGTGGTCTGTTGGTTGGTCATTACATGTTGATGCATCTTTGTGCTGTCATCTAGGAATGACTGTATTTCTACAGTGGGAGGAGCCCGGTAAATGAGGTTTATCCATTGTCAATTAGACAGGAAGACAGATATATGACTTATTAAATACGTGTCCCATTCTTCAAATGTAGAGTAGAAAGTAAAACCCCTCAGTTACAGAGCAGACAAAAAAAAGAATCCCCTTTTCCTAAAATATTAGGAATTTAGAATTTCCTAAAAGATTGTAGCCGATAAAGAGGAAATGCAAGCTTGTATTTACATCCAAATATAGTTTATGGGGTTAGTTTAAGGAGTGGAAAACTAATTTTGTATGAATTTGGGCTTTTCCTGTTCAGTTTCGTTAGGCGTCTCCAAATATATTTAGTATCGTCTGTGACCCAGTATGCATTCAAATTGGTACAGAAGACATAACCAAACTTTAGCTGATCAAACTATGGGGTTGTTAATCTTGTAGAACAAAGAACTCAGAGTGGAAACTACATAGTAACTAGCCAGATTCTAGCTCTTATGATCCAAATTTCAGATATGCCGAAGTAGATTGGTTTCATTCTTGTCGTTTAAATTAAACAATTTTAGGGGCACCTGGGTGGCTCAGCTGGTTAAGTATCTGACTTTTCATTTTGGCTCAGGTCAGGATCTCACGGTTGTGAGATCGAGCCCCGCATCAGGCTCTCTGGCTGGGTGTGGAGCCTAGTTGGGATTCTCTCTCTCCCTGTTTGCCCCTCCCCCACTCCTTCCCTGTCTCTCTCTCTCTCAAAAAATAAAAATAAAAAATCACAGTCACAGGTCTTTTGTTTTTGAGACCCCCAGCAGCCCCAAGTGACCCCACGTAACCAGACTAGATGTAGATTCGTCACTTAGTATGATGAGATTATCTATAACTAAAATTTTAAGCCTCTGCAGTTTTGTGCCTATACGAATAAGGCCTCCTCCCAACTGGGTTAAAATGAATATTCCAATCAACTTTTTAAAAAGAAGATTCGCCATGTGTGCTGGAATCTGAAGCTGAAGATGCTGTCAGTGTTGATTCCATAGGACCCTCTATATTTAACTTTTTCGTTAACAGCAAATCTTTTGTCACACTGATTTGAGTTAGAATCCTGGTTCTAGCCCTTTCTAGCTGATCAACTCTAGACTAGTCCATCGTTCTCAGGCTCAGTTTCCTCATTTTTAGGATGGGAACAATGATAGAACCTTCCTCAAAGCAATGTTGTCCAAATTAAAGAAGATAATGTGTGCAAAGCATTTAGCATGGACCCTGGCACATAGTAAGCCCTCATTAAGTGCTAGCTGTTAGCATTGTTTTTAGCTGCCACAGTAGTTTTTCACCGCTCTCTGAGTGCTGTTTATTTGCTGGCCTCCCTCATTAGGCTGCGAATACTTTCAGGAAAGGACTCTGTCTGCCTGATTCTCCTTTGTATTCCCAGCACGTAGCCTGGTGGACTGTTATAAAAGAAGCACTCTGAGCCTCAGTTTCAAAATCTGGGAAAAAGGGAGAAAATAATGGCACTTACACTCATAGGGTTGTTATGAGGACTTAAACTATTACTTAGGGCTAACATATGGGTGAAAGCCTCAGTGATTCACATATGTACTCGGAACGTACTTTCCTTTTTTAATTCACAGGATTGCCAGGGGTCCAATGATGTAACACCGGTAGCGCTTTGCAAACTCACAATCTTGACACGGACGTTGTATGATGGGCGGAAGCATGTCTGTAAACCTCTCTTGAAATTTTCTCTTTGTCAGGAGACTGAAACCTGCACAGACATGCGCGTTCTCCTTCCGAAGCCCCAGACCTTGTTTGCTAATGTCATTCATCGCCACCTGAAGCAGCCAGAGACGCTTTTCCCTTCGTCTCCTCCCCCAGTCACCCAAACCTGGCCCCGGGGTCCCTGGCAGAGCACAATCCCTCCACAGTAGCTTGCTTTCACCTAGTTGTGCACCTGGGCCTCCCGGGGGGCGGGGTGGGGGGGGATTCCCAGGGGGCCAGCGAGCCAGGGAATTTCGGTCTGGAATTGCTGCTCTCCAGAAAAGCCTCCCTCAGGCCTCACCATCTCTGTCTTCAGAAACCCCCTCCGGGAAGGCTGGCCAGGGAGAGCAGAAGCAGCCCTGTGAGGTTGCAGAGGATCCTGGGAACAAAGCCTTGAAGCCTTGAATGGAAGGAAGACGAGGGCTTCCGAAAAAGGGCCCATGGTTGATAAGTTTGGGAAATGGTCGGTGAAACAGAGCTATAACGCACTAATGTGTGATTCCCCTCTCCAAGAGATATCGTCTGTAGGGTTTCTTAGAGTTACTGGACCAAAAGACTTATTTTCCAAGGAGTAGTTAATGGGACAAATTGTTACATGCAAACTGCTTTTGAAAATATTATTCCCCTCGCCAATGAGATTCATTTTGGTTTCCATCTTCCAAAATGACATCTTTTTCATTAAGCCCCTGACTGAAACCTGTGGTTTTCCATCTCTCGGAGATGAATCTGGTCCCAGTCTAAAAACACAATGAGAAATGACGGTAGTGCGCAGTGTAACTGGGGCAGTGATGGAGGGGAGGCGGGCGGCTGCAGGTGGGCACGGCGACTCGTCGGAAATTAACCTGGCCCCAGACTAATGCCGGAGCCAGGGTGGGGGCGGAGAGCAAGAGAGTGAGAGAGCATGTGCCCTCAGCATCCCAGAGCATGGCGGATGCCAGGCTGATGGAGTGCAAGTGGGGGCTGAAGTGCAGCCAGGGTACTGCTTGCCAACCAATACTTTTTTCTTCTAATTGGTCCACTCAGAAGGATGCAATCCTTCCATCCTTTTTCCAGCTGGATGGCCCCGAAGGGGGTGCCTTTTTGTGCCGGAAGGGACCCTTTCCCTACTTTGCACAAAGTCGCACTATTTGCTAGCAGTGGAGTGGTCCTTAGGGTAACTATAAGAGGTGGCATGAAAGCAAGCGTATCTGTCTATTTGATATTCAGTGAGCTGGGTTTCAGAAGATTAGTGATTGTTGGGAATTTTCTCTAGATAATGGCAGCGCACTCCCTCAGCAGGCTTCGTTCCTGAATTGTCCATTGTTCCACTTGTTAGCCTCTATACATATGACCTGCTGTCTGTACGCAGGTATCTATTCATCTTGATAACAATATGATCTCCCATCTCCCATCCCATCTAAGAATATTGTCTGGCAGACTAAAATATCTCCCCAGCTCTGCTAACCCATTCTTCTAACAACACTAGCTCCCCTTCCCCCTTTTTATTCCTTTATCTATAAGTACTCCTTAAAACAAGGGCTGACAGCTTTATTGTTCAGGAATAATTGCCAAAAGGCTTAGTGGACTGTACTTGCCAGTAAAAGGTTATTTGCTGGCTTGGGACATGAGCTGCTTTGCTGTAGTGTGTCATTCCAATTACGTTGTCGTATTTTGAGCTTCTGGTTTGTGCCTGGTACTGTTGTAGGCAGGGACCTAGTGAACATGGAAGTGGCTCATTTGTACGGGTGCTTCCGTATTTGTCACGGCGCCTTCATATCTATCACCTGGGTCTTCTAGGTGATCCAGCCTGCTCCTTTCATCTTATAGTTGAGGAAACTGTCCCAGAAAGGGGAAGTGAGCTACCCAAGATCACACTGTGGGTTGGTGATGAGGCCAAAATAGAACCCAGCTCCCCCAACTCTGAGGCCAGGACTCTTGAACTCATAGCGTTTGAGGTTGAATTCATAGGGTCAAAGGGGAGATTACATTCATATTTGAGTGTTTTCTAACATGTTAAATTTATGTGGATGGCTCGGCCTAGCAGGAGCCAAAGAAGGAGAATTTAAAAACAGCTCTATAAACTTCATATCCAAGTTAATTAAACAAACTTTTATTGATCAAAGAGAAACTGGTTAATCAAGTTCATGATGCATCCCTAATCAATTTAACTTGATATGAAAATATTTGTGGTACATACGAGAGATGGAGAGAAAAGGAGCCAGAGAACCAGAATAAGACAGAGGGAGGGGACTTAGAGAAGGAAGTGTTATGAGCACGCTGGAGAGGGTTAGATAGGGATTGCTGAGGATGATCGCAACACAAACATCACAGAGTAGATAATTAAAATATCCATTAATCCTTGCTGTATATCTTTCTCTCCTGAGTTCAAAGCATTTCACCAATGCTATCACACTCACCATCACAGTATCCCTTCGAAGCACGCGGTAATTATCGATTCCCTAAAGCACACACGAGTTAAGTGACCTGGCCCAAACCGTAATCAGTGGAGATAGAGCCTAAAAGTATTGCAGAGCTGTGTGGCAATAGAATTCGCTCATTTAAATAATATATGCTTATTTGTGTTAATCTTCGCTAATTCCTCTGACAGTCTAGTTGTTTTTCTAAATGTTTATTTATTTTGAGAGAGAGAGAGAGAGAGAGAGAGAGAGAGAGAGAGAATGAACACGAGCAGGGGAAGGACAGAGAGAAAGGACAGAAGACCCAAAGCAGGCTCTGCATTGTCAGCCCAGAGTCCGATGTGGGGCTTGAATTCACAAAGCACTGAGATCATGACCTGAGCTGAAGTCGGAAGTTTAACCAACTGAGCCACCCAGAGACCCCAGTCCAGTTGTTCTTAATTGAGTGTTAGTTTTTAGTCCAATAAAGTTAGTACATATTCAGTGTAGAAAAGTTTTAACAATATGGAAAACATGATAGAATATAAAACTCATACCACGATCCTGCTATCTGAGGAAGATTACTATTAACATTTTAGTGTATATTCTTCTGGTTTTTATGCATCATAATACCTTTCTATTGCTAGAAAACAGTGGTATTGTTGCAGGAATTTTGGAAAATTCACAGAAACATTAAAAAGAGCAGTAAAATCACTTGGAATCACATTTCCCAGTGATAATTACTGTTAACATTCTGGTACATTTCCTTTTGCACCCTCCCCCCCCCCCGTTTTTTCTATGCATTCACAAAGAAACATATTGTTTTACCAAAATGTGATTATGCTGTATATATAGTTCGATAGTTGCTATTTTTGCTTCATATTACATAATGAGTAGTTTACTATGCTTTTAAATAGTCTTGAAAACATGATTTTTAATGGTGGCATAGAATTCACTTGTGTGGCTGTGTCATAATTTATTATGAATGCGTTATAGCTTATTTACCATTTCCACTGACAGTGGATGGGAGCCCCGATCTCCCTACACTCCTTGTCACTGCATTTTATCCCTTTACATCTTTGCCAGTTTTCTAGGAGAATGATGGAATCTCATTGTTTTAACTTTTCATTTCTTTGATTACTAATGGGGTTGAACTTTTTGAAAAGCAGCTCAGTTTTTGACATGTGGTTTTCAACGCCTGCTGAATGCACAACTTCTAGGCAAAACCACATATACATGTTGAGGACTCATGGCTCCAGTTGTGACAGAACAAAGATTGCCTTGCTAATATGTTTTATATAGCGCCGGGCTTAGTGCCACAGCCGCTAAATAAATCATAAACTCCCTGACAACCGAGCCTATGTCTTAATCATTTCTGCATCTCCCATAGCCCCCAGCCTAATGCCTGACACAGAGAAAGCCTTAATAAATGTTTGTTAAATGGATACGGAGGTGGAGCTTTTGTGGGGGTCAATGTGAAGTTACTAAAATAGTGTTTGAAGTCTTGACGTGTTAAAAAAGGATCCCTGGAGTTAAAATTTAGAAACCATAGCTGAGGGCTCAACTGATCATTTTATTATGGGGAACACTGAGGAAACTGATCCTTTCATGCAAGGGAACCTGTTTTTGCCAAAAGGAGCTCCTCTGCAACCATGAGATCACATCTGTTTGCACGGCAGCACCATGATAGAGGAGAGTCAAAAGCGAATCAAGTAGAGGGGTGCCTGGTTGGCTCAGTCGGTAGAGCGTGGGACTCTTGATCTTGGGGTCATGAGTTCGAGCCCCACGTTGGGTGTAGAGACTACTTGAAAAAATATTTTTTTTTTTTTAAAAAAGCAAAGCAAATAGAAATGACCAACTGGCTATAAGAGAAAAACGAATGGATAAGAAGAAAGGGGTGGGAGATGGAGAGAAGAAATATGGAATCTGGAGCTATTTCCCTTTATTTTCCTGTGTTGTGAAATGTTATAGAGCATTAAGCCACAAGGACACATGGAGATTGTTGAGTCCTAACCATTCATTTTTTTCTGATGAGGAAAATGGGGTTTACTTAATTTTTAAAATTTGTTTCTAATGTTTATTTATTTTTGAGAGAGAGTGAGAGACAGAGACAGAGACAGAGAGACAGAACACAAGCAGGGAAGGGGCAGAGAGAGACACACACATAGAATCTGAAGCAGGCTCCAGGCCCTGAACTGTCAGCACAGAGCCCAACGCGGGGCTTGAGCCCATAAACAGTGAGATCATGACCTGGGCCAAAGTCGGAGGCTTAACTGACTCAGCCACCCAGGCGCCTCAGGAAAATCGGGCTTAAAGAGATGAACTGACTTGGCCAACACGATGCATCTTGTACAAGAGTGGAGCTATGTCTGGAATGAGTGTCTTTTCTACGACACCTTCTTTGACCACCATCATCTTCCCATCCCCAGCCCCCACCCACATCAGTACATCCTCCTTGCCAGCTCCATACGTCAGACATATCTCTGGCTTGCACATCTTCCACGGCACTACAATCATTTGTTTCTATGTCTTTCCCAACAGACTCTGAGCTCTTTGAGGACAGGGACTGACTGAGCCCTCACCTCTGTAACTCCTGTATCTGCCATGATACTTGATGCATCTAGATGCCCAGTGTTTATTCATAAGGAGATGATGATTTCCCAAGCTGTGCTGTTCTCTTTTGGCATTCAGACCCTAAGCGTCTGGAAATCTTCCTGGTGCTGTACAGTTTTTAGGCACCAAATCACTCCTGATAATTTTTGCTAGTTGCTAGGGTTTTGCCAGAAGGAAGGCTGCGCTTGGAAAGGGGAAGGATAACTACTGTAGAGAAGTGACAACAGGCTGGGAAGGGGAATGTGAAGTAAACAAAGGAGATGAGGCAAAACGGAGGAGCCTAGAGGAAGGAGATATTCGATAGAAGGAAATGATTCTTAGTGTAGTATCACAGCCGTTTCACAGATGGGACAAATGAGAGCTGTTACCTGACTTGCCCAGGGTCACACAGTTCTGAAGTGAGCGAGCTAGAATCCAAGTTTTTGTCTGATTCCAAACTCTCTGCTTTTCTTTGGGTTTTCCTAATGCTCTCTGCTGCCTGTCACTGTCCAGTAGGAGGTCACTAGCATTAAAAAGAAGAAAACAGAATGCTGGGGTTTTTTAGAATAAAAAAATGACGTGTCACTTTCACCAAATATTAATGATATGCCAAAGTCTTTCTGCTTTTGAGACTTTCTCCTAAGTTTCCACAATAAATGTTAGCTCTTTTGATTTGCTTGCTTATGTAACATACATTTTATTAGTGAAAGGCAATAGCAGAATGTGAAAGCACCAAAGCTCTGCTTACATTATCTTGCCTGATTGTTGAAGGGACAGAATGTCAGCTTCTGTGCAATTATTGCAGACCTAGCCACCTTGAGCCTACCTCCCACACTTTTGCTCTCTTTTGGCCCTCTACTGAACTTCCCCCCAGCTCCACGATTCCTGTCTCCACAACGCTGCTCATCTCTTGACTGGCAAAATTCCCATTTTTTAGATTCTTACCACCAATTGGCGGTTAATTGGAAGTGATTAGCTGCTTTCCAGGATTTGAAAAGTTTAGGATATACTTATTTCCTCAACAATGAGGAAATTTTGCCTGGATCTTCAAAGAATTTCATTTGAGCTATGTGTTCTCCAAAGTAAGGGTAATATCCGTGGCAGTTGATTGCACCTCGCTGGTTAAGCAATGCTCCAGACTCAATAAATTTTCTAATTATTCCCGTCCTCCTTTCTGGAGGCAGCCTGGCACCAGCTTTAAGAGAAGGCAGGAAGACGGGTCTGTCTCACCCCTCCGCCCCTCAAAGGCCTTATTAAATTACACATTCCATCTGCTCCCAAGAAGAACTCAGACTGAATAAAATATTGGGTCATTTGGTATGATATCTTGATTTGGTTTTGCCTTAATGAATCTTATCAGCATTCTACAAGTATCGAAAGCTTTCTTAGCAAAATTCGAGAAAAAGAGCTAAATGACCATGTTGTGAGATCTTAGACCTGGAGGGGACGTAAATAAGCAATGTGGCTCATCCCGCTGCTTCGGTATCTCAACACCTAAATCACATGTGAGTGATGGTTTTTCATCCCACTTGAAAAGATTTCTAAAGACAGATATTTTGTATGTTTGTTCCGCCAGCAGTCTGTTCCAGTGTTTAAGTCTCTCTCATGGTCAAGAAGTTATCCGTAATGTTTGAATTTGCTTCTACCTAGGCTTTTAAGCCCAATTGATAGGAGCAATTTAGAAATCTTAGAGAGATACATGACATTGAAATTTGCTGAAAAGTACTCAGAGTTGTATTACAGTAGAAACGAGGAAGAATCGTGCAGATCTGCAGGGATGTAAGCAGAAAAGGAAACAGTATAGTTGATCTCATCATGGATTTGCATGTAAATAAGGATGAGGCAGGGAATGGGAGGAGGAAAACAACAGGAAGGGAAAGGAGAATTTATATTAATGTCACTGGAAATGAATCAGTAGAGGAGAAAGATTTTAGGGTAATAGTGTGAAATAATTGGAAGAGATAAGGCTCACTTCAGAGCAAGTAGCAAGATTTGAGGGGATAGATTTTTCAGTCGAGAGAACAAGATTGATTGTACTAAACCCACGTAATCTCCACCGTAACTGGTTCATTGGGAAGTGGGAAGGGAAGTAGAGAGACGAAGATATTAACTGGTTTTCCAGGAGGGCGGAGGAGTGTTGCAGTATCTAAAAAGCTAAGTAATCCACTGATTTCAAAGCACAAGTGAGGAAAAACTCTTTAATACTATAATTGGGAGTGATGTGCATTATGGGATTGTGTTTAGCAAGGACCCTTGTTAGCCATTGGCAAAATTAGAAGTCACACCTGACAAGTTTCTGTTTTGAACAGGTATTCATGTGAGCCAGAGTAAAGGTCTTGAGCTAAATGCTAGTGTTAAACTATATTTTTAATATGAATGACAGGTAGAATCTTCTAGGGTGGAATTTTGGAATAGCTCATTTAGACAAATGACAGTTCACATTTAATCCTGAATATCACCACTGCTTCACTGATAACTGGAGATTCTGGCTACGGAAAGAGGAAAGTGGATTGGGTGAAAGCTGTTCTCACTTAAAGTACATTCTTGGGCTCCTAAGCTGAGAGGAGTTGCCATTGGTAAGGAAGGGTGAACTCACCAGGCACGTACATCTTGTATGCACTTGAAATTGCGTGATCATTGGGATGCCTGGGTGGCTCAGTCGTTTAAGCATCTGACTTCGGCTCAGGTCATGATCTCACGGTTTATGGGTTCGAGCCCTGCTTCGGGTTCTGTGCTGACAGCTAGCTCAGAGCCTGGAGCCTGTTTCGGATTCTGTGTCTCCCTCTCTTTCTGACCACCCCCACGCCCCCGCCAATGCTGTCTCTCTCTCTCTCTCTCTCTCTCAGAAATAAATAAAAAACATTAAAAAAAAAAGAAAAGAAATTGCGTGATTGTTGTGTTACTTACTAAATGGAACTTGCGTGATTCTGAGTGCACAGGCTCAGCTAGTATTTCTTTGTGCTAATGTTGGAAGTTTTTGACTGAGGCTGGCAGTTGTAGTAAGGATTACTGAGTAAATACCACATCTCCCGTTTGGAGAGTGTTATTAGCCATTGATCTCCACCCTCTCTGGAACTGGATGGTAGTGATCTCTCTTCATGCTTTGGGATACTTCTTAGGGTTTGGAGGTTCTGATCATTCTGTGAAGTTCTGAACCTTCACTCTTCAAACCATTTTGCAAGTCACTGTGGAGAAGCTAATGAGAGTCCTATGAGTTTGCTGAGTTTGAACAGTAAAGTTTGACCTTTTTTTTTCATCTTAAGCTGTAAGGAAGAACTCAGCTAGCTTTATTTACAAAACAACAACAACAACATCTAAAACAAACAAACCACATAAATCACACCCTAAAGACGTGCATATCCAGTGAACAAGAATTTTAGTATCTTAGGTTTGTAACTTCAGGGCTTAAAGTGAAGGTTATTACTATTTTTTAATTTTAGAGGTGGGGAGAGGGGCAAAGCAAAAGAGAGAGAGAAGAGAGAGAGAATCTAAAGGAGGCTCTATGCTCAATACAGAGCCTGACGCAGGGCTCGGTCCCATGACCCTGGGATCATGACCTAAACTGAAATCAAGAGTCAGACGCTCAACCAAGTGAGCTTCTCAGGTGCCCCAAAATGAAGGTTGTTGATTTTATCTGTTGTAATATTTTACACAGTGATCCAGACTTGAAATGAAAGAAAGAGATTTAGGTAAATTCTGGTCCATGAACTATTGATTAAGTAATTTTAAACCCAAGAGATGACTGATTAAATATCAGTCCCCAGGTGGTTTCCCCAGTCACAGGGATCCAGAGATGGGTCAGCTAGGATTTCTACCCTCAAGGGACTTCTAGTCTGGTAAGAAAGAAGAGACCTAGCCTAATAATAATCCAAGGTGGAATATGTCAAATGTGCTAAGAGAGGTAAACACAGAGCCTTACAAGTTTAGGAGCGGAGGAGGTTACAGTTGAGTGGGGGTAGGGAGATCAGGTGAGGACTGGACGAAAGGATCAGGTGACAGTTAAGTGGGCCCCATCTCCAGCAAGGATCAGGCAGGCTGGGCACAGGAAATGAGATTTTTCTGTTACTTTTTTGCCAGATGGAAAAGATTTGAAAGTGGTTGAGGGGAGCTTACCAAAAAAAAAAAAAAAAGAGGCTGATGAAATAGAAATGGTTACCTCTTGAGCTAAATGCTGGTATTAAACTTTATTAGAAAGTTATGATGAATTATGGACATATTATTATTATATGTTGACAGATAAGGATGAATGTTAAGTACAGTGATTGGAAAAAAAACCATGCCTCTGTGGTCTGTATAAAATTTGTCTTTGAATCCTAGAGTTCTTACTAGAATTGCTCAGAAAGTTATCATAGCCATATAAAACTTTAGTGAACTCATTTAGCCTGTTGTCCAGCCTGGTTTATCTTGGTTAGGTGAAATGCATTTTGTTTTTAAAACATCTTCAGTTTCCCTTAGTAATCTGTTCAAGTGTTTGACAATAAGTCTGCCTTATTTTTAACCTAACTCAATGAAATAGTATTTCATCTTCTTCTGTCTTCAGCAGAGATGGAGATCAGCCATGTGTATAATATCCTGGAGGACTTATTAAATGTTTGCCCCACTTTATCTAAGCTTAAGTAATTCCACTGCCATTACCTTAGCTTACAAACCTCACTCGCAGCCCTTTGATAGTCTTTTTCTCGAAACCTCTATTTTCTATACATCTTGCCTTACTCTCTCCCTTCCTCCCACAGATATTTAGAGAGTGTACCCGTCACTATGCAAAGTGCTGCAACGTATCATCCTTCCTTACCCTACCACATTAATGCATATTTTGCTGGTAATGTGACTGCATGGCCCTTATCGAGACGATATACCATAAAGGAAGGGTGTGCCTTTGAACCTCACAATTTTAATGACTTTCATGAAAAAAAATTCATCAGTGTCACTGGAAATGCTGGATTTCTTGTCTGTTTCCAATTGATTTCAGTTTCCTCTGGGAGTGTGATCAGCATTGATATTCTTGCAGTCTATCAGCATGCATGCTTCAAGGCTGCCTTTTGTTTGGTATGGCCACTTCAGTTGGTTTATGTGAAGATTGTGTATCTCCTGGTTCATCTTCCAGTCCATTACCCTTCTCCATCTGTGAGCTCTATGGGAGGAATACCATAGAATCTTTTAGGAAGCAGGGTTATGATGGATTTTGTTTTAAGCTAACAAATTCTTCCTTCTGTTTGTTCCTTGACTGCCCCCCTTCTTGGCTCCAACCTCTTCTCTTATCCCCCCACACGCCCTCCTCCCCCTGACCCCACCAACAAACAAACAAACAAACAAACAAACAAACAAAAAGCATAGCATCTGTGGCCATGAAGTGTCAGTAGACTGATTTAGGCTCAAGTCTGAATTAGTTTTGAATTCTTGGGTGCCCCAAGTGTTTCTGTAATAATTATTGACTACATCTCTCTCCCCACCTTTGTTTTTGTTCATACTGACTGACCTTGTGTGAGAAATCACAGAAACAATTCCCCTTCCCTTTTTCCATCATTTCATGTATTTGGAATGACACCCCTCTCTTCCTTCATTAAAGTGGCAGCATTGATTTCCTTTTGCTAATCTATGCTTCTGTTTTGAGGAAAAAAAAACAGACACATGTGTCTCTACAGGTAGCTGTTTCATCTAGCTTTCCTGAGTGGTGGTTTTAATACAAATTTCCTCTCTTATGGTCAACTTCTTTTGTACGTTAATAGAAGCAGGCAGCAGAGAAATAAGCACCAAATATTCACCCTGATTGTGACTCCTTTGCAACAAGTCGGGTACTTTGCGTTCTGCTTTTCTCCCTAAGTTGCCCAAACCCCGGGGATTAACTCGTTCTCCTTTGGAAAGCAGTTCATTCTTCTGTTTGAGCGTGACTGAAGAAAAATTTCCTGTTTGTAGATATGTGCCTATGCTAACTGCGGTTGTAAAAGATCTTTCTTTCAGATTTGAAAGCCCTGAGCTGGAGGACTGTCACGGAAAATAGGCAACGGAAAAGCCTCTGAAAATTGTTTCAATTTAAGCCAACTTGTTCCGTTTATAAAGCTGTTATATAGACAGTTGGATTTCTGCTTTCAGTGAGTGCATGCGCAGTGGTATCCAAAATTGAGAGCATATGAAATCCACAATTCATGTAAGATATCTTCCTGAATAATGAAAATTATGGTAGAGAGATAAATCTTGAAGCAGGAATCCGCTTTTTAGGAGTTTTTTTTTTTTTTTTTTTTTTAAGGTATCTGTGCCCACTCTGATGTAAGAGAGCATAAAATCTCCCCTTTGGTGAGAGAAATAAAAATAGTCCTTGCTGCAGATGGTAAGCTGTAGAGAAATGCCCTGTATGTGGTATCATGTGTAATTATGTCATTTCATCTTAAAACATTTTATGAGTTTTTCCTTGCTGGGTATCTATTGTCTCTATCTTGTCTCATATGCATATACTCAGTGTACATGTATGTAAACATATAACTTTATTCTATAAATGCACTGAAATTAGGTAGTCTGGGCTTTTCCTTTGCTATGCGCCTGAAGGGGTCACATACCAGAAATTTAAAAATAAAAAAAACATTTAAGGGATCGGTCTCAAAACAAAAATTCTGTGATGTATCAGTTCTCATGAGGTGCAGTTCAGGTAATAGAGGCTTAGAACGAGTTCTGTGAGCAAAGCAAGCTTCGGTGATAAAGTTTTGTTTGACAAAACGCTATTGCCTCTTGTGATATCAACTCTTAGAATTATTTATCTGTAACTCATAGGCACAAGAAATAATACAGCATGTATTTACGGGGGCTGGTTGAACTAGAAAAATAAAGCATTCCGGTGGCACTTAGAGAGAAGACAATGTAAAGAAAATCAAAGGAGCCATTTTTCAGGATTTCTGAAAGAAGGCAGTTTTGCAGAACTGAGTGAATGCTGCCTTTTCATGTTGGATATCGTTCTGGTTCTCATCCAGACTGGGTCACAAGTTCAGCATAAGAAATTTATGATGACTGCAAAACCAAGGCATCCCCTCAGGTCTTTGGAGAGAAATACGGAAAGAGTAGTGGAGAAAACAAATATGTATTTTCGTTAGCCATGTCATGTATAAAAGACGTAAATAGTAGAGTATTCGTCACTTACTTTAGAATGGTGCCATTGGAAAGTGACTCTCTCGCAAGAATTCTGCAGTAGCTTTCCAAAAGCAAAGTTGTGTCTTTGAGGTCTGTTGTATCACTGGGGTGAGAGAATTATTTCCGTATGTGTTCGAGTTAGCCTGTATTTGGAGTTATTTAAAAAGAAAGCAGTTGGACCTCATTAATTCAGGATTTTGTTAATTTGTAAACAAGATTGCCTGAAGGAGCTTTTAGACTGCTTAAGAGAGTAAACTTTTCAAACACTTTAGAAGGGGCGCCTAGTGTACTAATTTCCAATGCTTATTTGCATGTGAGGCAGAGAACCTTGTGAGGCAATGCTATGTTCTCATCGCTCCGGCTGTGGTGTATACAGTAAGCTCGCCAGAAGTCTGAATCCCCTTCATCAGCACGAGAGCCCGTGCACATGTATCATAGAAAAGTGAATTTATAAGGATCTCACTAAAATCAATATCCTGGGACATTTGTAGTCAGCAGACAAGGGTAAATGAAAGTTAATGGTAGGGTGTCCTTTGGCGCTCATTTACGAAATACCATTGATACTCTTTTTACTGTTTTCATTGTTTTATTTTGGCGAGGACTAACAAGTATTTATAAGAGTTCTGCTAGGATCATTTCTGACCCATCTCCTGAACGCCAGGAGTGGGGCTTTCCACTGAGAAGAGAATTCTTTGAGAGCCCAAGGTCCTGGGATCCACTCTGATGTCTGACTTGGACCTTCTTTTCCTGAGTACCCGAGAAGTGGGCTTTCTCTTTCTAGGTCGGTTCTGTGGTTCTTGTCAAAGGCTGCACTTTTCCTAAACTCTGAAGAGAGACAGGCTTCCATCCGAACCCCCACCTTGTCCTCAGCCAGGCCCACCGGCACCCCAGGCCTAATTCTCATTATTTTAAGTCAGCAGGACCCAACTAGTATGTTGCTATGCTTTCCCCATCCTTTATGCTGGATTCTTGTCTTGTTTTTTTTCCTCCCAGTTTTCAGTTCCTTCCAAGCCAGACTTCCCCTTTCACCTCCCGTGATCTATTATTAATTCTCAGCCTGCGTTTCTCCTGACCAGTCCCTTATCCATTCCAAATTAACATAGTCCGCGCAGAGCCATTTGTCTCCACTTGGAAGGCTGCAGTTCTGCTCCCACCAAGGAGGAATGTGGGAGGAGAGCACGAAAAGGGATTTTGTATTCCTGGTGCGTCCACTGTTG
Source organism: Hyaena hyaena (assembly GCF_003009895.1). Taxonomy (NCBI): domain Eukaryota; kingdom Metazoa; phylum Chordata; class Mammalia; order Carnivora; family Hyaenidae; genus Hyaena; species Hyaena hyaena. The sequence goes on from NW_024080795.1 coordinate 982,656, forward strand.
CCTACACCCTCCCTAACTTCCGAGCCTGCACCCTCAGGGTGGGCCCTGGATTGGTCGTTTTTTTGCTAAACTTCTTTCCACTGCAAACCCACTAGCTTACTTACCCTTTACCTACAATGACTATAGTCTTTCACCTGAACATGGCGGGGGCGGTGGTGGTGGTATGTGGTACCAAAGGGGACCAAGCATTTGAAGTCAGAACTGCAACCCAGCCACACCATCCGCCCTCCTTCCATAAACGTGACTGTGGTGGAAGGTGGGGAGAGGGAGGGGGCTTTGGGAAACAAGTCTTACCTCTCTTTGAATATGAAGAGTAAGCTGTGGTTTTTTTCTTTGCTTTTTAAAAAAAAGTTTATTTATCTTTGAGAGTGAGCATGAGTTGGGGAGGGACAGAGAGAGAGAGAGAGAGAGAGAGAAAATCCCAAGCAAGCTCCACACTGTCAGCACATAGCCTGACGTGGGGCTCCAACTCATGAGCCGTGAGATCATGACCAGAGCCGCAATCAAGAGTTGGATGCTTAACCAACTAAGTCACCCAGGTGCCTCTGCTTTTTTTTGTTTAGAAGCAAGATGGATTTGCCTAACAAGTTTTCACAACTCTCTGTGCTCCGTCTCCCACTGATCTAGCATCCCTGTACAAACATCCCTGGGTTTGTGTGGTTAGTGTGGCCTCTTCATAATCTTTCTAATGAAAAGTAAGTACAATTGACCTCACCAGGGAGTATCCAGTCATGCTTTTAAAGTTCTACTGGCCTTAAATGTCATGATTAGCTTGTCTTTCTTTGGACATATATTTTGCCAGTCATAGTCTCTCCTTTGGAAAACATCTGGAATACTCTTTCAGCTTTCTTATGATGATTGTCTTTGGTGAGATCTATCATCTAGGGCTTCATCACTTGCTAAAAGTATGAATAAACCAAAGAATGATTCCTGGCAACAGCCATGCAGTTTATGTAGTGTTAAGATTTTACTGATATAAAGGACATGGGAAAAAATGTAATGAAATGTACCAAAAATGACTGTGTGGAAGAAATTTTCATAGCAGGAAATGCATAGTTCCCACAAAGAATTTCCAGATTAAAAAAAAATTATTGTCTAGATTCAGGAGAGGGAGCCGTTTGTGTTGTTACTTATTTCTGTGTAATGTATGATCCCCAAACTTACTTGCTTAGCACAGCAATGGTAATTTATTATTTTTCATGGTTTCTATGGATCAGGAATTTGGGAGTGGCTAGGTTGGATAGCTCTGGCTGGGGTCTCTAATATGTTTGCAGTCAGATGTCAGATGGGGCTCTGTTCATCTGAAGGCTTGACTGGGGCTGAAGGATGTGTTTCTAGGTGGCTCACTCACATGGCCTGGAAATTGGTCCTGATTGCAGGTGGGAAGTCTCAGTTCCTCTCTACATGGGCTTTTCCATATGTCTGCTTGAATGTCCTCATACCATGGCAGCTGGCTTTTCAACAGAGCCAGTGATCCAAGAGACCAAAGTGAAAGCTGCAATATATATATTTTTTTAACCTAGACTTGGAATTCCCACATCATTGCTTCTGTTGTATTCTATTGGTCATGCAGGGCCAGGCCTGATTCATTGTGGGAAGGGGCTATACAAGGGCAGGGTTACCAAGAGGTGTACATCACCTTGGAGCCTGGCTACCACACCATCCATGTGAACGAGGAAAAACCTTCTGAAGGGTGCCTGGGTGGCTTAGTTAGTTAAGCGTCCAACTCTTGATTTCGGCTCAGGTCATGATCTCATGAGTCCCATGTTGGGCTCTGTGCTGGCAGTGCAGAGGCTGCTTGGGATTCCCTCTCTCCCCCTCTCTCTCTGCACCCCCCCCCAGTCTCTCTCAAAAATACATGAATAAACTTAAAAACCTTCTGAGTACTAAAAATAGAACTAGTAATAATAGTACTAGTACTAGTAGTCATAATAGCTACCACTTCTCTGTCTTACTGATTTTTGTATAGAAACTTCTTATGTATTTGTGGGACTGAGATTCTCTCCTGATTGTCGTCGTCGTCGTCGTCGTCTTCTTCTTCTTTTTGCCTCTGTCTTCTTCTTCTTCTTCTTTTTTTTTCTTTTTTCTTTTTGCCTCTACTTTGTCTGTTTCTTTCATGCATTTTTTTCTTCAGTCTACCCTGTCAATGTGTTTCCTAAGGGGCTTTTCTTTGCATTTTCTCTGTTCTCACTGTGCACACTTGACCTGGGTGACCTCATGGCTGCCTACTGCTAAGGGCTCAAGCACACATCTGCAGCCTAAATTCTGCCCTTCCAGGCACCTGTCTACAAAGACATTGCACACCTGCGTCATCACTGGACTGTGAACTCTTTGAGAGCAGGGCCGGCTTCTTACAGACTTCTTACAATCTTTTTAACCCCTACACCTAAAGTGCTGTCTGGCATGAAGGAGACATTGGAGTGTTTGCTGAGCGAATGTACCCACTGTGAATTCTCTATTTGTATGTATCTTTATGCTTTGAAGAGTAGTGGAATGCCATGCTGATACAAATAAATTATAAGTCAACTTTAGTAAAATAATTTTTTAAAGGATAGGTAATACATTAGGGTAAAATGGACAAAAATAGGTAGATACAAAGGTGTAACATTTATAAACTGTTTTTGAGTGCCTGTTTATTAACCAGAAGAGTTGTCTGAGAATCATTGTCAACTATTCCCTGAGGTCTCAAAGTCCAATTCTGTCAAGACAGGCCCATGATTGCAGGCATTTTCAGTATGGGGGCAAAGCTCTGCCTTTTAAAAAAATTCCCTTATTGGATATTTTACAAAGTGGCCCTTTGTAAATCATAGCAGAACTCCAGCTCTCTCCTTTGACCTACCTACTGTCCATATAATGCACTGCTTCTGAGAAGCTTAGACTGAAACCTCTATGAAATCGGAAGAAAAGACAAAGGGATGACAATGATGATGATGAGAAGGATGATGGTAATAATAATGGCGATGATAGTGATGATGAGGATGAGGATGAGGATGATGATGTTTAACATCCGCCAATTGTTGATGTTCCAGATACTGTGCTAAGTAGTCTAGTTGCATTATCCCATTTAACCCTCAGAATGACTCTATGGGACAGGTGCTACTCTTTTCAACCCCATTTTAGAGATGACGAAACTGAGGCTCCCAAGATCACACAGTGAGTGAGAGATGGACTCAGGTTGGGATTGAGGTCTGTCGGACTCAAGACCTCTCTGCGGCCCCTTCCTCACCACTCAGCTTCACCTTGATGGCTGCTAGCTGGATACTTTTCTAATTTTGCCTAGAATTATTGAATTAGAGAAAACTTTGTAGGTCATATATGTTACCTATGAATCTGTTCTTGCTGGGTACAGGACAATAGTTGAGTTTTCTCTCTAATTTGAAAGTCTTAACAGCTGGGACTAGAATCCAGGTCTCTTGAAACTTAGTTCATTGGTTTTTCTTCTATTTTGGTGTTTGGAGCCACATTCCTAATCATCGTTAGCCAGTAGATATACATGACTGCTTTGTGTTCTGAGATCTCTCAAAAGATGTATACTTTTAAAATTGGGGGACAAAGGACTCGATATCAGTTATGAACTTTTGAATCACCTTAAAATTGTTGATGACTCATTTGCCTTCACCGAAGTGCCTTCTTGATTCCTTTCCCTTAATTAAAATAAATCTATTGTCCTAGGATTCCCAGATTCTCCTGAGGCCCTCCTGTAAGGGGTGCTTTAATGCAGCTTCTCCCCACAAGGGGGAGCCAAAAATGCTTTGGGGGCTAGGAGATGAAAACCCTCAAACACCAGGTTCCGCTTCGTCTCTCCTTTGTTTTCCCACAAAGGTCCCCCAAGCACACAGTCTCTGGAAAGGAGGAGCAGATGGTGGTGATGCTGATGGTGGTGTGTTTGTATGTGGCCATGGGATGGGGGTGGGGACTTTTGTCCAGTCAACACTCTGTCGTCCATACCTGTTTCTCCAGCGAGAACTCTGTCCTGCATAGCCGCTCTTTGGCCACTATATGTGGGAATCAGATCAGCTGCCTGCTGGGGCTGGCTCTCTGAGTGCTGGGCTGTTTCTGCCGCCTCCCACTGAGGGAGTTAAACAGGACTAGGCAAAAAGCCTTCTGCTGCTTTCTTTGCAGAAGCTGGATGGATGTGGAACTCCATGGGACAATGCCCTTTAGCATTACCTTGGCCTCAGTAAACCTGTGTTTCAGTTAGGCCAGGAGCAAGAAAAGTTGCTATGCCTCTGACAGCTACCGCTTACTTCTGAATCTGCATTTGAAGAATATATATGGCTAACAACCAGACGCACATATAGAGGGTGGGGAAATGAAACCTTTTTCTGCATGTAAAAATTAATTAAACTATTGTTTTTATTGACACCCCGCAGATCTCTTTTCTATCAGAAATAGTTAAGAAATGTACACGTGATAATAACTTTCAAATACAATATTTTCAAATGTCAAGTTAATGTGTGCAGGGAGCAAAAAGCCTCAAATACTCAGTATGAGGTTCACATAACAGCTGCTTTCACAAGGGCTTTTGGGACCCTTTGAGGCAAAGACAGTAGGGAACCTTGACTTATTTGCTAGGCATGGAGGTGTAGATGGAAACACCCCCCGCCCCAACCTCCCTTCATTTGTAGAAATGGAGATGAGGATTTCTGAGTACAACTGATTATTTCAGGAAAAAAACAAGTTACGAATCACTTTAGCTGCATAGATAACAATATTTGTAAATGAAAAATGGGGTTATTTTTGAGGATGAAGCGAAGCAGGCTATTACAGTGACATATTTTGAATAATGTAACCCCCTAGCTAAGATGTAATTACTGAATTTTTTAAATAGTAAAGCAATAATCTAGTAATTCTAAAAATCCATTTGGCTTTCTGTAGGCATTTAAGAATTACTGTTTGTTTTTTGGCGTGGAAGTAACATCTTTCTCGGTGAGTTTTTGGAACACGGCCACTGCCGAATGCAGGGTTCCAGTCGTGCATTATTTCTTCTCTATAATTGCACTGAGAGACTGCATTGGCATATTGCATGGTTTATAATGAGCCGGAAGTAAGAATGAAAAAAAAACCCCACAAATCCTCAACAATGAATTAGTTATTCTCGGTATTTTATTTTTCAAGCAGTGGTACTATATAAATTGAACAAACTGTCCCAAAAAAAAAAAAAAAAAAAAGGCTTGTTGGTATTTAGTGTGAGGGCTAAGCCAAAGCTCTCCCAGGTACAGAACTGATCAGTGACTAGACTTTTTTGATTCTACCGAAGGGGGGGTCCTTCATAGGGCTGTTTTGCTTCTAACCCTGCCTTTGAAGACAATCAAGGTTCTGTCTACACCTGCCCTTGAAGACATGTTGAGTTAGGTCTAACCCTGTTCTATTATCACTATGGCCCCAAATCAGACACGGATGAGGTATTGTGACCCTGTGACGACAGATGCAACTGAAGTAGTTAATAACAATTGTCAAAATCATTTGCAATTGTTATGTGACAGTGATTATGTTGAGCCATGAGCAATCCTTTAACCTTTAGACTGTAAGTTCCTTACTTTCCTCCTAATTTCTTCCATGGATTTTGTAGGAGTCCAGCCAGGGAGTATAGATTGTTAAAAACTTCAAAGGGTCCAATGGGGCGCCTGGGTGGCTCAGTCAGTTAAGTGTCCGACTTCGGCTCCGGTCATGATCTCGTGGTTTGTGGGTTCGAGCCCTGCATCAGGCTCTGTGCTGACAGCCAGCTCAGAGCCTGGAACCTGTTTTGGATTCTGTACCTCCCTCTCTCTCTCTGACCCTCCCCTGCCCATGCCGTCTATCTGTCTGTCTGTCTGTCTGTCTCTCTCTCTCTGTCTCTCAGAAATAAATAAGACATTAAAAAATTAAAAAAAAAAAACTTCAAAGAGTCTGAGATTTTTACCTGATTCTCAAGCCACCAAGTTAACCTGAAGCAGTTCCATTGATGCTGGCAGGAGGCACAAGACTCTTGGATCAGAGATGGGCAGCTTCTTATTCACTGTGGTAGCAGGAGCCAGAGGATCAGCATTTTCGCCCTGGTCCTTGGAGTCCCGGTACCCACAAGATGACATGAAGATGGCCGGTTGGTATCTGCCCACTTGGTGGGTTGCACTGAAGGAGAGCAACCCTCAGCTCAGGGAGCCCACGTCTTCTGTAAGGGGCAGTAAGAACCTTGGCCCTTTGCTCCAGAGAGAGAGACAGTTTCTTTTTGTTTGTTTGTTTGTTTTTGTTTTTTAAGTGAACTCTAACACCAACCTGGGGCTCAAACTCAAGACCCCGAGATCACGAGTCGCATGTTCTACCGCCATCATCCTTATTACAACTGGATCGCAGGCCCCTGTCTTCCAAAGCTGTAAGAAAACCTACTCTTTCTTTCAGAGCAAGACAATGGTCTCTGGGTTTCAAAAGGCTGTTGGCTATATAAGCATTCTTGAAAAGGTATCTTGGAACAGAGGCACTCAGTGCTTCTGTTCACAAGATGTGGAGAAACAGGAGAGATCCCCCGAGAATTGTCTCCTGACGCAGACGAAGGCCAAGATAGCCTCTGAAGAACCGTTGGCCTGCTCCCACCTTGGGCGTTGCTGCTGGCAGCACAACGCACCACAGTCATCGCCATCATTACTTATTTGTTGTTGTCTGGAAGAGTATCACTCTGAAGTGACTTCATCACCCCAAACTTAAACGTCTGTACTCCTTACGTGACTCCGTGTTTAGCCTGAAAATGGGAGCCCATGGTCCAGAAGTTAACCATGTTACGCTGATTAACCACCACCCTCTCACTCAGGAAGAAAACAACGAATGGACCTGACTGAGGCTGTATGTAACCCCGGCTCAGAGGCTCGAGGTTTTTAAGGGGAAAAACCCTTCTATTGGAAGGAAAGAGTTGGAATTTGGAAGCTCAGGCCAACTCCTAGTCCCCGAAGAAACATCAGTCTCCTGACATAGCCTTTAAAGAAGCCTGTGGACCAAGGGGTCAGGAGGCCAGCCAAAAGATCTCTGTTTATCTGCCATATTTTCTTCATTTAGGTAGAAATGTTATTTTTAAATAAGCAAGCTGTACCGTTTGAAACTAACAAAAATATATTGAATTATAGAGCTGTGCTGGTCACAGAGTTCCAAAAATATTCTGCGTCTTTAACAATTATTTTGTATTACAAATATTTGTTTCTCCCTTGTCTGATTCTCCAACTTCGAACCTGAAAGAAGTCTATATTGCCAGGTTACATTTCATAGACTCTTAAAGTCAGAAAGCGTCTTTGAGTTCTCTAGCCTAGCCTGGTCCTGAGGGCAAAGTCCTCGCTGCAGCCTCTTGCCAGAGGGTCAGGCGCCTTACGCTCCAAGAGGTATCCAGGGCATCAGGGCGCGGGCCCGATTCCAGGTTCGGCCATTGATTGGCTACGACACTGTGGCTATCACATGTCTTCTCAAAGCCCAGGTGTACTCCATCTAAGGAGAGCGGCCAGATGATCTCCAGCATGCCTCTAGTGGCTCTTTAATTTCTGGAACATGTGACTATTTAAACTTTTGGAAAGGATGATTCTTTTTTTCCAATGACAGAAGTAACATGTGTTTCCTTTAGAAAAATAAGAATGTATGTATTAATAAAAATCATTTTTGACACTTACCAATTTCAGTGCACATTTTTAGTCTGTGTGTGTGTGTGTGTGTGTGATGAAATTGAGATCATGGTGTTCTGTAATTTGTCTTTTCTTACTTAAGATAGCATGAACATCTTACCATAGCAGTTGGACTTTATCCTGAAGGCAGTAGATAGCCATTGAAGAGGATTTTAAAAATTTGTTTAATGTTTGTTTATTTTTTGAGAGAGAGAGAGGCACAGAGTGTGAGGAGGAGAAGGGCAGAGAGAGGGAGACAGAATCTGAAGCAGGCTCCAGGATCTGAGCTGTTAGCACAGAGCTGGACGTGGAGCTCGAACTCACCAAGTGTGAGATCATGACCTGAGCCAAAGTCAGACGCTTAACCGACTGAGCCACCCAGGTGTCCCAGCCATTGAAGAGTTTTAAGTAGATTTTTGTATAAGTCATCCCTCTCCAGATCAGAGATAGGGAAAACACTTTCATATAAGTTTGAACTTGACTCATTCTATTCTTTATTGCTTTCTGCACAGAAAAGGGACAGCTCATGATTATCTTCATTAGAGATGGAAGTTATAGGTTATTCTAGAATTTTAGTCATCTTGAGAGGCTGTATTATTAGCACTTGCATGTGTATACTTATCTGTTATGAAAACAAACCAGAATGGCACATTTGAAGATATTAATCATTTAGAGACTATTTAATTACACCACCATCAAAAGTATCAACTATGAATAGCAAGCCTCACAGCCCCCAAATCAGATGTTGGTAACCATCAAGCCAATTTTAGTAGCATGTGGGCCAATTATTACCCAGAAGCTTCTAGTGGCCAAATTGATTTAAGATTCCTTCATTCCGTATCCTTCCAAAAAGACCTGATCCTGTATAAATATAGGACCTTTACAATTCAAAAACCAAGGAGACCAAGGAACCAGAAAGGGTGGATGCCATGAGGTCTCTGGACAAGCCAATCCAATAGTCTGTTTCCTAGCAGCCAGAAGTAAACAGGAAAATACACTGGCTTGTATTGTTTTTATTGCTGCTGCAGAAAAATAGTTATACTTCTTTTTTCCCGGACAAATTTTACCCTGAAACTTATTATATGGGCCCCTGTGTGCAAGATAATAGTGTGCACTAGACATTTGCAACTATAGTTTTGCAAAGGAACTATGCAAAAAATAGGACTTGTCCTGTTGAAATGGACAATTCCTATTTCGACCTTCTACAGAAGGGTGAGAGTATAATATTAAATCGTAATTCAGTGTAAACATTTCTTTGGAGGCTGCGATAATACAATCCAGGTACTTGGCTTTCTGATGATTTAATTTAATATGGAAATAGAACTTAGAAAACACAGGTGATCATCTAGCTACTGTGCCCAGTCGATTCTTTCTCAGGAGTCAGATGCCTCAAGTGAACCATTCACTGATGATAGCTCACATCGGAAACCTCAGGCGGGTAACTCCAGGACTCAGGGTCTAGGGTGGTTGACTCCTATGTTTTGAGTAGGCATTCAATAACGTTTTATTGAATGAATAACTTACCAGGATCCACAACGTGAACGGTCTTTCTTCCATCTTAGTCTTCTCTCTCTGTACTAGGAACAGCCCTACACGAATCCATTTTTTCATGTACTGCTTGACTTATCTCCGTGTTTCTCTTTCCCTCTTTAAAAAAAGATTTTAAGATATCTCTACACCCAACGTGGGGCTCAGACTTACAACTTGGAGATTAAGAGTCACCTACTCTACTGACTGAGCCAGCCAGGCACCCTCTTATTTATCTTTCGACGATCTTCTCTTCCTTTCCTCTTTCCCAATTCTACCCTTCAGCAGATTTCATTGCTATGTTTCTGGACAGCAGCTGTCAGGGGATGCAAACACATATGCATTTCAAAAATAACTCCTTCTGTAATTGCAAAAACAGAAACCAACCAGCAATAAAGGACTGGTTAAATTATGAAATAGCAATATGATGGAATCCTATGCAGCTGTTAAAAAGATGTCATTAAAGAGGATTTAATGACATGAAACAATATTCATGATATATTTTTACATAGAAAAAAATGTGTGTATGTGTGTACACATGTGTTTCTCTTGATGAAGAGAGGGGGGTGGGAGAGAGAGACAGAGAGACATCTATCTATAAAGAGGGAGAGGCAGACACATAGAATGTGCAGCTTTGGGTGGTAGAATTGCAGGTGATTCTGATTTTTACATTTTCTTTTCTGTATTTAAGGAACATTGTACAGTAAACATGGATTTTTTTGTGCTTAAACAAAAGACAGAAAATGTATAACTCCTTGGCATAGAATACAAAGCTCTTCAGTATGTGTTCGCTGTGTATTCCTTCAGCTTCTGTCTTGATCTCCCATCCTTTGCTGTATTTCCTATCAACTCCAGCCACATGGCCCCACTTGAATTTTCCAAAACACTTCGAGATCTCCCAAACCAGATTGCTACCTCCCTAGAAGCGGCTTTCCTGGCCGCTGGTGCACTTCTGCCCTCACACCTACCCAGCACCAATAGAATCATGTATTTGAAATATAAACGGGCAGTCTGATTCCTAAATGGTAGACCTTACAGCATACAGCTGGTTGTGCTATGTTAATGTGGATAGTCACTGAATGTGCTCAAGGTTATTTAACAACAACCCTTATATATGTTCTTGCCCCTATACATTATTTAACCTCTGAACAAGTTCATTCCCTGTCTATTTCATGAATCAACCCTCCATTTTAGGACTTACTTTGAACACACGCAAGAAGGAAGTTATCCAAAGGCATCCTATTAAAACCTGTAAGAACTATTACCTCTAGAAACAACATATCTGGCTCTGTTTTTCCCTCAAAGTAAAATCAGACCTTGCAGAGACAGTGCGATTTAAACAGCACCACCCAATTAATTTTTCTGGTCAGCTTTATTTCAGAAACAATAATTAAGCATGGCCCTCAGTAACATCTATTCTTTCCTTTCTCTAAGGAGAGATTTTGTATTATTTCCCTTTTGTCTTTGCTCAGCACTTGGCATATGTGAGTTTTCATTAACTATTCTGAATGTAGGCAGAGGCAGTGTGACAGGAACAAACACAAATCAAGACCGCATAAATTAATAATCTTTTTAGTACCATCGTCCTGTGTGCCTTTACAAATTAATTTTCATACCAGCAAACAAGTTCAAAAGCTCCTCCTCCAGCTATTTTAAGAAACACAAACTTCCTTTGGCGATTTTGTGAATGATACAGGACCGCTCTTTGTCTATATTTAAGTAGCAAGTATCGTATGGATTTATTTAAGGAGAACGAAAACTTCATGGCCAGAAATCAGCCACCTGTCTTAATCAGTACAGTATGTGGGAAAGTGAAGGGTAAATTACGATGGGTTCATCTTTTGCTTTCCCATTCTGTCTCCTTCTAATTGAGTGTATGACTTTATCTTTCCAAGTCTTAAGATATTTCTTCAGGAAATATCAGTCAGTAAGTACCTCACATAGGTTTATTCAGAAGGAGAGAGTGTCTTATTTTTTTAAACTTTTTTTAATGTTTATGTATTTTTGAAAGAGAGAGGGAGACACAGAATCCAAAGCAGGCTCCAGGTTCGGAGCTGTCAGTACAGAGCCCGACGCGGGGCTTGAACCCACGAACCGTGAGATCATGACCTGAGCTAAAGTTGGACGCTTAACCCACTGAGCCACCCAGGCGCCCCAGAGAGACCAGTGTCTTATAAAGAGCCCAGAGCATGCCTCCTGGAGCATGGTAAGGCTTCATGGTTCACAGCGGCCACTCTGGACCTCAACTGAAGCTTGGCTTTAATCCCCGCCTCACCGCTTCTCAGCTCTGTCATTTTAGACAAATTGTCTCACTTCAGTGTATAAAATGGGGAAAATTCTAGTACTTACATCATAGGATTTTTGTGAAAGTTAAATGAGTTCATTGTAAAACTCTTAGAACATGCCCACACTTTAAGTGCTATGTACATACGTGCTCTTTTCTTTTTCTTGTTTTCAAATTTTTATTTAAATTGTGCTCTTAGTTGTAAATCTCTAGATCGTGAAATGAGTTATTACTGGCATAGTTAGGTTATCTTTATAAAATATTCTGTAAATCAGCTGACAGTAAAATGAACTCTTTAGGCATAGTTTTTGACTATTAACACATACATAAGTTCATGTGACCACCACCGAAATGTGGATACAGAATGGATCCATTCCAAAAAACTCCCTCATGCTACCACTTTGTAGCATCCTAGCCCTAACTACCAGCACTGCCGATCTGCTCTAGTTTTTTGCCTTTTCCAGAATGTCACATAAATGAGATCTTACAACGTAGCAACCTTTTAAGACTGACTTCCCTCACTCAGCATAATGCCCGTGAGATTCTTCCAGGTTGGTGCATGTATGAATACCACGTTCCTTTTTATTGCCGAGTAGTGTACCATAGTTTGGATGTACTATAATTTGCTCTTCAGTTCTCAAGTTGAAGGATATTTGCATTGTTTCCAGTTTGGGGGAATTACAAATAAGGATGCTATGCACAGTTGAGTGTAGGTTTTTGTGTTAACATAAGTTCCATAAGTTGCCATTTCTCTGGGATAAATGCCGAGAAGTAGGATTTCTGGATCATATGATAAGTATATGTTTAACTTTATCAGAACTGCCAAATGGTTTTCCAGAGTGGCTATACCATTTTGCATTCCCACTGGCAATGGATGAGTATTCCTGTTGCTTCAGGTACTTGTCAGCACTTGGTATTGTCAGCAATGTTTCTTTTCGCCATTTTAGTATGTGTGTAATGGTAGCTCAGCAGTAGCTTTACGTTGCATTCCCCCAGTGGCTAAAGATATTGAGCATTTTTCATGGGTATATGGGCCATTTACATATCCTCTTTAGCAAAGTATCTGTTCAAGTATTTTGCCCATTTTTAAATTGGACTGATTATGTTCATACTGTAAAGTTTATTAAATATAACATTTTATTTAGAACTAGTTTGAGTCACAAGAAATTAAAAATATAGTACCGAGGATTCCCGTGTATACTTCACTTAGATTCCCCTGATGATATCTTACATAACCATAGTACATTGTTAAAACCAGGGAATTGACAATAGCATAATACTATTAACTCATGTATAGACTTCATTAGGATTTCACTTAATTTTGACATGCACTTTTTTCATGTGTTATTCTATAAAATTTTATTGCCAATGTGGATTTGAATATACATCATGAAAATCAGAATATAGAACTGTTTCATCACCACAAATAAATTCCCTCATGTTACCCTTCAGCACTCACACTTCTCCCTCAACTCTAACCCATACGAACTACTGATCTGTTTTCTATTGCTATAATTTCCAAACTTTGAGAATATCTTATACTTGGAATCATCCAGTAGCCTTTGGATATTGGCATTTTTCTCTCAGCATAATGCTCTTGGAGATCTTGTACATGAGAACTCTTTATATATTGTGGATACAAGTCCTTGGTAGAATATGTCATTTGCACATATTTTCTTCCAGTAGGTAGCATGTCTTTTTGTTCTCTTTAAAGGCGTCTTTCTCACAGCAAAAGTCTTAATTGTGACAAATTACTCAAAATTATCTTTTTTTCTATAATAGATTGTGCTTTTGGTGTCATGTAAAAGAACTCTTTGCCTAACTCAGGTCAAAAAATCTCTCCCATTCCCCCCCACCCCCAATCCAAATGGTATGGTTTTGCAATTCACATTTAGATTTATAATCAATTTTGAGTTAATTTCTGTATAAGACATGGTTTTTAGTGAGAGGTTTATTATTTTTTCCATACATGTACCTAATTATTCCGACACCATTGTTGAAAACACTATCTGGGCTCCATTGAATTGCCTTTGAACATTTGTCAAAAGTCCATTGGTCGTATTTGTGTGGATCTATTTTTCGGCTTTCATTTTATTCCACAGATCTATACCAATACCATACTGTCTTCTGCCGAGAATACTGGAGCTTTTATAGTAGGACTTAATATTGGGTGTGTGGGGCGCCTGGCTGGCTCAGTTGGTAGGACATGTGATTTGATCTCAGGGTTGTTTGACCCCCATGTTTGGATGTATAGATTACTTAAAAACCTAGAATCTTTGGGGCGCCTGTGTGGCTCAGTCAGTTAGGTGGCCCACTTTGGCTCAGGTCGTGAGCTCATGGTTTGTGGGTTTGAGTCTTGCATATGTGCTGACCGCTCGGAGCCTGGAGCCTGCTTCAGAGTCTGTGTCTCCCTCTTTCTCTGCTCCTCCCCCACTCATGCTCTGTCTCTCTCAAAAATGAATAAACGTTAAGAAAAACAAAAAGACTTAAAAAAAATTGGGTGTTATGATTCCTCCAACTTTATTCTTTGAAAAATTTTTGGTTATTCTGATTCTTTTAGATTTCCATAGGGATTTTAGGATCTGCTTACCTGTGTGTACAAAGATCTTGCCTGGATTTTGGATGGAAACATGTTAAAACTATATATCACTTGGGGCGCCCGGGTGGCGTAGTTGGTTGGGCGTCCGACTTTCGCTCGGGTCATGATCTCGCGGTTCGTGGGTTCGAGCCCCGCGTCGGGCTCTGTGCTGACTGCCAGCTCAGAGCCTGGAGCCTGTTTCAGTCTGTGACTCCCTCTCTCTCTAACCCTCCCCTGCTCACGCTGTCTCTCTCTCTCTCTCTCTCCTAGAAATAAATAAAACATTTAAAAAAAAAAAAACTATATATCACTTAGGGGGCAACTGACGTTTTTACTATGCTGAGTTTTCATGTATCTCGAAGCCCTGTTGTTGGGTGTATGCACATTTACGATTGGTTTTCTTTCATGTTGAATTGACCCTTTCATCATTATATAAGGTATCTCCTTATCCCTAATTCTTTTTGCTTCATACTCTACTATTACTAATTTTAATACAGCCACTCCTGGGGCACCTGGGTGACTCAGTCGGTTAAACTTCTGATTCTTAATTGCGGCTCACGTCATGATCTCACGGTTTGGGCTATGTGCTGACAGCATGGAGCCTTCTTGCGATTCTCTCTCTCTCCTCTCTGTCTCTCTCTGTCTCTCTCTTTGCCTCCCTCTCTCTCAAAATAAATAAACAAACATTAAAATATAGCCACTCCAGTTTTACTTTTAAAGTTTATTTTGTTAGTAATCTCTACACGCAACATGGGGCTGAAACTCACAACCCTGAGATTAGGCGTCCCGTGCTCTTCTAAGCCAGCCAGGCACCCCTCTAGTTTTCTTTTGATTAGTGTTTGCATGGTATATTATTTTCTATCCTTTTAGTTTTAATTTCTGCGTACTTGTGGATTTCCCGAATTTCCTTCTGTTACTGATTTTTAATTTCATTACGGTCAGAATATCCTTTGTATCACTCCAGTTGCTTTAAATTTATTTAAAACTGTTTTATGGTCTAATTTTTAAAAAATCTACCCTAGAGAATGTTCTCTGAGTACTCGAGAAGAGTATTCTGCTGTTTTGGGAAGGAGCATTCTATAAATGTTTGTTAGGTCTCGGTTTGCAGTGTGGCTCATGTCTTGTTTTTCCTTGCTGATTTGCTGTCTAGTTGTGTTATATACATTATGAATAGTGAGGTATTGAAGGGTATTGAAGTCTCTATTATTATAGAATTGTCTCTTTCTTCTGTCACTTTTCCCTCCATGTATTTTGGGGGTCTGTTATTAGATTCAGATATATTTATCATTGTTACATCTTCTTGTTTGATTAACCCTTTATCATTATAAGATGTCCTTTGTCTCTAGTGACTATTTTTGTCTAGTATTTCCCTCCAGCTCTTTTTGGTTACTGTTTACATCTGATACCTATATCTTTTTCCATCTTTTTACTTTCAACATATTTGTTGAAAACTGAATCTAAAGTGTGTCTCTTGTAGACAATATATAGTTGGATCATGGTTTTATATCTATTCTATCAATGTCTGCCTTTTAATTAGAGGGCTTAATAAATTCCCATTGATGTAATTACCAATAAGGTAGGATTTATACCAGTCAATGTACTATTTGTTTTCTATGACTTATGTTTTCTCTTGTTCCACTATTTTTCATTTCTGCCTTTTTTTGTTTTAGATATTTTTACCTTTGTCATTTTCATTCCCTTGTCATTTTTTTTTGCTGCATATTCTTTAGTCATTGTCTTAGTGCTTGTCCTTGGGATTACTATTAACTTCTTAATTTATGACAATCTAATTCCGACTAAAAATAATATCCAAAAACTTTGATCTGTTTCTCTCTCTCCTTTATGTTGTTATTGTTGCAAGTTATATATTTATACATTATGTTTCCATAAACACAGATTTATATTTTTGCTTTATGTAATTGTCTTTTAAAACAGGTAGAAGAAACGAATTATAAACAAAAAATACATATATACTCTCTTTTGCTTATATTTACCTATGTCATTACCTTTAATGGTATTCTTTATTTCTTTTATTTTCTTTTTTAATGTTTTTATTTATTTCTGAGAAAGAGAGAGAGACAGCATGAGCGGGGGAGGGCCAGAGAGAGAGGGAGATACAGAATCTGAAACAGGCTCCAGGCTCTGAGCTAGCTGTCAGCACAGAGCCCGACGCAGGGCTCGAAGCCACGAATTGTGTGATCATGACCTGAGCCAAAGTCAGACACTTAACTGACCGAGCCACCCAGGCGCCCCAGTGTTCTTTATTTCTTTATGTAGATTGGAGTCACTGTCTAGTATCCTTTCATTTTTGCCTTGAGGGGTTTCCTTTAGTATTTCTTGCAGTGCTCGTCTGCTAGTGATGAATTCTCTGTGTTTGCTTATTTGGGAATGTCTTTAATTTCTCCTTCATTTTTTCCATTGAGGTGGAATTCACATACCGTAAAATTAACCATTTTAAAGTGAACAATTCAGTGACAATTAGTACGTTTACAATGTTGTACACCCGCTACTGTAATCTACTTCTAAAACATTTCATCGCCCCAAAAGGAAACCCCAGCCATTAGGCAGTTACCTGTTTACTGGGTCAAATGATGCCAGTCAAAAGATGAAGCTCAACTCAGGCCACAGCAATCTGTTTCAACAAAATGATGATGGAGAGTATTAGGGACAATTGTAGAATTATCATATTTGTTCTTTAGTAGGAACATCTTTCTGGCAAACACAGAATCAACATCTTCTCTTGAAATGTTGATCACTAATGAATTAATGTTTCTGGGCATGTGTTCACTATTTGTCTGGCACAGTTTTCAGGTCTGTGATGGACATAAAGATGAATAATACTACACTGGCAGAGGCAGATATTATTACCTTTGTTATGTAGGTGGGTGATCTGAGAAACAGAAAGTGCTTCAACAGAGAAGGTAGCTGTCCATTACACTACACCTTGAACAGAACTCTCCTCCTGGTGCAAATATTCCCAAATGATAGATAAAATTGCTGACATAAAGATTGTGATATTGTTGCTATTTGCTTATTTGGGCCACGTAAAAATGTGCCAGGATTATACAGACATTCAAAACATGAACAGTTGGCTACAATCTTTACCAGAATTCTTTTGTCTTTCTTAGGAAGTCAAAAAGCTTATTAGTCAACAGAGTACACATGTTGCTAGCTGGTGATAATTAGTGTACATTTATAGTTCCAAAAGAAGCTATTTGGAGGTTACCCTTGGTCATTAACTCATCCTCATATTTTGATTGTTATCTGTTGAAGAAAATGATTCTGTCAAAAATGTCGCTAAAAGGTGTGTGGCTAGCAAGATCACCCTGTGTGCATTTGAAAACTTTCATCCTTTTCAGGCCCCGTTTCGCAGGATTTGATAAAATGTGCTGAGATCTTACTAAGTGTTCGCTATTAGACTTTCCTGGCCTACATTTCCTCAGTCGTGGACTCGAGTAGTCAGTTTGAGACCCCGGGGCCAAGGTGCGTAATCACATCGCTGCACTGCCCCCAACCTATCAGCTAGCCGTTCCCCTGTCTTTTTTTGCTTACCTCTTTGCAGGCTACCCAGCATCTTCAGAAGCCCTTGCCAGCCAGATACCATTATGCTCCTTGCTGCTAGCTGAGGATAGCTGCTATATTCCTTCGGTGTGAGACAGAGTATGTGAGAGTATCAGGCTCCAGCTAGGTGCCTAACTAATGATTTCATGTATGGACTTCTCCCCATTCACTCCACCCAAGCACGTGACCCCACTGCCTGCTCTGACTTCTGTTGTCTGTATATTTCTTTATCGCTGTCTTGCCTCTTTGGCTCCCTGACCTCCTAATAGTGCTAATGACTCCGATGGTCTTCGCAAACCTGCCCATCCCATAACCCATCTGGTGACCCCAGGTTTACTGTCACTCAGAGTCCCAGCATGATGTTTTATGGAAAACAAGGCATCCCATTTCTGATTATTTCACACCAGGTTGAACTGCCTGCTTCTGCTACCCACAGCTAAACTGCATCATCTGATGCCATGGTCAGTAAATATTGCACTAATTTGCAAAAAAAAAATATGCATCAGCAGCACTACTGGAAAATCAAGTCAAAATTGACTGTATAAGATCTATGTCTTGTGCTGCCCTTTACATTCTGGTTACAACTTCTACTTTTATCCCTAGAGCTGGGACACTTAACTTCTCTTTAGTTACATATAGTATCATGGTGTCATTGGTAACAAACATGGCTTGAAGAAGTGAGGTTTCCATGTTTTATTTCGAAGCATTTCCTGAGCAGGCACGTAAATTGTCGCTGGCTGCTCCCATTGAAGATGACATTGTATAGAGCTGTTGTGGTGACCTATGTGGGCCAAACTCGATTTCTCAGTGACCAGAGAGACAGTCAAGAAAGCAGCTTCGGCTTAGGCTGGCTGGAAGGAATGCAGTGTAATGGGAGGAGAGGTCAAGAGCAGATTTTGGAACCATGGAGATCATGGTTTGAATCCAGACTCTACATCTCTCTGCATATGATCTCCAGCAAGTTTCCTTAAGCTCACTGAAACAGGGTTTTCATCTTTAAAATGGAGATAACATCCTGGGCCTACTGGGGGGCTGAGTCGGTTGAGTGTCCAACTTCGGCTCAGGACATGATCTCACGATTCATGAGTTCGAGCCCCACGTCGGGCTCTCTGCTATCAGCGTGGAGCTCACTTTTCGGATACTCTGTCCCCCTCTCTGTGCCCCTCTCCTGCTCGTGTGCTCTCTCTCTCTCTCAAAAATAAACGTTTACAAATAAAATAAAATAAAATATAACGGAGATAACATCTTAAAAGGACTGTTGTGAGACTGAAATATTATGTATAGCCCCATGCCTGCCCCTGACGTGCATGGAGACTAAGTAACTTGCCCAAGTTCACACTGCTAGTAAGTTGCAGAGTCGTCTGGAACTGAAACAGTTTGATTCCAAAGACTCTTGCTTTTTCTACTGTTTTTTTTTTTTTCCTTTATTTTTTTTAAAACTAGTATTAGGGCACTTGAGCTGTTATTACTTAGAAACATAGAACTCAGGACTGGAAAAAGTTCAAACATTATCTATTATGCCACCGATCAGATATTTGCCACTGATCAGATATATTCACGATATATTTCATGGAAGCCCTCTCAACATTTCATCATGCTTTTCTTGAGCACCCTCTAGTTTATCTAGAATGTACCTAAACTGGGTTGAACTTATACTTTAGGGCCAGAAGAAAAACCACCCCAACCTGGTGTTATTCACAGTGCCCGACCATGTTTGTGTTCTGTTGCAGAGGGCACAGTGTAAGGGAGGGACTATGAGAATGATAGGCAAGAACAGGGACACGGTTTAATGGGAAGCCCCTTCCTCCTTCAGTGTTGGTAGCAGGTTAAAAAAAGAATCCATCATAGGGCATGAGTTCAAGCCCTGTGTTGGGTTCGGTGCTGGGTATGAAGCCTACTTAAAAAAAAAAAAAAAAAAAAACGAAAAACAGAAAAAACCCCAACAACTTCGGGGTGCCTGGGTGGCTCAGTCTTTTTATTTTTTTTTTAATGTTTTATTTATTTCTAGGAGAGAGAGAGAGAGAGAGAGACAGCGTGAGCAGGGAAGGGTCAGAGAGAGAGGGAGTCACAGACCGAAACAGGCTCAGGTCATGATCTCGCGGTTCGTGGGTTCGAGCCCCGCATCGGGCTCTGTGCTGACGGCCAGCTCAGAGCCTGGAGCCTGTTTCAGATTCTATGTCTCCCTCTCTCTCTGACCCTATTCACGCTGTCTCTCTCTCTCAGAAATAAAAAAAAAAATCGTCTGACTCATGGTTTCGGCTCAGATCCTGATCTCATGGTTCATGAGTTTGAGCCCCACATCAGGCTTTGCGCCGATAGTGTAGAGCCTGCTTGGGCTCTCTCTCTCTCCCTCTTTCTCTGCCTCACCCCTGCTCACTTGCTCTCTCACAAAATAAATATATAAACATTTAAAAATATCTGTCAGTAGAGTGGATCACCAAGCCAGACTCCAGCCTAGCATTCCTGTGAACCGATTTTATCATGGTGTGCCACAATATGAGCTTGTGGCACACCCATTTTAGAAAGAGCTGTGTTTTGACCTAGACTCAGCTCCATGTTTGCTGAGATGAGGAATCTTCCCAGGTTCCCGTGGGGATTGGGCAGTCTTTTATTTCCATAGCTATACCTTTACAATTTGCCCAGAGTTTATGTGGCCTATCCACTCTATTGAGCTTGTTAAGTTGTTTGGGTAATTTGCTCCTTAGCTTCCTGTAACACATATTATATTCTGGTGGGGGGCAACCGGTCTATTTCACTCTTCATTGCCTGTTGTTCAATACCCACATCTCAGGAATTCAGGGTGTTTGGTGCGGGAGCCCTGGTGCAAGTCCTCATCGTTCGGACTACACAGCTAAATCAGTGCTCTGAGTTTTAGGAGTTAGATGAACTCTGAGGACACCCAGCTGCTTTTAGACCAAGGTGGCAGGGAGGGTGGGAGTGGGGGGTGGGAGATGGTCCTCCCTGCTCAGCTCATTTCACTTCCATATCTTGGGGAGGATGCTACTCAGTCTTGTTTAATGTCATAATTTTAAACCACTTGGAATAATATTCTCCTTTGCTTTAATGTTATACATCCCAGTGCATGTTCTTCAGTAATTGAAAGGGATATTGGACAAATTTGATCTGTCTAGCTTTGACTTATGCTGTCCTTATCTTGGCCTTTGTGTCATTAAGAAAAAAATTGGTATTGATCTTGGACCATACCACTACATTGTGCTGCAATTTTTCTTCTTTGCTAGTGGAATATAAATCGATAAAAGGCAGCTGCTTTAGACGAGGGCCAGATATGGTGCTGTCATTTATATATTGTAAATCCAATGATAGCTGATCAAATCAGTGCCTCTCCTGTTCCAAACTTGACATGATTGAATTGTCAATAAAAAAGATTTTACAGTAAGGGAAGGAGAGCTGACAGTGTAAATGTCTGAAAACCCAATGAAGCTCAATATAAAATGAAACAATGAGCTAGGATATCATTTTATAATTTCCAATGGGAAAAATATTTAGTGAATCACGGCTGAAATTGGGGATGATCACAGGAGGGGGGAAGCAGGAATGAAAAACCAGCTAACTTGTATTATAATTTTTGAGAAATCTGAAATGCAGATTTGCAGTTGCAAATTTGAGGAATTATGCATCGTACTCACTGAGTTGTTTATTTACAGAAATGGTTCAGAAACTCTCCAGCACCCCCCTCCTCCACACATGTTATCTTCCAGTGATAATACCCAGTTGCTGGGGAAAGAAATAAATACCTCCTTCTCTGGGAGTCCTGCTAAGTTCTCATAAGTGATTCAGGAGCAGATCTGGTAGAAGTTCATCCTGCATTCTTGAAGTCAACCAGTAGAGCTCTAGTTTCACTTAACAGATCCCTAGAAATAGTCAGATTTTTTTTAAGCAAAACCTATAAATAAGAAGCTGTAGAACTTTCTTAGAGAGATACTCCTCTCTTGGTATGTGGCCCATCAAACTTTGCTTCGGAAACTATCATCTTACCCCTGAAACTCGAAAAATTCCTGCCATTTTTTTTTTCAAGAGACCTGATTAATCTATTTGCAGACATTGGAGCAGAGAACTTATTTGTATGTTGAAAGGCGTATGCAATGGCACCGGGAGAGACCAGGCTGGGAACTGATAAGAGGATGCTGTTTCATTTCAAAGCTGCCGGAGACTTGTTTGCATGATGTGCTCGCCTCAGTACTTGCTCTGAATGCATTCGCTTCTGAGAGATGCATGGCTTCTGCCTTTTCAGCCCGAAAACTCCATTCTGAGCTTGCTGGGAGAGTTTTTTGGAGGGCTTATTTTCCAAATTTTCTAATGACGACGGGGTTGAAGTGACCTTATAAACCATAGCAAATGGTACTCCTGACACAACAAACTGGTGTTCCAGCATCAGCGCGAGGCACCTACCGGGAGAGGGGATCAACCACCACTGTGCATCTAGGAGAAGAGTCTTATTTCCCGATTTTCACTTGAGACCAGTCAAATCAAATTGAACGTTATTCTCCTCCTCCTTGCTGAGGCATGTTGCACCACTCAGCATCCTCTCCCTCTTTCTGTGACACGCTCTTCTTGAGCCTCTCTGATATTGCTCTTGAAGCTTCCCCAGACCACTTTGATGGCTTGTTCCTTGTCTTACTCCACCAGCTTCTTGCTTCTCTTATCGTGGCGGTGGAGTTCTCATACAGTTCAGTCTGTTGCTCTCAGGTATTATCATGGCTACCATATGCTAAGAGCTTTTTACAAGCCAGGGACTGACTGTGCTGTTCAGACTACATGTATTATTTCACTTAATACTCACACAATCTCTATAAAAGTCAACCAACTGAGCCCACAGAGAGCAAACAGGAGGGCCAAGAACATTCTAGATTCTTGGTTAATGCCCAATTTTACTGGCCAGGGAAAAGAGTAGGAGCCAAACAAAGAAATGGAAAAGTAGTGATCAGAAAGGAAGGTGGGAACCAGGAAGGGCAGGATCCTGGAAGGCAAAAGCAGTTCGTGGGATACCCACTATGAATACGACTTCCCAACATGTACATCTCCATCCTCACCTAATTGCTCATGCTTTGTACCAAAATTTCTGTAGGTGGTTTTAGGGGAGTCACTGACCCTCTGAAATATGACGCAAAATCTCACATATGCATATGTATACTTTCTGGGGAATGGGTTTGCAGATTTCATTAGGGACCCATAAACAAAACAGAGGTATATCTTCAGGTTCATACCATGAACTTTCCACTGGATATTTGCCATTGTCCCCTCAAAGTCAACATGCCTGAAACTTAATTTAACCTTTATAACACCTCTCTGCAAGCTACTTATTCTTCTCCTCTCCCCTGCCCCAACCTTTTGGTCGTGCCATTCCTCTTCTCTAAGTCATCCAGGACCTCACCATCACCTCTAAGATTTATTCTTTCCTAGTTCATACTTCACCACCTTCCCTTGAGACCTTTCCTCCTACTGTTTGGATTATTGAGGTTACTCTTAACCAGTATCCTTGCTTCCTAACCTCTCTGTTTTATAATGATGCCAGATTTATTTTTTGAACATTAACCCATCACATACAACAGGATATTTAAGAACACAGTATTTAAAACAAACAAACAAAAAAGAACACAGTGTTTATGGAGTGAAATCAGACATATCTGGGTTGCAATCCCAATTTCTCCTTTTATTTGCTACATAACCCTAGTCAAGTTGCTTAATTTGTTTTTTTTTAAGTAAAGTCTAGGCTCAATACAGGACTTGAACTCATGACCCCGAGATCAAGAGTTGCATGCCCTACCTACTGAGCCAGCCAGGCGCCCCAATATTTCTGATCCTTATTTTACTCATCTGAAAATAGGGTAATGCTAGTACTATCTGCAAGGCTTGTGAAGACTCAACAAGATAAACCATGTAAGGAACTGAGCAGACTACTAGCACATTGGAAACTTTCAGGAGAGAGTTATCGTTTCCTGCTGAAGAACATAGGATGTCTCCCCAGTGCTCACCTCACATAAAATCTTCGGTCTGGTTTCTCAGGCCTATCAGAAACTGGTCCCAACTGTACCTTACCCTCATCAAGGCTGCTTCCAGAATGTGCTCTTAAAACGCTTACCTCACTCCTACCTCGCGCAATTTCCTTCTCCTAGAGCATCTGACCCTATTCCTTCAGGCTTCCCTCTAATCCCAGCTCCTATGCTCACCATTTTCTCATTTCTCTTGTACTTTGAAACTGTCCGTACCGTCCAATTAGTACCTTCTAATTCCTTGCTCTGCATGGTTTGTGCTTTACTTATGGGCTTATCATGTTGCAAAATATGATGCTGTTCACTTGTTTACTGCTTACTCACTGCTCATGTCATCTTTTTATGGCTTTTTGAAAAAATTCAATCAGAGCACCTTGTGGACAGCGATCCGGTCTTGCCTTTATTCTCTGTTCCATGACTTGCAACAGTTTCTATTTACCAGGGAATTACTTGGGAGATTTGCTGGTCTATTTGGTTGTTGTGTCAAACTCGCAAAGTTTGCAGGCAGAAGTTCTTGAAAACGTGCTGCCCTGACTTATTTTTTGTGAACTCAGGTATTTGGAGACTTGGAGTTGAAGCCAAACTGGGTGGTTCGGGGAGAGCCACCTCGCCTCTGGGTGGCTTTGGGGAGGGGGAATGTTTCATTTCCCTCATTCCCAGAAATCTTTGGTGGAATCAGTGTGCTAGGCTAGGTGAGTTCTGTAAGTCCCCTGATCTCTTGGGACTCTGGGAAAACTGAGAATCTGCTCCAAAGACCTTCCCCAGCTTTCCTTTCTGCCTCTGCCCTGGCTTGCTTAGGCTTTGACAGAACACAGCTTCTCAAACAAGGCTTACGTGCTGTCCTTAATTGAAACTGTTTGCTTCTCCTAGTGAGCAGACAAGCCTCAGTTTACGAAACCACATCAGCAGCTTTCATTCCAGGGTGGGGAACTGTTTCTGACAAGGAGCCCCACAAAGTATGTGTGCTTCAGAGAAAAGGGAGAACCGAGTAAACAAATACTCCCTTTGCTGAAGGAGGATGTGGGTTAAAAATCATATTATAGAGGAGGTATCCCGGAGTGTCCTGGGTAACCAGCCAAAAATTTGATCTGGTTTCTCTTAGCATGGGGTAACTCACCACGCCAACTGACATATTTCTCCAGTGACCTCTATATCCGAACATGTCCCCTAAAAGCACAGCTGTCTTTTCTCCATGCTCCAAGCCTCACTATTTGCCCTAACAGCCTGCAAGATGCCATTCTGCAGATGTTTCCTCAGCATTCCCTGACACAAGGGCATATTAGGCTCCATTACGTCTCTGACATTTGGGCGATTGAATCCCCTCCTGGAGATCGGGAGTTGCTTTTGTAAGGCGCGGGCCATCCGGGCTTGAGAAGCCTGGACATTGTGTAGTAGCATCCTAATGCTGCGCATCCACCATTTTTGCCGAGTGCCCAGATCTGGGTTGACATTAATTTGCAAGTTTCTATCTCAGGGTATTCCAGCGAGCAGAGTGGGAAGAAAGCACACTGGCACGTCCTCCAGAATTTTAACTAACCGGTGGGCTGCCTGCTGATGGGACTCCGTGCACCGCTAGCTCCAAACCCTCGCTAATTATGCAGACTCATCAGGAACGTCACCTGGTGTTCTTCCGTTTAATGGGTGGTTGTGCCGCACACTTCTCTCATTCCGCATCAGAATTATCGACATGATATTGACATTCACGGGCAGGCTGGTGTTCTAATGCTGGCCAGAGAATCAAAGTTTTTTTTTAATTCCCTGACTTTACCTATCTTTTCAGAAAACCTGAGAGTGTCATTAATACTTAATGCTGCATATAGTGTTTCCACCAATAATACTTTCCCCAGAGATTAGTCCTCAGGGTACATAGGACAGGGTAATTAGGTCTATTGATCTTTGCTACAGCCAGTGTTATCGGAATGGTGATCAACTTCATAAGTAAGATGCAGATATTCATTTTAGCTAAGGAGCTACGACAGCTCTTGTTTCTTGAACATTCTTTGCTCTAACAGAGGCATTGCCAAGCAGCTACCCGGAGAGGCCATGGAGCTAAAATCTCTCTTTTATAGGGCTGGTATTAGGGGCCAGAAGGAATAGTGCTGGCTGTGCCAAGAATGAGAAAACCTTAAACTTAAACAGATTTAGCCCATGGGGTGAGTTTCATGAAGTCAAAAACTCTGTCCAGGAGCTCCCACCCTGCCATTTCAGTTGACAAGTGAATTCTCCAAAAACAGTTTCTCAGGTAAAATGTTCAGCTTAGAACCCTTCTCAGGAGGCTCTTTCCTCACTTCGCTGAGCCTCAGAGTGGGGCAGGTAATAGCTTAGCTTGTAGCTGAAGATAAGTCTTAAGCAAGTGGCTTTGGCAGTGGTATTGGAAGTTAGAGAGGGAGATAAGCATCTACCCCAAGACCGGGAGAGTCTGGGCACCGGGCAGGATTGTTTCCGGGACTGTCTGGTGTAGAATTTCTAGAGTCAAATATGAGCATGCCGAGCCAGAGAGAGGTGCGTAAGGAGCCAGGACCCCTTGTGTTTGTCGCATACGTTAGCCGCCCTAAGCTGTTCGGTATCCCAAAGAGGGGTTGTTTTAAGAAAGCAGAGGCTCAAATATTCAGACAGTAGGTTCAGTTATTTGGATGGCGGGGGGGGTGGGGGTGGGGGTGGGGATGAGGATTGGGACTAAATTACCAGGCAGGCACATACCAAATGGGCAAGAGTCCAGTTACAAGGGAAATGGTCTCTACCAAAACCTGAGTCAGGCCCCAGGCGGCAAGATCAATTCCAAGTCAAGCTAGGAAGATCTGGTCTGAGGTCTCTTTTGACCTCCATGCCCACCACCCACCCCCAGTTTCCTGGAGGGCTTATGCAAATCATGGCCACTGCTTTCCAGACACATCTGTATATGTGTATACATAGCCTGAGTCAACTATATTGAGATCCAAATCCATTTCAGTTTAAATATTAACAGCATTTTGTTTCTCAGATGGCTTTGGAATTAAATTTTTAAAAAAGTATGTCCATCTGGCTAGAATGGTAAATAGTTTTGAGACTAGACCTGTCTGCAAGGTACTTCTTCACCAGAAGTATCTAAATGTTTTTATGTGATGAAGTCCATCAGACACACTGAATATCTATTTCTAGCTTGAAAAAAAACAATAAAAATATTTAGATTCCAATGAAAGTTCAATAAGACTTTATCCAAGTAACATGAATGTTTGTTGAAATTTTGGATTATTTCATCAGTTTAGATATGGCTTTGGGTCTTTCCAATAGCCCGCTACAGCCTTTTCTAATCTCAGAAAAGGAGGATTGGGATCTTTCATCACTATTTCCAGCAAAATCTCTTTTCCTTATTTGGTTTTCAACTAAAACTTTCATGTGAGACACATTTTAACTAAGTCTAGATACTCGTTGAAGGATTTCTTTTAAGTAGCCTCAATATTAACGAAGTTATTTAAGCCTGAAATTCTCAAGGCAAGTTTAAACTAGCACTTCAAACTCTGTGATTAGTCAGATGGGAATTGCTCGTGGGCACCTGAGGGCAGATTTCGGCCTACGTGAGTGGCTACGTTGATCCTGGTGACTTCAACATGGCCAGTTTTTAGAATTAGACCTTTTTCTCTCAATTCGACCTCTGTACCTTGACCTACACTATATGTAAATTATGTCTGATGATAAAAGGGAATGAGTCACACTTAAGTAGCGACATCAGAGCCCATTAAGCAGAATATAAATAACTGTCTCTAGATATGCAGTAGAAATCTAAAATGGCCCATGGGAGCTAAATTATAGAGGAGAATTTCCTGTGTAATTATTCCAAAACAAAAACAAGGAAAACCCTCACTGATTTCAGCTAGGAGAGTTCTTCTACTCTTCAGCCCAATCAGTGAAACGCAACTTTATGCTTTCCTTACTCAGACTTGTTGCTTTTTGCCTCACTGGTTTTTAGCTCCTCTTTCTCCTGTCCCCCTATCCCATCTTCCCTCCCTTCCACCCTCTTTCCTTTTCTTCCTCCCTTTGGGATGCAGCTCTGTGATTTTCAGTATGGCAGCTAGAGACATGTAATTAGCTGGAGCTGTGTACCAAAGCACAAAGCTTACATTTTAAAATGACTCACAGATAGAGTGATGATGTAAATGATGGTCCAAAAAGGGATACTTTTGAGAGTGAAAGGAAGTACTAAAAATAGTCAACGGGGTTAAGTGATGTACAAGGCGTCAATTGAGACCGGAGCAGGTGAGTCAGGAGGTATGGTCACAGAGAGACTCTTCATAGAGCTGGCTAGGACGAGAAGGTGAAAGAGGCTTCAGAAGGGACTTGGCCCACCCTCTTTAGAAAAGGAAACAGGCTCTGTTCCCATAATGACTGCTTCTAATCTGGCTCTTCTAACTCATGATCCAGCTTGCTTTCAACTCTCCCCCGCTGGCTTCCCGCTGCAGGAAGATGGAAGGACATAGTGCCAGCCACCTCACTCTCATAGTTTTGTTTTTCTGTCCAGCAAATAGCTTTTCAACGAGAAGCTTTTGATGTATGAGGATCTCCAGCTTCCCTTCTCTCCAGCTCACTGATTCTGGTTGCACCTCCCCTGCAGACTCCCTGTGATCTTTCCCGTACTTCTTTGTCATTGAGTTAGGATGGTAAGTTTACAAAACCGAAGCCAATTAGATATTATAGAGAACATGCAGATAGCTTAAATTCAAAAATACCATTCTTTAAGAAATGGAACCAAATGAGCCCTTAAGTGATTCTGAGGCACGCCTTTCAGACTGGCCATAGTTGGAGTGATCATCTGCTAATCCACAAGGTAAGGCTACAGAGTACAGTTTTTCCTGAAGTAATGAACTTGAGCTTGTGCCTCTGGGTGAGGGGAGAACGAGTGCAATGCTCAGTGTCTTCTCTTGCTGTTATTCTGTGTCTATTCTCTCATCTCTGTTCACACAGAGAGGCAGTGTAGAGACAGCCTCATTAGGGAAGAGGATGGGCTCCCAAAGTTACACTTTGTTGTCAGCGACTTCATTACCAGTGGCAGAGATGACTGAGAAAACATACAGATGAGTTTAAGAATACATGAAAACAGAGACTTAACCGAATAAAAATTGCCAGATCCTAATGGAGATACGGGTATGAGTCATGCAAGGCCCTCAGTGTGGACTTCAGTCTCTCACTCCCCTATCCTGTATAGCCTAATCATCATTCGTTGACCGAATGGCATTGCTGGATGCCACCACTGATTCTCCAACCCAATGAGTTTTTTCCTTTCGTTTGTCTAATGACTCTGTGCAAGAGGACATTTTGTGGCCAGCAGCAACAACAGCATTGACACTTGCTTTACTAGGGGCTGTACCTTTCGATCACAAGGATCATCAGCTGAGGCGAGGAGTCTGGGAAGCTGCAACCAAGCACACCTAGACTGGCCAGGGATGGAATGTGAGGATGCTTCTAGTGCCTTCTCACGGTTTTCCCCTCCCCTTTTCCTTCCTGGTTGGTACTTCCTACGTAATGAATTGGTCATCCTGCGACATTATCTTCTCCCATCCAGATAAACTTCTGGATATCCAGGCCAGCTAGCCATTTGGCTTCACATATTACAAAGTTTAACAAATAGCCAAAAAGAGCTCCAACATACTAATGACTTCACTGTAAGTGAACTTCCTAGAAAGTTTGTGGACGGAGGTATATAAGGTTGTGTTAGTGTAGCGACGGGCTGGTCAGTTATTTCCTCGAGTCATTCGTTTGTGCGCTAGCTGGTTCTCGCCAGCACCTTGTCTCCCCTCATATTGTTCTCACACATTCTGTATAGTTGATGTGTCTCTCCCTGGCCCTCATTTTGGGTTCACTTTCTAGCCTTACTCTTAGATGCTTGCAGTTTTTCCTCCATCTTCTGTCTCTTCTCTCCATCACCAGCCTTGATTAAATTAAGGGAACAAAGATGCAAACAGGAAAAAGAAAATAGTCTGAAAGATAGAGTTAAAACCCAACTTTTCTAGTACATTCAGAGCGTATCCCCATCTCATTGTGTGTTTGTATTTGGGAATACCTGAAGCCAAGAACCATTTTTTTTAATTGTATATGAAGTTTCATTTTGTGTGTTAGGCATCTCTGTGGTGTGCCGGGATGTGTAGGAATACAGACAAAACTGGAGGTGGTGCTATTATAAATTTTCAAAGTCAGCACAGATATTTGGCTGTTTTTTGGTTCTATAATACTTACTCCATGCTGGGCATCTTAATACATTCTCCTTTAATCCTCACGACAATCCTGTGAAGGTATGGGGTCTTGCCCGTAGTCTCACAGCTAGTAAGTGGTGGGCCTGGAATTGGAATGTAGATGTGTCTGGCTCCAAAGCCCCAGTCTCTTCCCATTATACTATTTCTTCCAAACATAAACGATTCTGGTTTTTACTACTTTCTGATATTATAGCATATAAGGACCAGACATACCTCCCCACTGGCCTCAGTGTTCTTGTGTTCAGTTTCTTTACATCCCAAAGTCTATAGAGTAATTTTTCTATTTTCAAAGCATTCTAAGCTTTGATTTCTATTTTGGGATTGGATGACCCTTCCCGCATTTTCTCTCCCCAGCACATATGGATTGCTTTGAAAAATCAAGCTGTCATTTGAGACGAAGAAGGAGAGGCAGAGTGTGTTAAATTTCTCCTTTTCTTGAGGGCATGGTTTTCATTAAGCTCGCTGCCTTTTTTGTAGGAACAACCCTATGGACCCAAGCTTATGCTTAATTTTGTTTTATGTAGACATGGTCTCCTCCCTATTCCTAGGGCTCTTTCATGATTGCTTCAGACTAGTATAGCCAAGCCATGCCAATGGCATTGCAGTGCTTGGACTTTAGCTCTTGGCCAATAGTGTTAATGAGTTGCTTTCTCTCTGTTCTGCACTAAGCATCAGATGTGTATCCTTCAACTGTATAGGTACTGATTTTCCTTAATTCCAAAGGGGCAGCTTGTGCCCTTGCCATATATAACTAGGTATTAAACACAGTATACCCATTTCTTGTGACATCTTAAAATTTTAGGTTGCACCAAATAAAATTGCTGATATCTTACTTTTTTTAAATCTGAAAAAAAGGGCCATTTGGTGTGGTTCAACCTATATTGTAAAACAATACAATTTTGAAATAGAAATGTAACATGATTCCTCAACCCAATTCTATGATGCTGATGATAAGAATAAAAACTGGCATTGATATAGGCCCTGCTATGTGCCATGTACTTTGTATGTGATTTCTCAGTAACTCTTCTCCAAAACCTTAGAAGGCATTACTTAGTATTCTTTCTTTTAAAAAAAAAAAAGTTTATTTATTCTGAGAGAGAGCGCGTACAAGTGGGAGATGGGCAGAGAGAGAGAATCCCTGGTAGGCTCCACACTGTCAGCACAGAGCCCGGCACGGGACTAGAACTCATGAACCATGAGATCATAACCTGAGTGGGATCAACAGTCAGACATTTAACCGACTGAGCTGCTCATGCAATGCTAGTATTCTTTCTTTATAAAGGAAGTAGCTGAGTCTCAGAGAGGTTAAGTAACTTGCTCAAAGCCATACACAGTATTTGGCAAAGCTGGGATTCCAGCTTAGGCCTGGCTCATTCCAAAGCTTATGCTTTTTCCAACTGTGCTATTATTCTCAGGTTGTAGTTGCACGTAGGAAATTGTGTATGGCTGAGCAGACGAAGCAGAGTTCACTGGTCTCCACATTCAAGTTCACCTCCAACTTTAACCTGGAGCCTGACCTTATATTTTACTACTCCCAAGTCCTAGACTGTGTCTGCTAGCTTTCACTGATTCAGTTCCTTTCCTAAGGCACTCTGGGAGAGGGGGCTCCCACCTTTATTTTCTTCCCAGCATGAAATGGGGACAGGAAACAGTTGGAAGGGTGGGAGAGGAGCAAGATGAAACCCTGTAGATGGCCCGGTCTGTGACACTACTATGACCTTCTGGGTCTGTTTGATTTTTATGTTTGTTATATCCCCCCTGATTTGCAAGGCTAAGTAATAGATCCAATAATTCAAACAAAGTCTACAGCTTCAATTCTATTTTCATATATTCAGCACAACTCCAGGGCCAATTTTGACCCCGGTGTATTTGCTTCTGTGTAATCTGGTAAATAAACAGCCTCTCTGAAAAACTGATGGTGGGACTTGCTTCTCCTCATACTTCACTGATACTTTAATCAGGACCTATTTTAAATGGACATTGTTTGGTATCTAATGGTAATATTCCATCTTTGCCTACAGATAATATAATGCTTCTACTAGATTTTTGTAAATAAAGCAGGATATTCCTAGGGTCTATTACTTTTAAAATGTATGTAATGTGAAGAAACATGGCAAATTCAGGATGGTAAAGGTTTATAACAGATTTTTTAAATTGTTAACTTTTAAAATTATTATTATTATTATTAGTTTGAGAGAGAGAGAGCATGCAATAACGGGAGAGGGGCAGAGGGATAGAGGGAGAGAGAATCTTAAGCAGCTTCCATACTCAGCATGGAGCACAGCTCAGGGCCTGATCTCATGATCCTGGGATCATGACCCTAGCTGAAATCAAGAGTTGGATGCTTAACTGACTGAGCCAACTAGGCGCCACTAAAAATTATTTTTATTTTATGTATTTATTTATTTTTAAATGTTTATTTATTTATTTTTGAGAGATATAGAGCACAAAGGAGGGGAGGAGCAGAGAGAGAGGGAGACATAGAATTTGAAGCAGACTCTAGGCTCTGAGCTGTCAGCACAGAAACTGACACGGGGCTCGAACTCATGAACTATGAGATCATGACCTGAGCTGAAGTCAGAGTCTTAACCAACTGAGGCACCCCGGCACCCCTAAAAATTATTTTTAAGGAAGATTAGGGTATAACGTTGGGAATAAGTTAGAATTCTAGTTCATAGAAATACAAGGGATCTTGGCCCAGGTCTGTTTTTCACATGAAGAAAAACAACCTTTTGTGCACGATGCGGTGTCCAAGATGGTGACTTAGGAAGACCCTGAACTCACCTCCTTCCATGGAGACATCAGATCTACAGCTACATGTGGAAAAAATTCTCACTGAAAAGGGACTGAAAACTAGCTGAACAGCTCCCCCCACAACAGGGGATAAAAGGACTAAACTCAGATAGGTAGGAGAGGCACAGACAAGGTCTTGCCAAAAATCCCTTCCCAGCATGGTGACACACAATAGGGACCGTCTTCATAGGTCCGGAGCTTCTCCCTGAGGAGTGAGAGGTTTTGTCCCACATTGGGCCCCCTAACCTTGGGATGTGCACTGCCGAGATGAGGCCTCAAACACGTCTGGCTTTGGAAACTAACAAAGCTTAGATCCAGTGACCTGAGGGGCTCTGGGAATTTGAGATACTTCTTTTGAGGGGCTCTGGGGATCTGAGATACTCCTTTTGAGGGGCTCACGCATAGATTCATTCATCCAGGGACCCAGTGCAAAGGCAGCAGTTTGAGAGGTGACTGGATTATATGTGAAGGAGCTACATTTTGCTAATCTTAAAGTGTCTGCCAGGGAGTCCGAGACCAGTTAGGACTTACTTCGTGGACGAAGGCACTGGGGTGTATCATTTTTGCACTCTCCCTCTACCTTGCTAGGGCAAGTGGGCACACATGGACACAGCCTAATTAATGCCACAGGCATGCCCTGCCTTCCATTGCTCTTCTCCTGAGTCACTAAAGCCACAGGTATGCACCACGCACAGTGATCATCCCAGGCCTCACTGAAGTCCAGGGCGTGCCTCATCCCAGCGCTCTTTCCCTGAAACATGAAAGCCACATGCATGCCCCACCAACCCTCCACCACAGCCTTGCTAAAGCTGCCCTGTGAGCACAGTCCGCCCAGGGGATGCCCCTTGATTGCCTAGCTCTGGGTGCCAGAGAGCCTTGTGTTTCTGGGCCTCATGGGACCATAGCAATAAGAAAGACAGTTCAGAGCAGGCTCCCAACCCAGGACACTGCAATGACAGCAGACTAAAACGTATTCCAAGCCTGCCTATGAAAAGGGCCCAATTACCTGTCCTGGTGCTCCAACCTAAGAGGTAGGCGTCAAGTTTGTTACACATCTAGAGGCCACAGAAGTGCTCTCAGGGACCAGAGGCAGGGAGACACCATATTTATGCCTTTCCTTGGCCTTGCCGTAGCTCACTAGTACCACCCAGAAAGGAGATTATGCATATCTGAAGCCCCAGTTCTTGCAGCTGTCACCCTGGGGGATAGTATCGCCAGATCTGGTCTGGTAGTTGGCAGGGCCTAAAATTGTAGTCCCACAGGAGTGTATATATTTACTTCTGTTAAAGCTGCTGCCCAAGGATCTGGCTTTCAGTCAGCCCAAGCAGGTGCTGACTGAGATCACTCTCTTTGGAACACTGACTGGTCTTGGCACACTCTCAACAATTGGGACCTATCAGGAATAAATCAGGCTGACACATTTAATGCATTCCCTATCAAAGTATCAATAGCATTTTCACAGAGCTAGAACAAACCATTTTAAAATTTATGGAGCCACAAAGGGTCCAAATTTGGGGTCCAAATAGCAAAGGCAATCCTGAAAAAGAAAAAACGCAAAGCTGGAGGCATCACAGTTCCAGACTTCAAGTTATATTACAAAGCTGTAGGAATCAAAACAGTATGGTAGTGACACAAAAATAGATACATAGATCAATAGAACAGAATAAAACAACCCAGAAATGAACCCATAATTATTTGGTCAATTAATCTTTGAGAAAGCAAGAAAGAATACCTACTGGGAAAAAGACAGTCTCTTCAACAAATGGTGTTGGCAAAACTGGACAGCAACATGCAAAAGGATGAAACTGCACCACTTTCTTACACCCTACACAAAAATAAATTCAAAATGGATGAAAGACCTAAATATGAGACATGAAATCATAAAAATGCTCGAAGACAGCACAGGCAGTAACTTCTTTGACATTGGCCATAGCAACTTCTTTCTCGATATGGCTCCTGAGGCAAGGGAAATAAAAGCAAAAATAAACCATTGGGACTACATCAAAATAAAAAGCTTCTGCACAGCAAAGGGAACAATCAACAAAACTAAAAAGCAGCCTATGGAATGAGAGATGTTTGCAAATGACATATCTGGCAGAGTTAGTGTCCAAAATATATAACGAACTGTGTTGCCTGGATGGCTCAGTCCGTTGAGCATCTGACTTTGGCTGAGGTCATGATGTCATGGTTCATGACCTTGAGCCCCGCATCGGGCTCATTGCTGTCAGTGTAGAGCTTGCTTTAGATCCTCTGTCTCCTGTCTCTCTGCCCCTCCCGTACTTGCACTCTCTCTCTCTCTCAAACAAACAAACAAACAAACAAAAAAACCCAACCAAACCCACAAAAAAATATATATAGGGGCGGCTCAGTTGGTTAAGCATCTGACTTTGGCTTGGGTCATGGTCTCATGGTTTGTAGGTTCAAGCCCCATATCAGGCTCTGTGTTGACAGTTCAGAACCTGGAGCCTGCTTCCAATTCTGTGTCTCCCTCTCTTTCTGCCCCTTTCCCCCTTCTCAAAAATAAACATTAAAAAATATATATAAAGAACTTATCAATCAGGGAAAGACAGATATCCTCTGATTTCACTCATATGTGGAATTTGAGAAACTTAACAGATGACCATAAGGGAAGGGGAGGAAAAATAAGATACAAACAAAGAGGGAGGCAGACCATAAGAGGCTTTGAAATACAAAGAACAGATTGAGGGCTGATGGGGTTGGGGGTTTTGGGAAGTGGGGAAAATGGACGATGGGCATTGAGGAGGGCACTTTTTGGGATGAGCACTGGGGATTGTAAGTTATAAATCATGGAAATCTACTCTTGAAGCCAGGACTACACTGTAAGCTAACTTGACAGTAAAAAAAAAAAGAAAAAAAAAAAAAAAAGAACTTATCCAACTCAACACCCCAAAGTTGAATAATCCAGTAAAAAATGAGCAGAAGGCATGAATAGACATTTTTCCAAAGAAGACATACAGATGGCCAGCAGATAAAAAGATGCTCAACATCAGTCATCATCAGGGAAATGCAAATCAAAACTACAATGAGATACCCCGTCAGAATGGCTGAAATCAACAACACAAGAAACAACAGGTGTTGGTGAGGATGTGGAGAAAAGGGAACCCTCATGCACTGTTGGTGGGAATACAGACTGGTGCAGCCGTTGTGGAAAATAGTATGGAGGTTCCTCAAAACATTAAAAATAGAACTGTTCTATGGTCTAGCAACTGCACTACTAGGTATTTACCCAAAGAATAAAAAAAATACTAATTCAAAAAGATACACGCACCTTGATGTTTATAGCAGTGTTCTTTACAATAGTCAAATTATAGAAATAGCCCAAGAGTCCATGGATTGATGAATGCATGAAGAAGATGTGACATATACATACAATGGAATATTACTCAGCTATAAAAAGAATGAAATCTTGCCATTTGCAAGGACATGGATGGAGCTAGAGAGTATTATGCTAAGTGAAATAAGTCAGTCAGAGAAAGACAAATACCATATGATTTCACTGATATGTGGAATTTAAGAAAGAAACGAGCAAATGGGGGAGAAACAGAGAGACAAACCAAGAAACAGACTTTTACTACAGAGAACAAACTGATGCTTACCAGAAGGGAGGTGAGTGGGGGTGATGGGTGAAACAGGTGATAGGGATTAAGGAGTGCCCTTGTTGTGATGAGCACTGAGTGATGTATGGAAATGTTGAATCACTGTACACCTGAACTAATATTACACTGCATATTAACTAACTGGAATTTAAATAATAACTTTAAAAATAAGGCTACGTAAACAATCACAAAGGTTCAGGGGACAACCAAGAGCTATGTCAATGTGGAACAATAAATTTAATCTACTCAGGGCAACTCCTTCAATACAGGGAAAGATAGCTGTTTCACATAATAGAATATATTTCTATATTTCACAGAGAAATAAACAGAGTCAAGCCAAATGAGGAAACAGAGGAATGTGTTTTAAAAGAAAGAATAAGACCGAGGCCCCTGGGTGGCTCAGTTAAGTGTCTGACTTTGGTTTAGGACATAATCTCATGCTTCATGAATTTGACACCCACAATAGGCTCTGCACTAAAGTGCTTGGGATTCTCTCTCTCTCTGCCCCTCTCCTAATTGCTTGTGCGCGCGCGCGCTCTCTCTCTCTCTCTCTCTCTCTCTCAAAATAAATAAATAAACTTAAAAAAAAGACAGAAGAAGTCCAAAACTCAGGGAGCCTGGGTGGCTCAGTTGGTTAAATGTCCAACTCTTGATTTCGGCTCCAGTCATGATCTCATGGTTTGTGAAATCAAGCCCCACATTGGACTTTGCACTGACACCACAGAGCCTACTTAGGATTCTCTCTTTCTTCCCCTCTTCTCTCTCCCTCTCTCAAAATAAATAAATAAAAATAAATAAGAGAATAAGACAAAACGTTAGATAAAGACCTTAATGGAGATAAGTAATCTACCTGATAGAGAGCTCAAAGTGGTGGTCATAAAAATGTTCACTGAACTCAGGAGAAGAATGGATGAGCACAGGGAAAACATCAACAAAGAGACAGAAAATATAAGAAAGTACCAAACAGAAGTCATGGAGCTGAAGAATACAATAACTGAACTGAAAAATATACTAGAGGAGTTCAACAACAGAGTAAATGAAGCAGGAGAAAGGATCAATGACCTGGAAGAGAGAGGAGTGGAAATTACCCAAACACCAGCAAAAAGAAAAAAGGAATTTTGAAAAGCGAAGAGAGCTTAAGAGACCTATGGGACAGCATCAATCAGAATAACATTTGCATTAAAGAGGTCCCAGAAGGAAAAGAGAGAGACAAAGCAGGGACGAAAAAATGTATTTGAAGAAATAATGGCTGAAAACTTCCCTAACCTCTGGAAGGAAACAAGGATCAAGGTCCAGGAAGCACAGAGAGTTCCAAATAAAATGAACCCAAAGTAGTTCACACCAAGGCATATTATAATTAAAATATCAAAAGTTAAATATGAAGAGAGAATCTTTTTTTTTAAATTTTTAATGTTTTATTTATTTCTGAGAGAGAGAGAGAGCGTGAGCAGGGGAGGGTCAGAGAGAGAGAGATACAGAATCTGAAACAGGCTCCAGCACAGAGCCCAATGCGGGGCTCGAACCCAGGAACCTGAGATCATGACCTGAGCTGAAATCGGACGCTCAACCGACTGAGCCACCCAGGCACCCCTGAAGAGAGAATCTTAAAAGCAGCAAGAGAAAAAAACCACTTGTTATGTACAAGGGAACCACCACAGACTATCTGCTTATTTTTTAGCAGAATCTTTGCATAACAGAAGGGAGTGGCATGATATATTCGAAGTGCTAAAAGGAAAAAACTTCCAACTAAGAATACTCTACCTAGCAAGGCCATCATTCAAAATTGAAGGAGAGATAGTTTTCCAGACAAGCAAAAGCTAAAGAAGTTCATCATCATTAAACTGGCCATATAAGAAATGTTAAAGGGACTTATTTAAGCTGAAAAGAAATGGCATTAATTCATAACAAGAAAACATATAAAAGGAAAACTATCAATGCAAAAGGAGGATTCATAGTAAAGGTAGTGGATTAGCCAGTTAAAAAGCTATTTTAAGGGTTAAAAGACAAAAGTAGTAAAATTAACTGTAACTACAACAATTAGTTAGGAAAATAAAAAGATGTAAAATACGACATCAAAAACATAACAAGGGGAGGGGATAAAAATTTGGAGTTTCTAGAATGCATTTAAGTGGCTATCACCTTAAAATAAACTATTATACATATAAGCTGTTATATGTGAGCTTTATGGTAACCACAAAGCAGAAACCTGTAGTACCGTGGACCCTTGAACAATACAGGTTTGAACTGCATGGGTCCATTTATACACAGATTTTTTTCATATAAATACAATACAGTGTTGTATATGTATTTTATCTTCCTTATGGTTTTCTTTATTTTTTTTTTAACTTTTTAAAAATTTATTTCTGAGAGAGACAGCATGAGCAGGGAGGGTCAGAGAGAGAGGGAGACACAAACTCTGAAGCAGGCTCCAGGCTCTGAGCTAGCTGTCAGCACAGAGCCCGATGCGGGGCTCGGACCCACAAACCGTGAGATCATGACCTGAGCCAAAGTTGGCCGCCCAACCGACTGAGCGACCCAGTCGCCCCTTTCCTTATGATTTTCTTTTTAAAATGTATTTATTATTGAGAGAGAGTCAGAGAGCGAGCATGAGTTGGGGAGGGGCAGAGAGAGAGAGGGAGAAAGAGAACGTCAAGTAGGCTCTGGGCTGTCAGCATGGAGCCTGACAGGGTGCTCAGTCTCACAGTGAGATCATGACCTGAGCTGAAATTGACCGGAGCCAAAATCAAGAGTCAGACACTTAACTGACTGAGCCACTCAGGCACTCTGTTTATGATTTTCTTCATAACATTCTTTCTCTAAGTTACTGTGAAAACACAGTATGTAGTACATATAACATACAAAATATGTGTTAATTGACAGTTTATGTTATCAGTAAGGTTTTTGGTCAATAGTAGGGTATTAGTAGTTAAAATTTGGGGGAGTCAAAGTTTATATGTGAATTTTCAGCTATGTAGGGGATCAACATCCCTATCCCCTGCAGTTTTTAAGGGTCAAATATAGAGACACAGAAGGTACTGAGAAAGGAATCTAAGCATAATGCTAAAGAAAGTGATCAAACCGCAAGGAAAAAGAGTTAAAAGAAGAAGAAATGAACAGTAATAAATTAAAAAAGAACCAGAAAACAATTAACAAAATGGCAATAAATACCTACCATTTAATAATTACTTTAAATGTAAATGGACTAAATTCTCCTATTAAAAGACATGGAATGGCTGAATGGATTAAAAAACACGACTCATCTGTACTTACCTGTAACATAATCATTTCAGATCTAAGGACAGACTTGGACTGAAAGTGAAGGGATGGAAAAAGATGTTCTATGGAACTGGAAATGAAAGGAAAGCTGGTATAGCTATAGTTATATCAGACAAAATGGACTTTAAAACAGAGACTGTAACAAGAGACAAAGAAAAGCATTACATAATGTTAAAGGTATAAATCCAACAAGAGGATATAACATTTGTAAATATTTATGCACCTACCATATGAATACCAAAATATATAAAACAAATATTAGCAGACCTAAAGGGAGAAATTGACAATAATACAATAATAGGAGAGGATTTTAATACCCCACTTACTTCAGTGGATAGATCATCCAAAGAGAAAATCGATAAAGAAACGTTTGCCTTAAAAGATGCATTAGACCAGATGGACTTAATAGATATATACAGAACATTCCATCCAAGAGCAGCATAATATGCATTCTTCTCAAGTGCACATGGTGTGTTCTCTAGGATAGATCACATGTAGGTAGTAAAACAAGTCTTGATAAATTTAAGAAGATTGAAATCATATCATGCATCTTTTCTTACCATGGTGGTATGAAATGAGAAACTAATTGCAAGGACAAAACTAGAAAAATCTGAAATATGTGGAGATTAAGCAACATGCTACCAGACAGTGAGTCAATGAAGAAATCAAACGAGAAATTTAAAAAACATTGAGCCCAATGAAAATGAAAACAAAACAATCTAAAATCTATGGGACATAGCAAAAGCATTTTAAGAGAAGTTCATGGGGATACATACCAACCTCAAGAAACAAGGAAAATCTTAAATAATTTTTAACTTTATGCCTAAAGGAACTAGAAAAAGAACAAAGCCCAAAGGTGGTAGAAGGAAGGAAGTAATGAAGATCAGAGGAAATAAATGAACTAGTTACTAAAAAAAAAAAAAAAAAAAAAAAAAAAAAAGGCAATAGAAAAGATTAATAAGAATAAGAGCTGGTTCTTAGAATGAACAAACAAAATTGACAAACCTTTGCTAGACTCACCAAGAAAAAAAAGAGAAGGTCAAATAAGTAAAATCACAAATGAAAGAGAAGTTATAACTTAACAGAGATTATAACAGACTGCTATTAACAATTACACACCAGAAAATTGGATAACCTGGAAGAAATGGATAAATTTCTAGAAACATACAATCTTCCAAGACTGAATTATGAGAAATAGAAAATCTGAATAGACTGATTACTAACAAGGAGATTGAATTAGTATTCAAAAACTCCCAATAAATGGGTCTAGAACCACATGTCTACACTTGTGAATTCTACCAAACATTCAAATAAGATTTATTACCTAACCATCTAAAACTCTGCCAAAAAATTGAAGAGGAAAGAATGCTTCCAACCTCATTTTATGAGGCAAGCATTACCCTGATTTCAAAACCAGGCAAGGACACCACAAAAAAGGAAAATTACAGGCTAGTATCCCTAATGAATATCAGTGCAAACATCCTTAACAAAATATTAGCAAACCAAACTCAACAGTACATTAAAAGGATCATACACCATGATTGAGTGAGATTTATTCCAGGGAGATGCAAAGATGGTTCAACATACACAAATCAATCAGTGTGATACACCATATTAACAAAGTGAAAACAAAAGATAAAAATCATCTGATCACCTCAACAGACGCAGAAAGAGCATCTGACAAAATTCAACATCCGTTTAGGATAAAAGTACTCAATGAAGTGCTCATAGAGGGAACATACCTCATCATAATAAAGGCCATATATAACAAACCCCAGAGCTAATATCATACTCAGTGGTGAAAAACTGAAAGCTTTTCCTCTAAAATCAGCAATAAGATAAAAATGTCCATTGTGGCCACTTTTACTGAACACAGTATTGGATATCCTAGCCATGGAGGTTAGGCAAGAATAAGGAATAAAACTGGAAAGAAAAAGTGAAACTGTCGCTATTTGCAGATGACATAATACTATATATAGAAAACCTTAAAAGATTCAACCAAAAAACCTGTTAGAACTAATAAATGAATTTATTAAAGTTGTAGGCTACAAAATCAATATACAGAAATCTGTTGCACTTCTACACAGTAATAACTATCAGAAAAAGAAATTAAGGAAAGAATCCTATTTACAGTTGTATCAAAAAGAGAAAAAAATACGTAGCGCTAAATTTAATCAAGGAGGTTAAAGACTTGTACACTGAAAAGTGTAAGACATTATTAATGAAAGAAATTGAAGAAGAGACAAATAAATGGGAAAATATTCTATGCTCATGGGTTGGAAGAATTAATATTGTTAATATGTCCACACTACTCAAAGCAATCTATAGATTCAATTCAATCCCTATCAAAATTCCAATGCCATTTTTCACAGCACTCGGACAAACTTTTCTAAAATGTCTATGGAGCCTTCAAAGATCCCAAATAGTCAAAGCAACCTTGGAAAGAAGAACCAAGCTGGAGGTATCACACTTCCTGATTTCAAACCATATTACAAAGCTTTAGTAATCAAAACCATATGGTATTTACATAAAAACAAACACATAGATCAATGGAACAATAAAGAGTCACCTCCCGCCAAATATTTATGCATATATAGTCAATTAATTCACAACAAAAGAGACAAGAATATACATGGGGGAAATCTTGTCAGTAAATTATTTTGGAAAAGCTGGATA
Source organism: Hyaena hyaena (assembly GCF_003009895.1). Taxonomy (NCBI): domain Eukaryota; kingdom Metazoa; phylum Chordata; class Mammalia; order Carnivora; family Hyaenidae; genus Hyaena; species Hyaena hyaena. The sequence continues at coordinate 1,024,819 of NW_024080795.1, forward strand.
GCCACATGCAAAAGAATGAAACTAGATCACTATGTTACACTACACAAAAATTAACAAAATGGATTAGAGTGAAATCATAAACCTTCTAGAAGAAAACATAGGTAATAAACTCCTTGATACCTACTATGGTGTTGAATTTTTTGATCTGACACCAAAATCAAAGGCAACAAAAGCAATAATAAACACATGGGACTACATCAAACTAAAAGGCTTCTGCACAGCAAGGGAAACAATCAACAAAATGAAAAGGCAACCTACTGAATGGAAGAAAGTACTCAGAAATCATATACTTCATAAGGGGTTAATATCCAAAAAATATAAAGAAGCCAATAGCAAAAAACAGAACAGCTTGATTAAAAAATTGACAGAGGAGCTAAAAAGACATTTTTTCAAAGAAGACATGGCCAGGACACCTGGGTGGCTTAGTTGGTTGAGTGTCCATCTCCTGACTTTGGCTCAGGTCATGATCTCACATTCATTAGCTCTGCTAACAACGCAGAGTGTGCTTGGGATTCTCTCTCCCTCTCTCTCTGCCCTCCCCCACTGTCTTATATGAGCTTGGTCTCTCTCTCTCTCTCTCAAAATAAATAAATAAACTTTAAAAAATTGAAAAAAAAAAGAAGGATGGATGGCCAGTAGATACATGAAGAGATGTTCAACATCGCTCATCATCAGGGAAATACAATCAAAGCCACAATGAGATATCACTTTTGGCTATTATCAAGAAACAAGTAATAGCAAGTGTTGGTGAGGATGTGGAGAAAAGAGAACGCTTGTACACTGTTGGTGGGAATGTAAATTGGTCCAGCTGCTATGGAAAACATTATGAGGCTTCGTCAAAAAATTAAAAATAGACGTATCATATGATAATATGGAATATGGAATAATAGCTATTTCACTACTGGGTATTTATCCAAAGAAAATGAAAATACTAATTCAGAAAGAAATATGTACCCCTTGGCATTTTTTACAATAGCCAAGATATGGAGTCAACCTAAGTGTCCATCTATGGATGAATGGATAAAGAATATGTCACACACACACACACACACACACACACACACACACACACACTGGAATACTACTTAGCTACATAAAAGGAGGAGGTATTGCCATTTGCAACAACATGAATGGACCTAGAGGGTATTATGGTAAGTGAAGTAAGTCAGAGAAAGAAAAATACTGTATGATTTCACCTATATGTGGAATCTAAAAACAAAACAAACGAACAAACAAAACAAAGCTCATAGACATAGGGAACAGATTGGTGGTTATCAGAGGAGAAAAGGGGGTTGGGAGGGGGGTGAAAAGTGTAAATGGGGTCAATTGTATGGTGACAGATGGTAACTAGACTTATTGTGGTGATCACTTTGTAGTGTATACAAATATCAAATTGTTATGTTGCACACCTGAAACTAAAATATACCAATTTTACCTCAATTAAAAATTAAAAAATTTTTGGGGGGGAGAGACAACTTAAAATCAGATTGAAAGAAGGAATAAGTTGGAGCAAAAAAGAGATAGATTCAGGGTTTTGGCCTCGGTGCATTTGAGATGCTCCGGATACCCCCAGAGCGCTGTCTGAGGCTCAAGGGAAGGGTCAGGCTGAGTAGAAGACAGCAGGGTTCATGGTGAGGATGGGATGCTGTCTACAGGTATTTTGGAACTAGTTAAAAATGCAGATTTCTTGGTCCTTCCCTGGGAGGTTCTTGGATGGTTCCCGTTTTTCTTTGTTTTTGTTTTGTTTTGTTTTTCCCTTTTATTTAACAAGTTCCCCAGGCCATTGTGAATTGCAGCCAGGTTAGTTCATTGGCTCATCCATCAACTCCGGACTTGGCTGTTGCTTTGTTGGCTCCAAAGGGGATCATAAAATGTGAAAGATTCTTCTCCTGTCCTTTCAGAAGAGGGCAGTTTCCAAAGCAAAGCAAGTGTTCGAAATATATTTTGAGGAAATATTTACGAAAACTCCAGAGACAGTGGAGCCGTTTCACTTCCAATCCTGGGTTTGATTTGTTTATCTTTTTAAAGGAACGGAAATCATTGTTTTGAACTTAACCCAAAATTTGGGTGGGTAATTTTTGCATATTTTCCAAAGTCTCATAAAGAGAAATAATTTAGAACAAAACTAGGATAGGGGGCTAGTTTTTTGATGTTAAATAAATAGAATGTACTTAGCAATTGTTTGTGGCTTCCACACTAAAAATACTGTTTTATTTTTTTTAATAGAGCCTTATAGATATGAAAATCCTATCTGGATTTCAAGAAAAAATTGTCTTTGGACCAGTATAGCTGCTGGGCCATATTTGAGGTTGACTTTTGGGGTACTTTCTTGTAAGGATTATCTCCAGCTCTAAGTGTAATCTCAGGGCACTCCAGGCTTCCTAAATCAGATGTTCCTCATTTGAGACATATGGAACCATCAAGGATTTCCCGTCTGGCTGTGTCGTAGGAGAAGACAGTACCATTCCTTTTGGGTACACTTATGGCCAGTCCAGTCAAATTGGAGGCTGGAGGAAACAGTAGCTATATTACAGGCCCCACATTTAGAAAGAATCCACAGACTAGACTTGCCTTCTCAACCTAGAAGTTCCCTAGATTGGGACCATTTTGAACCCTGGTACCTGGAAATGTCAATTGATTTAAATTCTTGGCTGTGGAATTAAAACAAATTCTATTATCTCCTTTGGTTCTCAACTTAGTCCAGCACTTTGCTTTGACCAAGCTCTGCTGGAGTCGTATTTTGTGACTTTCCTCTGCATCTTTTACACATCTCCGGTTCTTTTGCTCCTTCTCTCCCTCTGCTGATCTAGACAGATGTTTCCCAGTGGAGCTAGACATGTTCCCTATTCTCTGGCAGGACTTCTCATTAGATGGGAAACTTGGAAAGATTTCTGAATGATTGATCAGTCACTAGTGTGGAATGCATAGATTGTTTATATTGATAAAGTGTTATTGTTCCTTATTTGGGAGGAAGTTTTCAGAGCTATTTTATTTGTGTTACCTGCTTCTCACAATAGTCCTGTGAGATAGAGAGGGTGGGGTAGGTTTAGTATCACCATTAACAACCAGAAACCAAGGCTTTGGAATGATCTCAGTCAAGGGTCCTTGCCATTCAACCTTCCTGTAGAATCAGAAAGAGGAAGAGTGATGAAATGAAGAATAGATGCACATGGGCTTTGAAACAAGTTTTGTAAATCTGCAGGCACGGGATCAACATCATTACCCTGTGTCCACAGGGTGAAAATTAGTAAGCACAATGTTAAGAACCACACGGGGCACCTGGGTGGCTCAGTCGGTTGAACGTCTGACTTCGACTCAGGTCATGATCTCATGGTTCGTGGATTCAAGCCCCGCATCGGGCTCTGTGCTGACAGCCTAGAGCCTGGAGCCTGCTTCAGATTCTGTGTCTCTCTCTTTCTCTGCCCCTCCCCTGCTCATGCTCATCCTCTGTCTCTCAAAAATAAATAAACATTAAAAAAAAAAAAAAGAACCACACAACTTGTACATGACTGTTGCAGGATGGACAGTGTCACACAGTTGTCTCTTAATATATTATTTTGTATACGATGCCTCCTTATATAATGCTATTAACTTCTCATGAACTGCAGGGGTGTGCGTGTGCATGTGTGTGTGTACAAACTAGAGTTTCTTGACTTCTCTCTCAGTGATTGAGGGCATTTGCTCTTAGCAATGTGCTTACTTTATATACCATATTTAAGATACAGAATGCGTGATCCCGTGAAGTCCAGAACTTCAGCAAGCTAAGTATTCAACTGCATGTTCTCTTTGTATTGACTCTCACATTGGGGAAGGGGTTATAAGGCTTGGAATTTACGATTAAGTGTGTTGAAAATGGCTGACAGAAATGGAGTTGTCAGTAAAGGCTGTTTTCTCCCCTAGGCCCATTTTCTCTTTCTTTGTTACATTCTCTCACTGTCTTGAAGCGTGCACACGCGCGCGTGCACACACACACACCCCTAGATGGTTAATTCATTCATGTGCAATTAAACTTAGAATGCAGACTTCATGGAGACAACATATAAAAAAGAAAAGCTTAAGAGACCTATTAGTGAAGTTCATCAGAGTGCCTGAGGTATAAAGAATCTTTACAGCCTTGACAAAATGTATCTGTAAGTGTTCTTTGTTTAACTGCGATGTGCTAATACATGCTGTATTGTATTTTAGTGTTCTTGACCTTTTAATTAAAATCCCTTGAAATGAAAGCTTCAGGAGATGACTTAGATGTAGTTGAAGTTCCCAAAGATGGCTATTTGTTAAGATAATGCCAAATTTGCTGTCAGCATTTGAAAACCACGTTTGCTATTTCTTTCCTTAGAAGAGGGAGAGAAATGTGTTTTTTTCCCCTGCAAGATTTTACAAAATTGCACTAGACTTTATATGGATTTGCCAGATTGCTGAGCCAAAAGATGCATGTAAAAACACATGTTAGTAAGCATATCTTGATGCAGAATTAGACCAATGAACCTCCATTGACCAACATAGGAAAAGGGGCGGCAGCAGCTTCATTGCTTAGAATACTCTCAGTGGAACCCGACGCCAAGTACAGAATATATTTCAAAGAGCATCTCTGCACGGGCCAAAGACTGGGACCACCTATCTGTCTAATTTCTATGTCTGCTTAAGATGAAAAGCTCTTGGTGGTAGGCATTTCTCTTTGAATAAAAAGAAACCCCTTTGGTGAACTCTGTTGTCACAGGTTTTTTTCTTGTGAGGTAGTCCTTCAAGAAAGTTTCAGAACTCATTGATCAGTTCTGCCTCTCCTGCTAACCTTGATCATTAACGCTCAGATCTCCTAGTTCATTTACTGGGGACATTCTTGTTTATTCAGCTAGTTGCTTGTAAGGGAAGATGTCCTACATGAGTACACTTCAGATGAAAGCAGTGATGCCATTATTGCAGGGTAGACTCTTTGGAATGGACACATAGATGGGCTTGAACAAAAGGCTTACCTCTCCCATTAAATGACCATGTAAGACTTCACCTAGTAAAAGAGGTGGCCTTCAATATGACTTTGGAGCTCTCCTTTCAAACATTGGTAGTCTTTCATGGTGCTTTTAAATTTAGTTAAATTCCAAGCAAGGGCACCTGGGTGGCTCAGTGGGTGAAGCGTCTGACCCTTGATTTCTGCTCAGGTCATAATCTCTTGGTTCATGAGTTCGAGACCTGCGTTGGGCTCCATGCTGACAACACAGAGTCTGCTTGGGATTCTCTCTCTCCCTCTTTCTCTGCCCCTCCCCTGCTCGAGCTCCCTCTCTCTCTCTCAAAATAAATAAATAACTTACAAAATTCCAAACAGACTGCTGGCCCTGTTTTGTTACCACGCCAGACCTTCCTACTGTACGCAGGTCTAACGGTCCTCTCTACAGTCGAGGCAGAATGCACTTAGGACATTTTTTGCTTTTGCGTTTTGAATCTGCAGCCTGCTCTGTTATTTGCAAAGCCATCAGCATGTGATTTTTCTTTTGTTTCTTTCTTTTTTAAAAAATTAATGACCACCAGAAGAGATTTCAGCACAAAATGAACCCCAAAAGGCTAGACTGAGAGTATGCGTCAAGTGATCTGCCTGTCTCCCGATGCCATAATAACCATATTTCAAGAGTGGTGCATGCTTGATTGTTATAATGCAGTGGATGAAGTCTTATTGAGAGTGAGGCTTGGAATTCTTTGCTCAAATTCACAGAAATCTGAGTTGGTCTGATGTTTTAACAGTATTGCCTGTTCTCTGTGTCAGGAAAACGAACACTTCTGCATTACATTCAGTAAAGTTCTTTGGCTCTGAGGAATGCTCAGATGGTGGCCAAAATAGCCTTCCAGTCCCATGACAGCGTAAGTATTCCTGTCTGTTCCAAATACTGAATTTGGCTCTTTTTTTTTTTTTCCTTCACTACCTCAGTTTCTCCGAGGCAATTAATCCTTGGGAGTCCAAAGAAAGAGGGGATTGGAGGTAGCATAGGTCAAAGAAAGAGTAAAGCCACGTCTGTTCAGAAGGTTGCTGCTGCCATTCTAGGGGGCTCACACCAACCAGTCAGAAAGCAGAGGCTCCCCTCCAACGTGATGCGTGTTCCTTTGTGTTCACACACTGACGCATCCGGGCACCTTGAAAGTACTGGAGCCTTTTTGCTAGATAGGGGGCTGGATAAAGTACCTATGGGACACTCTGCCTTTCCTTCTTAGTCTCAGACTTTTGATCTTTTAGACTCCAGAGAGGCTGGAGCTCTCTGAAGTCCCTTGTGGGTGTAACATACATTTCTAAATGAGAAGGATGGGAGCCAGAATCTTATCATAGAGGACCGTGCTGGCCTCGAATGGGGTTGGGGCAAAGGTCCCCAGGAGAGCTTGGGGAAGAGGGAATGCCTCAACCAAAGCTTTAAGGGTCAACGAAGATTTGAGTTGTGAAGAACAGACAGGGAATTGAAAGGCATTCCAGGCATAGGGCGTAAACAGTATGTGCAAAAACCATGTGGTGCTGCAGCACGACTGACAAAAGCTGCATGTGTTATAAAGATGCATGTGATACAAGCACCGACCTTGTGGAGCTCACAGTCAGTAGAATACACCTTCTGAATTGCTTTCCCAGTAATGAAGATGAAATATGTCCTCAAGCCTTGTGCCCAGGGCTGGCTTTAGGAACATGCCACCTTGCAGTCATAGAGCGCCCTGCACTTAGGAGGGTCAGCGCTTGGTTTAATGCTCTGCCATTGCCTACTTGAAATTCTTTTTTTTTTAAATGTTTTTATTTACTTTTGAGAGAGAGCAAGAGAGGGTGCACATGAGTGGGGCTCATGAACTGTGAGATCATGATCTGCACTGAAGTCGGACACTCAGCTGATTGAACCATCCCAGGCACCCCTGAAATTCTTAGTAGTTTTTTTTTTTTAACATGGGATCCCGCATTTTCATTTTGTGCCTGGCCCCACAAATTATGTGGACGGTCATGCATGTATCCCATATTACCTTAACAAGTATCCATCTGAGGCGAAACAAAAATATCCAGTGCCCCATTTTGTATCTGCTTGTCTTCTCCACGCCACCCCAGCTCTGCCCCAGGAGATAAACTCATTCCTACCCAGGAGTGCCTGGGTGGCTCAGTCAGTTAAGCATCCAACTCTTGGTTTCAGCTCAGGTCATGCATGATCTCATGGTTTGTGTGATCGAGTCCCGCATTAGGCTCTGTGCTGATGGTGCGGAGCCTGCTAGGGATTCTCTCCTCACCCCTGCCCCTCCCCTGCTTGTTCTCTCTCTTTCTCTCTTTCGAAATGAAAAAACAAACAAACCCTCATTCCTACCCAAGTTTAATGGCTTTCCCTTACAAGATCTATTTGCCTTCTAAAAGATAGCAGGCAGTGTTCAAAGAAATGAATTTTTTTTATGTTTATTTATTTTTGGAGAGACAAGAGTGTAAGTAGAGGAGGGGCAGAGCGAGAGAGAGAGAGACACATTCTGAAGCAGGTTCCAGGCTCCGAGCTGTCAGCACAGCCCAGTGCGGGGCTCAGACTCACAAACTGCAAGGAGCTCGTGGCCTGAGCTAAAGGCAGCCACCTACCCAACTGAGCCACCCAGGCGCCCAAAAGGAATGCATTTTTAAGGTGGATTTTTTTGTTTTCTGTTCCCCGCCCCCCAAAAACAAGGGTTTATCATCTCAATAGCAGCAATAAAAGCAACATTTGAACCATGCTGTTTACAGAACTCCTTCCTGCGCATTGTTCCGTGCAGAAGGCATACGCAGCCCTGTGGTTTATGTGTTCTGTTCACACACGGTAAATGAACAAGCTAGATGGCTCCGCCAAGCTCCCTAACACAAGCACGTCCGCCCTGTGTCCCTCCGGGGTCAAAGACCCCCCTCAGTATCTAGCAGTTGATAGTGGCAGCTGTAGGAATGAGCCCTGCCCCTTCCTCTCCTGCCAGCATTAGTGAAGGTGGACGTCTTTTTTATTGAGGGAAGACTGGTCTGTAGGACTATATAAAGGTGGAGAATTTGAGTTCCACTGCATACAAAAGGAGGAAGGAATGTCAGGCCGAGGGGCCCCCATTCATCTCGTGGGCATCTACCACATGGGCCCATCTAAGCCAATGAGCCCAAAGACGCCTCTATCAGACTGTCCTCTCTCGTGAACACTATCATGATGCCATCTGCCTGGCCAGCACCTCTTTTCATTATTTACAGTCTGATCTTTCAGAGAAGGAGAGCTGCTTTGCTCTATTATTTTAGCTAGAAAAACCTAAAATGAAGTATAAAATCTTAATGTGTTACTGAGCTCCAGTTGAATTCAAAATCGACCTTTCTTCACTTGGGCCAAAGAAGCCTTATAAAAGGGATTTCTTGATGTTTTAACACACTTACTGTACTGAGAAAAGATTTGTCTACTGGAGACATCGGGAAACTTATTAAATTTTTTTTTTTTTTTTTTAGGAAAAGGGTATTCTTAGCAGCTTTGGGAGGATTGAGAGGTTTAAGAAGAACAGTGGAAATTAGATGTAATAATCATTTATGCACTTTAAACACAAAAACTAGGCACTTGTCTGCTCACCTTTAAGGAGACTTAGGGAATTGGGGCTGGTGTTTCAGAGAAAATCCCAGGGGCAGGTAATAGGAAGACATTTATTTTTGTGGGCATAACGCCAGGTTTAAGTAAACATGGCAGCAGGTGATAAATATCATAGAGGTCTACTCACTCAGTCCCCTCTGGGCGTTCCACATGCTGGTCATTGTGTGCTGGTCTGTGGAAGACAGGTGAATATGATAAGGTCTTTGCTCTTGAGTGCGAAGTCTAGTGGGGGAGATAGATATGTGCCCAGTTGGGACATCTGATGGCGGCTGAGCCCATCTGGCTCTAGTTAAGAACTTGGCTTTCTAATCCACCACTCGGGGGCAGGACCCGAAGGAGGAGCAGCAAGGCGATCCAGAAGAACTACAATTCTGGCCAGGAAACCAAGACAGGAACTCAGTCAGGCAAGACAGAGTGTCAGGAGAGGCCAGGATGGCTGGAACTAACCCAGGTATGTGAATCACAGGAATTACCAAAAGCCCAGGTCTCACAACCAGGGTAAAAACTCAGAGCAGGACTTGGAGGCCTAGAGAGAGTTGACGCTGAGCGCTGGGTCTTCCTAGGAGCTTTCCTAGCTTTGAAGATGACTCTGAACCTAGGGAAGGATTGGCTGTAGTCACTCAGAAAACAGCGGTGATGAAATTGAATTAGTGTAATTGTGGAAGCAAAGCTAAAAACATATTATGATTCCTAGAAGACAAAGTTCTCTCTGACAGTTTATAAATTGTACCACTTAAGCTGTTGGTTAGTTTGGAAAAATGTGTCCTCAGAAATCCTTATTTGAGTGGTGACTCCCCAAGTAATTGAGGCAGTGGGATGTTAGAGAAACCTCATCTAAATAAGCACCGGACTGATCTGTAGAAATAGCTAATGTTCCAGACTTTGAGAAGGCTGCCTTTTTAAGTAGTTTCTGTTTTCAGTCTCCGATAAGGTATACCCAATTCCTAATTACTTTGCTTCAACCTGAAAGCATTTATCTTCTCCCAGTTCACACATTTCTTGATACTACTGTAGCTAAGGTCTGAATTGCCAGTACATTTCTCTTCAGGCACATTTAAGGATTTGCCATACATGATGGAGAGTCGTATTTTTATTTAAAAAATTTTTAATGTTTATTTTTGAGCCAGGGAGTGGGGGTGGGGGGGAGAGAGAGGGAGACACAGAATCCAAAGCAGGCTCTGCGCTGTTAGTGCAATGCCCGATGTGGGGCTCGGACCCGTGAACCGTGATATCATGACTGAGCCAAAGCCAGACAGTCAACCGCCTGAGCCACCCAGGTGCCCCAAGAGTCATATTTTTAAACTGTGCTCCTTTAAAAACTGTATTAGCTTAGGGTTGATTTTGTACTTAAACCTCAGCATACAGAAATGAAATTTTGTTGATGTCTGTTGGAAATGGCTCCTATTGTCTTCTGAGTTGAAAAGAGAAAACTCTAAATTACTCAAATATTAAACTATGAAAAATGGCTCTAGTCACTGCCCATAAGGAATTTTGCTGCATGGAATCTACTTGAGTCCATGTACGATATAGATGATGATAGCTTATTCAAGAAGCTTATGAGAGGGCTAGCCCACCATTTTTCATATGGTAGCTGTTTCGGGGGAGTCGAGTGGCATATTCTAGCACATAATGTGCTTTTCAAGCACCAAGATAATTTATATTACTTGTAATATAACCTTTTAAAAACAGATTTTCAGTCCATAAGTATTTAGATACATAAGATAGTAAACTTGCTTTACTGGTTTTTTTCTTTTTGAAGATTTGAATGAAAAATTACACTTCACTGGACAGTTTTCATGACAGTCTCTCTTATCAGACCTAAGCCCGGTTGTTCAGAATAGAAACTGGAAATTTTCTCTTGTCTCACCCCACCTTGACCAGGCACTGCAACATGAATTTGGAATTGGGACCATGTGTGACCCTTATCCATTTATTTAATATCTAATCCTAGCAAGGCATCAGCAGACTCTTTGCCTTTGTAGTTTTTCATGGCTATGACCACTTTATGTGAATTACCACAAGGGGAAGACATGGTTCCTGACAGGCGGATAAAGGATAGTCTTTCCAAAGGACATCATTCCTGAGGAATAGAAAAGCTTTTTAAAACCTCCTTGCTTCTTTCGATTATTTCAGTTGTTTTCTGGTTGGAGTAGCCATATGTGTCTTAACTACTAAGTTTTTGAAATGTTTTATGATCCACACGTCAGATTCTTTTCACTTGGCGTATTTTGGGCTGAAGCCACCATTTTGTTGACTTTTGAGACAGAGCTTGGTTCAGTTAAACAAACCAACCCTTATTAAATGGCCCCTTCTGTGTCAGGCTCTGAGGTAAATACTGGGACATGAAGATGAGAGATACAGTTCCTAGCCTCTACAGGTGCATAGTCCACTGGGGAAGACATATGTGTAAGTATTTTCAATATATCGTGACAGATTCAGATAGAGGTATACAAAATGTGCCATCGGTGTCAGTACAGAGTCATTGTTTCTGCCTCTTAGAATCTGTTCTTCCACTCGCTACTCACTAGATTTTTAAGTCTTCCCTAAACTAGACTGGGAAGCCATTAGTGCCTTTAGTCACTCAGCAGCCAAAGTTTTATCTCAGGGAAGAGTATTAGCAGTGGAGATCGGGTACCTTTAGGCTCTGCGATACCTGAGGCCATGGTGGAGGCAGGGTTCAGGTTGGTGGTGTTTCTCTTCCACAGGGTGGAGAGGTAACAGGCAACAAGTGGAAGCAGGAGGAGGGAAAAATGGGAGGAAGTCAGGGAGGCACCGGGAAGAAGGAGGAGAGAAAATAAAGCACATGCGGTCCGCTCTTTCCCCCCAGCCCCCAGCTACCTGCCTTCAAGGCTAAAAAGTTGACTGACTCTGGTGTAGACTTCATATGCTTTCAGTAAGCTATATTTAGCCGTCCACTCCTTCCATTCCTTCTTAGCTAATTTCATACAAACGACGAGGCCTCCTTTGTGCTTAGGGACATTCTCAAGCACTTACGTTTTTATCCTGGAATTCACGGGCCCTGCTCTATTCTGTGTTTTATTGCTTTCAGCTTACTTCCTCTTCTCTTGATTAAAAACTACATCCTCATAGAAATGATAAGTTAAAAAGGGAGCAGACAGCAAGCATTGCTTACTGGTGTCCACACCCTGTCCAGGTGAAGTGAATCCAGGGCACTTGGGATTAAAAGCACTAAATGGGACCGGCTGTCTGCATATGTCTTGTTCCAAGGGAAAAACAAGTGCTTTAGAAGCTTTGCTTTTCTGAATTTTCAGTGGAGTCATTTAAATCAGTTTAGAGCTGTTTATTTTTTTCTTTCATTCTGCTGTCTCGTGTGCAGATGGAAGAGAAGCCTCCTACATCAGCTTGGTTTAAATGATGCTAAAAGGGATCCATTTGCTGGCACTATCAGGGGGCTGACTGAAAATGATCACCTCCGACAGCACAAGATGGACCAGCTCTTTCTTTTTCACCTCCTGAGGGTTGAAACACTCTCAACTTTATTAACAGGAACTTGCAGGGAGAAGCCTGCTAAGCTTATCTGGTTCCAAATGAACACTTTAATTCATCAAAAGCTTACAGGGAGGCTGTGCAGGTTTATAGAAGAAATACCACACAAAAGACTCTCAGAGGTCCAAGGCAATGATCTAGCTCTGAAGCTAGAGTTTGTTGGTTTTGCACACAAATATATAGGCTGATAGTATTGCAAGCAGGGTGCAGTTGCAGCCCGAGGGCTTGTGGGTAAGATTGGAGTCCATAAAAGGATGTACCTACAGTGCAGCGTTAGGATATTCTGAGTTTAGTGACTTCAGAAAAAACATGAGGAAAATCTGTTTGGATATAAGACTTGAAGTATACTTATTAAGAGCATCAAACCTTTAATTTCACAAGAAGGTATGGTTAAAATTAAATTCATATGCATCATAGCAGCGAAGGATTCAAAAGCAGTAGAATATGCCATCACAATAGAAACTCACACATTGAATGGTTTTGGATTCCCATTAAGCCCTCAAATTTCTTAATAGAAATTATGTGCGTATGCCAATACGTGTTAAGTGTAATAGGTTTTTCTTTATAAATACTTTCATGCACACTTTTAATATTGTAGCAGGGTGTTCAATTTTTGGATTTAATTATACCTCTTTTTTTTTTTTTAACTCCCCAACTTATAATGGGTATGGTGTTTTAATTAAAATGTATTTCCACCAAGTTACAATGATAAATTTCTTGGCGAGGCAAATAATCAGCTTGTAATGTCAGCTTCTTTTGATGGCAGGAGTTGGCTTTTTTTTTTTTTTTGGTGATAACTCAGGATAATCATAAACCAAAATATTATCATTATCATTTTATTATATTACTGTACTGGAAGAGAATGCATCAAAAGGAAGATTGCACTTGGCAGCCCTTTGCATAACGGCCTTTTGTTACAACGAAACGTGGCTCCCTCCCCTAGTGTGTATAGAACAGCCCAGGACAATTCTGGCAGCTGGCCATGGAGTCTGTCCTGGCTTTGGCAAGAACAGATGGTTTTGGGGTCTGTTGTTCACATTTGATTTCCATGTTACAAATTTTGAATGAAGTCTTTACTGAACCCTTTGTCCTGCAGTCTGCAGCTCCTCACATCGGGGGGGCAGTTAGGCGCCGTCCCGACATGCCAATTTGACACCCGAGTCCTGCCATTTATCTGGAACTGGGATTCCCCCTACTTCTGGCCCTCTGCTGGAGGGAAGCAGTAGGCGTGTGTATACTGCCCTCCCGTGTCCAGCTCAGAGAGGTGCCGGGGAGCCGGAGCTCTGAACTCTAGGAACCGAGGGGAGGCGAATACTTGAGCTCTCTCACTTACACTTGGGGGCAGCTGTGGAGGCGCCTGCTGGAAAGCCAGACCCTTGTCATAACATGCCAGCGCTGAGTGCCGGTGAGTGCCACCACGGTCCGTACACATGCAGCTCTGGGAAGGACTCGGAGCTCATCCATTTCACCACCTTCCTTGTTCTGGTCTGCACATGTTTATTGAGCATCTACTATGCTTTTAATTTTTAATTTGATGGACATTTATGAGCACCTTCTGTGTGCAAGGCACTGTGACTAGGGATACAGCAGTGAGCCCGATGCGGTGACAGAGGGAAATCCCTGGCATCGCAGAATTTAAATTCTATTGGTGGGACCTGGGAAAGGAGGGAAAGGAGACAGCAAACAAGGAAGTAATGAATGAGTGAATAGATGGATGGATGGGTGGATAAGGCAATTTAAATTTTATCGTAGGTGCTGCGAAGATAAAGTAAAGCAAGGCAGAGGCGAAGAGGGGCGTGGATGGTGGTGACAGGTAGGGTGGTGAGGAAGGCGGGGAAGAGGAGGGTGTATTTGAACCGAGAGCTGAATGAAGTGAGGGAACAAGTCATTTGGAACATGTTGAGGGAGCTGAGGTCAGAGGGAGAGGGAGAAAGTGTCCCAAATACTCACAGCTTCCTCCGTGGTGGAGGTACAACTAGAACACGCACTCCCCGATTCCAGCGCCAACGTTCTTCTCTCTGAGCTCTATGTACGTAAAACGACAGAGGAACTAATCATGGAGCTTCTTCTCTATACCAGGTAGACGGCTAGACCCTGGATTAGGTCACAAACATGAATTAAGGTGACCGTCCTGCTGTTTAGAGGCTTAATGTCTAAATGTTTGTGTCTGACAGGTATCTTTTGCATGGAATCACCCCGACTTCGGCTCAGGTCATGATCTCACAGTTCATGAGTTCGAGCCCCATGCGTCGGGCTCTGTGCTTACGGCTTGGAGACTGGAGCCTGCTTCAGATTCTGTGTCTCCCTCTCTTTGCCCCTCCCCCATTTGCTCGCTCGCTCTCTCTCTCTCTCTCAAAAATAAACACTAAAAAAAGTGTCTTTTAATTAAAAAAAAAAAAGAAGAAAAGGCAGCAGTCACCCTCATGAATGGCACACTGATTGCTCCAATATGTCATTGTGGTCCTGCAGCGTCTGAGACTAACCACCTGTGTGCCGGGTGGCCTGTGTGCTTTAGAGGTTGGGTTTCAGAGTAGCTGCACCATCGGGTCACTTGCTCTTGCTTCCCCCACCTCCCCAGCCCTGGCCCGGCAGAATGGCTGCTCCTTGTATGCTCCAGGATTCCTTGTTGGTAGGGAGGGCTGTCCTGTCCGGCTCTGAAATGAGCCAAGTCAGGGGGACTCTGTGGAGGGAAGGTCTCTATTATTCACAGAGTGGTGGGCTGATGCTCAAAGGTCATCACATTCAGAGACAGGGTCAAAGCGCTAATGAACTGGAACCCTCACCCACATGGCAGCATCGTCCCTTAGGAGGGACGGAGGAGATGGCTGCCTTTGCGGAGAGCCCGCCCCACATGCACTTTCTGTCATGCCCTCTGCCCTCTCTGCTCTTACCTCCCAACTCCTGCCCCTTTCATGGGGCTGTCTGTACTGTGTGCTTTGGTCTAGGGTCTGTCTTCAGAAGAATTAGCCTCCTTTTCTCATTTCTTTTTACATAATGGTTCCAAGATTGGATGGGAGGATTTCTCTAGTTGACCTTTCAGGCCTGATTTCCATGTCTCTCAAATCAATTGTCATATGCAGATATGGTGTCATATCTGACACTGTAATTGCAGACATGACTTCGAACACACCAGTAGGTGTTTCGTAGGGGTATAGTAGGTGACGGGCTTGGCCTTTATTTACCTCTGGTTTTTCTGCTGCCGAAGGAAAAGGTTGTTTTAATGAGCATTTTTGGAGCACAGAAATTTCTAGCAGGAAACATGTCCTTTTGAAAGATAACTGTATTTCATCTTCTACAATAACGTACCCTTTTCTCTCCCCACCACTGACTCAGAGAATGACACATGTGACAATCAAAAAATGAGAGTTTGAAGTGAAATATGATGAGTCTAATCTGAGGTCAACTTTTAGTATGGCCTGTGTGAGTGTAATCAATCTCCTGAGGAAATGATCGCCTCCTCTTCCCAGAGAGAGAAATGTTCCATGTGGCTGGTGGGAGGGGAAGAAATTCTTTGCCTCTCGTACTTGCTGATATGCAGGACCTCTCCCCTACACAGGCTTCTTTCTCGGGGCTTTCAGATTGATTCCCATCCTCTCTCCTCCTCTTCCTCTTCCTCTTCCTCCCTCATAAATCAGCCAGTGTATCTTTTTTTTGGCAGATCCTCACTTCTGCCCTGTCTTCCAGCCAATCGACTCCTCATTTATCAGTTAGCAACTAATTGTGCCCTGATTACCCGAGCCTTCTCCCAGCCCTGGCTGGGGAGGAGCCTGCACTCATTGACCTCATTTCATTGCGTATCTTGCATCAGCACTGTTTGGGAAATAAGCAACAGCCTGGGGGAGCTTCAATAAAAACAGTAGTTAACCAGGACTTCCCCAAGTTTTCAGCTGACTGGGAATTTTTCCGTCTTGGAAATTCTTTGCTAAAGAAGAATTCTTCCATCTGCTCTCATTCGCCACTGTATTTGGTAAAGTTGTAGGACCACACAATGATCCATTTGTGCTGATTTTAAAATGCTAATAGCTTAAATCGGCACAGTACTTTCAATGCATTTCTGCATTTGGCACATGTTTCTTCACCGTGGAGACCTGATGCCACTGAACATTTACGTGATTGAACTAACTCACTGATAGTGACTCCAGGCTCACCAGTCAACTTCCTGATTGTGATTCATCTTTTCATGTAACTTCTCTATGGCGAGTGTGGCCTGACAATGTGAGAATCTGGTCCCCTTAGTAGTAAGGATTCAAATTGCAAGTCAGTACTTAGGCATTTGAATTGTATATGCCAATTTCTTGGGAGATTTTTAAAAACATTTTTGGAGCTCTACATCCAACGTGGGGCTTGAACTCATGACCCCGAGATCAAGAGTCACATGCTCTACTGAATGAACCAGCCTGGCACCCCTCTTGGGATTTTTTTTTTTTTTTTTTTGCATGAGTCAGATGAACAGTAGGACACTGGCAAAATCAAATTTCTGGATGGTCACAGTTGACGACCAAACTTCAGACCATTGTAAATTTGTCAAAGTGAAGCCTCTGCTGTGAAGCCTTGTGGTAGCAGCATGGTCAGTTGGCCTTTCCTGGTGACATCTTTCATAACTGTCATACACATGTTCTTTGGTACATCTAAGGATCTTTGTCTTTGTATTTGGGCAGGTCATTTCTCCTCTCGGAGCCTCAGTGTCTGCCTCTTTAGAGTGCTCTGGAATCTGTACAGATGTAAGGCGGTAGTATGAGGAGGAAGAGGAGAAAAAACAGGTTTGAAGTTTGGCATCAAAAGTAATTTGTCTAAGTCACATACATAGCTGATGGCTGCCAGAAGTAGCATTTGACCCTTACTGTATTCTTCTCTACTATTGGATGTACACAGGGCAAGAAGTGGCTGTGACGTGAGGTAGGCTTAGGAAGGTAAAAATGGAGAAGACTTGTGAGTAGGTGAAGGCAGTATAGCTCTCGTATCAGAGGTGAAACAATGAGGCCAAGTCCTACCTAGGAAGACGGACTTCGTCACATGCTGGAGGCCGGCTCCAGCAGGTCCCTGAAGGATGGATGGTGACGGCGAGAGAGAGTGAGAGAACCCCGAGATTCTTTCTGATCACCAGGCAGGCGTCTCTGTCCTGTCGGTTTTGGTGTCTTTATTTAAAGGTCCAACGACAACATGAGATCAGAAAAAGGAATTTTTACAATGGAAAGCTCTTTGTGAGAAGATACTTTGAAAAGTGTACAAAAAAACAGGTTTTTTCAGAAGTATTCTTGCAGAATTACCCCAATCATAGTGACATTGAGTAAATCTTACAAGTAAGAAAATAACAGGATGTTCTTAGTGAAAAACAGGATGACATACATATTTGTTCTAAGTTAATACCACTAGGATTAGGACATAGGTTAAGTTGTATATAGATAGGCCAGGATTCATTCTGTCTGCCTCACAAAAGGACGAATGTTTTTGAGCTGGTCAATAAGTTGTTTGTGGAAACCTTTTTGTCTTGATGCTGAATGTGTAAATATCATGGAGGCCCTAAATGTATCGGCCTTTGTTTTTGGGTTATGTTTTAGCTACTCGTATCTATCCTCATCCCAGCCACCAGTGTAAGGGAGGGCGTTTGTGGGAAGTAGGCCTTAGGGAAGGGACTGCCATACATCACCAGTTAGAAAAGGTGTATTAACTTAAGTTCTGCCCTTATCTATTCCTTAACTCTAAATTAGGCTCTCTGTCTCGGGGCCAGGCTCAATTGTAACTCCAGGGTTCTTAACCCCCTTTATTATCTAAGTCTTGGATCTGCAAGGCCCATAGGAAGAGCCTTTTGACAATCATCCGCAGTGCTTTCATCTAAAATCTCTTTTGAAAAGGAAGAAACATGCTTTTCCTTATGAGGTATCTGTGTGGGGAATATCGGTCTGATTTGGAATATTGTGAGGCCTGGTCAATACCAGCAGCCTCATTTCCAACATGAGCCAGTAGTAGCAGAAGGAGATACCAGTTTTCGTTTCTCATGGCAGGAGCTGTCCAAACGCTGCCATTTTCTTGCTGTGACCGTCATCCAGCAAGGCCGGTGCGGCTCCCAGCAGTCACAGAGCATTGGAGGGTTCGTGATAGTGACAAATGCCTAACTCCACAAGTGAGTCCCTTGGTGCCTTCTCCAAGGATACGAAAAGACCCTACATTCAAGTTTTACTTCTGCCCGCCTTCTAGGTCTTGATCTAGAGCATAGGAGCAGGGCCTTTTCCCTGAAGTTTTGTCATGCCCTCCCTTTGGCTGCTAGATCTCTTTACCTGGGAAGCTAATGGCCTTTCCCTTGGGCCATTGCAGATACTTCTGGATCTTATGTATATGACTCATCAGAAATCTTTGAGGGCAGAGACATACTAGTCATCATTAACCCTCAGGGGCTAAGATAAGATAGTGCCTGGAAAAATGTTAATGAAAGTCTAAATTACTGACTTACTGAATAAAGGTCTCTTTGTGAATGAAGGTCTGTTCCAAGTCCTGATGATGGTAAGAGTAAAACAGAGTGGCCCGGGGTACTGGAATTGAGTCATAGGATTCATAGAAAGGTAGAGTGTCTAGATCCACTTCCACATTTTACATATGTGAGCACAGAGGTCTGGAAGGTCGAAGCCACTTCCTGAGATCATACAATTAGTGACCGAGGTGGGACCAGAAGCCAGATCAGCTGATTTCAGAGAGGATAGGATAGTAGTTGTTGAGCAGAGGACTGATCTTATCTCTACTTGGCAGCAGCCTGGGGCCCTTTAGGCACCCACCACTCCTCTCTGTGTAGTCCACCCTGTTCAAATTTCTTTGTGTTGAAGGGAAATGGTTAATTGGATTCCTAGAGATTCTTCACCACTTGTCCAGTGTTTCTCCCGTGGAGAACCAAAGGCTGACCTCTGAAAAGAGTAAAGACCATCCACAACATGGTGGGGAAAAAATCCAAAAAGTTAATCATCATTGTCGCCATGGACTTTGCCATGGGATCCTTGGGAAACCCAGGAATGTTTCCTTTACATGGCTGTTGCTAATGAGTGAGAGAGGAAAATGTATGCATTCCAAAATCAGGTTAATGATACACGATTGTATCAGATTCCTGATTCTTTTGGCACATGTTAGAGGCTCCAGTCTGTTCTTCCTGGATGTAATTTTCTGAGGCTCGGGTAGTGTCATGGACTAGGGATTTGAATGGCCCTCGTTATTTAAGACTATAGGAAATTCTATAGAAATGGAATTCTGCTGGGATCCCACAGCTTTGTGATTGTTTTCCATTCCTACAAACAGTATTAAGTGCCAAGTTATTATATACTTAACCTGAGAAAGGAATTAGATAGCCACTACTGGTAGAGTCCTGTGGTAATTCCTTTGTTTTTGTCCAGCTACCAGACAGCTTGTGTGTGCAGTTATAAAATATTTGACTTTGAACTTCTTATCAGTGAACATAGATGCTTGATTGTGTTTAAAAATACTATTGGGTTTTCATACATACTCTATAAAATATGTATTCTTTATTTTGACAGGATTATGTTTAAAGTAGCCTTTTGATGAGAGACATTTATCTTTTCTAGGCCTCTTTGGCGATTTGCTGTAACGTTTTATAAATCAAAGCGCTTATTGATCTATAGATTTCATATTATACTGTGCATGAATAGCTGTTGCTATATTACTGGAGAAACTGACTGCCATATAGTCAGGGTAAAACATATTGATTTTCATGGGCTATAGTATTTGCAGAAAGAACATGTTGAATTTTAATTTCCTGAGAATGTCAACTCGCCTTGCCTGTCAAGAAATTAATTTGGGGCTAGTGTTTGCTGATGTGATATCAGTCTCACATACTTGATCAGACATCATGTCCTCTTATTACATCGATATCTTTCGGAGGCATTGCCAACTCATATTCAGAATCCCATCTTTCCTTCTGATGATGCACCCTTAGCAGTAAGTAAGCAACCAGTCAACGCAAAAACCAGTACCTGGCACCCATTAAGCATTTAATTTTAGATATCATTTCTTGAAATCCTCCTAATGCCTGGTGTGGTACCAAGCTATCTATATTTATGTCTATCTCTTTCTCATTTAGTCCTCAAAATAAATCCTGTGATGTGGGTACTATCACTTCCCTTTTGTAGCTGAGAAACTGGGGCTCAGAGAGCTCATGTAACTTGCCCATAGTCACATAACTTGTAGCCCGTGAGAAGTGGTACAACTGTGGTTTGGACCTAGTTTACCTGACTCTGGAGTCTACTTAGCTGTAGTACTTCTGGCAGACAGACTGGAATTGGATTGGAGATCTTGAAATCTACCTTGACTCTGACAAACAGCAAAGATCACCACCCCCCGGCCCCCACCTCCACCACTTTCTCAAGCAAAGGCGGAAGAAAGCATCATACCTAGTGGGAAGATCTGTGCGCAAGCAGTGCTGGTAACGGTCGTCTGCATCTACAAATAAAGGCCCCTAAGGGGACTTTCTGTCAAGGAAGTTCCCATGCTGGTGTATTTTAAGACCTGAATTTCAAATGGAACCACCTCAACATTTCCTACAGATTTACTATTTCTGAAAGGGAAAAACCCCGTGGTTACTTTGAAGACAGAATAAAAACCAGAGCCCTCGTGTGGAAAGGAATGATTGTCCAGAGTAGGCAAATCCATAGGGACGGAAAGTAGAGGAGTGTTTGCCAGGGCCGGGACAGAGGAGCAGGGAGAATCAGGAGTGACTGCTAATGTATATAGGGTTTCTTTTTTGGGGGTGATGAAATTTTTCTGGAACCAGACAGTGGTGATGGTTGGGCACCTTTATGCATATACCTCAAACCACTTGTTTGTATACTTGAAAGGGGTGAATTTTATGGTATGTGAATTATATCTCGGTTTTTTTTTTTTTTTAACAAGAAGGATATCTAACATCTGCTTAGAGCACCCATGCCCTTGGGGGTTCATGGTACTCTGGGATGCCGTTTGTGGCCTATGACTTTCAACCAAACAACAGTGGGTGGCTTTGAGCTCAGCTTTGCCCAGGAGCTGGTCAACATGGGCTCCTAGTTACCAATGGAGATTTTTAACTCCCTGATTACAAATTTCTTATGAAAGTCAGAGAGCCAGTTTGGATCCCTCCCTCTCTGCAGGATACTGAGGTAAGGGCTATTTTTTTTTTTCCTTAGAAGAAATGTGAATAAAGTGTAGCTCCCCCAAATAACTTGATTTATCTTGAAGTGCAGCAATTTGCTACACGTGCGTTTTTCAGAAAGCACTAATCAATTCCAGGTCAGAATCAGTTAAAGCGCCCCACAAATTGATAGTGAGGTCTTAAAAAGGCTCAGCAGCTTTGGAACGTTAAATTTACTTGCTGTAAATTTGGAATAAGAACATAAAGAATCACTTTCCAGCAAGATGATGAAAATTCATCATGTTCATTATGTGTTTCTTCAGAAGCACACTACATTAATTTTCCAGCTCAACTAAGTGGAGGAAGTAAGGTTTCTTGTTACTAAAACATCGCTCTGATGTTTAGAGAGGCGGTCCGATTCCATTAATGAATCCAAACTGCTCTCACTTGCGATACTGCTTAATGTGTCCTAAAAACCCTAGTGTTGGGAAGTGTCACACAAACTGATATCAGCCCCCACCTCCCCCCTGGCTTAAAACAAGGCCCAGGTGTTTACAAAATGTAGTTTTGTTTTCCAGGGATCCAAATGCTCTCAGTCAGCTCGTGGCTCTCCATGTGAATGGAGGGGAGAGCAGTGGCGTGGCCCTTCTGCGAATAATCTCTCTGTGCCTTTGGGTGTGTATCGGTACTCACTTGTCTCCGGAAGACACATCAGAGTGAAGGGAGGAGGAAGATGACTGGGTTGCTCTGGTCAGCATCTCCTCAAAGCCTTCTAAAGGTTTCTGTCCCACCCGACACCATATTGGAGAACAATAGCATCGCCTCTGAGCCCAAAGAAGCCTTCTGCTAGCCAGATGAAAAAATGAAGTGTTTTCATGTTGAAAAGGCCGCTGGCTCGATTGCAGGCCAGCATACAGAAGTGAAAAGCAAAGCAAGGCAAAGCTTTTCTTTGCTTCACTTTATTAATAGGAATGTGAAAACAAGGCAGTCTACCCTGGGTACTTGGGACTTGCCGGCACAGGACTCCAGGCCCTGTAAAACGCGGCTTGCCAGCTCATCTCGAGGGACCCCAGAAAACTTTGCAAATCTACGCTGTGGTCTAGATTCGCTTCACGCCACCTGAAATGCAGCCTATGTTCTTGTGAGTGGAACCGGCTGGTGAATAGCTCCTGAAAATGCTGCCCCGGACGCGCAGATCAGGAAGGGGGCTTGCGCTGAGGCTTCCTATGGTCCCGGCACCTCCGGGTCTGTGATCCCTGGCTCTGTCTGGCCTCCATCTGCTTGGGTTGTCCTGACCATGCTGAGTTCCATGATTCCTGTACCGTGAGCACTCTTCTGGCTGGTCGTCTGCTGTGGCTGCACAGGCCTCTCGGACCACCCCCTGCCTCCTGACCCTGTGACGTCTGCTGGCCCATGCCGGCCTAATGAACTCTCAGGGCTAACCTCTCTGCTAACCTGTTTCCTTGCTCTCAGAGTTGAAAGCTTTAGCAGCCTGTTTCCATAGATGTGGCACCTATTCTTGTGACAGAGCTCTGTTACTATGGGAACCAGGCATAGCATAGATAGGCATCCAGTCTAAATCTCTCTGGTCATTTCTTGGTTGTCAGTGCTAATGGAAAGAAGCAGAAGCATGGGTAACCGGATGGAGTAGATCATCCAAGATGCATTTGTATCTGGTGCTGGAATGGGCCTGCACGGTCCCTCGGGCAGCCGTGTATGAACAGAGGCTGCTGTAAGTCTGGTCGGGGCTTCCGTTGTACAGTAAGGTGCTAGGAGAGGAAAGCGAAGAGGAAATGGGGAAAAAGAGAAGAATAAGAGGGAGGGAGAGGAGAGAGAGGGGCATACGGAATAGGAAATGTAAGGAGACTTACTGAGAGGTGCAGTGTTTCTGTGAGTTAAAACAGGTGAGCGCTCAGTGCTTCCAAAGGTAGCTGGTCTTGCTCAGCTGGGCTCTCCTTTGCCTTCTGTTCACTAAATGGAACCTCAGATTTGCATTTCTATCACAGTTTCAAGCCTGATTACTCTTAACAAGTGCTCCTCAGATAGATGGCCACCTTTTTATTATACTTTCCATACAGATGAAATTTAGCAAGTGGTAGTAATTACGGTGAAGGTCCCAGCCTCTAGCAGAGAATGTGAACTTGCAGAGTACCTGATTAGCCATGATGCTTTGGTGCTGGGCCAGGGGCTGAGGGCTAATACTCTGTCTCCCACAGAGAAGATGGAACGGAATGTCTGGGGTCGTCCATAAGTAGGATCCCTCTGGTGGCATTTAGGGCTGCCTCTTCTCTGAGCAATTGCTATTTTGGGAATGGGCTCACTGATGAATCACTGCTTTGCATGATTTATGGAGGCTTTTGCAAATGACAATGCTTCTGACCCAAAAGGAATCGTGAATTTATGTTCTTGGAAGTAGGGAGAAGATTTGAGCCCCCAGGAACCCTAAATAAGCTGTTAAGGGCGTACTAGAGGTTGGCTTTCACACCAGGCAGGAGATGCCTTGAGGATGAGAATCCTGCCTGATTTTCTTTTGGGCTCTTGGAGCCCTTAGTACAAGTGCCTGGCACAGAGCCTGCGCTCACGGCACACAGCGATGGAGGCTAAACAGATAAGGGGCACTTTTAGCTACAGCATTTTCCCGGCTTTGTCTAGTTCCCTTCTTCCAACTGGCCTCTTCCCCACCTTCCCAGGCCACGCTTACACCTAGGGTCTACTTTATCAGCCTTGTCTAAGGGTTTCAGAAGAGAAGCCTACTCCAATGTATCCCTTCTGCCAAACGGTCTGGAGTTCACCTTTGCAAACTAGAAGTCAACTGGTAAAGATGGTGGTGCAGCTTATTTTCTCCGTTTGTCGAAAAGGTGCTTTATTGGTCTCCTGTCAGCCTGGCCTTAAAGCCATTTGGTGGAGTCCTCAGTTGCCTCATTTTGAGCCGTGACACCTGGCCCACCTCTGGCTTCTGTGATCCTGGCAGTGTAGCCAGCCAGCTGTGACAGTCGCCATCTGGCCTGGCCTTTCACTCTTCCTGCATCAGGACTGCCTAATGTGACAGGAAAACATTCCCATTACATTTTTGTGGAGGCCAGTGGATTTACTTTTGAAGTGAGGGAAATGAGACCGAGAGAGATTTCCTTGTAGCCCGTATTGCCAGAGATCTTTCCATCAGTGAGGCAGTTGGAAAAGAAAATAGAGAGCTACCGTTGTACATGCCGAGGATCAACGCAGAGAGAAAAAAATAATATAAAAATACAGAATTAAAAAGGAAAAATGTAAGGCTGCAAAGGGGGGGTGGTTGGGGTGGGAGGCAATACAATAGCTTTCATACCAAGAACATCATTTCTGCAATAATTTTCAATAAGTCGGTGGGAGCACGATAATTCCACAGGGCTTGAGATATGAGAAAAATAAAGTAAATATTTGGAATAAGCCATTATGGAGAAAGGTCCCCGACGAGTTGCTATTCACTAAGGCTGTACTATAATGAGACTGAAACAGAAATCCTTTGGAGGCTTTTGGGGACGTTTTTATCCAAGTGCATTGTTTTCCTTCCCTCTGGGGAGCCAACAACCCAGGTAGACTTTGAGGGGCTTGATCGAGGCGGAGATGTTGCCCACTGATCTCCTTCTGAACCATTAGCAATGGAACCTGCTTCATTTCTAGGCTAAGGGCCACGTTTCCGGAGGGTGGCTGTCACTGGGACTGCAGTTCCAGTGTTGTCAAAGCAAGTCGGTAGGTAATTACATGTTCCCGTAGAGATTGCTTTCAGAGCTGGGTAATTATTGTGACCCTGACTTGCTGGAGCTCACAGTTAGCTCAGGCCCAGGCTTCCCAGGCCACCAGCAAGTACCTGTCTTTCAGGCAGGGTGATCGTGGACACAAATTGTTTCTCTTAAACGTTTTAGGACAGAAGGGCATTTAAAATGAGGTACGGCTGAACTCTCTAGAAAAGCAGAGTCTGTTATTAAAACAAAGTACAAAAGCAAATATTATACCATTTAAAAAAGCCCCCCCCCCCCCCACGGGAGAGACAAGTAAGAAAAGCGATGCTCTGAAATACTTGGGCAGTTCCAAGGTTTCATATAATTAAAACTATTTCTTGAGGTTAAAGAGAAATGAACTTTACTATTAAATAGTTAGGAAGCTGTAAACTGCTCTCCTGGCCTCCAAATAGCATTTTCTTCTTCTTTTCTTTCCCACTTTAATAACTCCAAAAAAAATGTAGTGCCTTTTCACAGCTTATAAGATCAAACCTAAACTCTGGGGCATGGGGCCTAGGTCCCCTCCCAGCCTGGCCCCAGCCTGTTTCCAGCCTCGCCCCAGCCTGTTTCCAGCCTCCTCTGTCGTATGGTCCCCATACTGACTCATCTCATCTATCCACATGGCATTTATAGGAAGGCGCCATGCGCAAGAAGTTGCTAGGTGTGTTGTGATCTAACACCACATTACTTCACTTTGGTGGGGGGGGGGGGCTTTATTAGTTCACCAGGCATCCTACGTGGGCCCCACTAAAAAAATTATGAGGTGCTGAGTGCTTGGGCTGACGGTGTAGCAGTGGCCTGGAGGCATGATGGGGTGGCTGGGATATAGTGGGAGAGGGAGGAAGATGAACCGGTAAAGGAGTCTGAAGAAACGCCAGTGAATAACAAAAATGATGGATGTGATGCACCCCCTGTTTTTGATTTTCAATGATTTTCCAAATTTCTAGGAACTCCCCTAAAATCATGCAAGATGGAATTGGCTAAGCAAGCTATGATGTATTAACACCACAGAGCACTGCATAACTAGATGGAAATGTGTATATGACATAATGTTATTAATAGTAGTTAACACTGATTGCTTATTATATGCCAGACACTGTTCTAAGTCTCTCATATATGTATATTTTTATAACGTAATCCTCAGGACAACCTTCTGAGGCTAGGTACTATGATTATTCTGATTTTACAGGTAGAGAATCCAAGGTACAGAAAGAGTAAGTGACTGGCTCAAGGTCACATATCTAGCATGCGGCAGAGCCAGAATTTGAAAGGATGGATTCTGACTCCAGAGTTTATGCTTTTAACTGCTATACTACAGTCGTCTCAGTACATGAGAAAGAACATCAGAAAGTATGTAAACCTAGCTATACATGTATGGATACATTGACAAAGACAATTTGCAGTAATACAAATGAACGGATTTAACATTAAATTTGTTCTTCCGTAAAGAAGCTCAAATTCCTAAGAGAGAGGAAAGAGTGAGAATAGTTCAGTGTCATGGAGGTCAAGGGAAAGCAATTTAGGAAGGAGGATATCAACAGTGTCAAATGTCAACTGAGTCAGTAATTAACTTAATAACTTGAAGCAAGTCACTTAGCCTCCTTTGTAATTGTTTCCTCATCAGTAAAATTTGCTATTGCCTTACAGCTATCTTTTGAAGATTAATGAGAAAATGTTAATAAAGTCCTTGTGGTTTCCTTCGGTAATAAAGACTTTTTCAAAATACCAAGCACAATTGCAGACTATTTCCTAAGGGGTAAAAACTAAAGGCAGAATACATGTGGATTTTCCAAGTCTTGTGCAGGCGGCTAAGATGTTTTATTTCTGTCGTTCAGTTTTGGTTGAGTGGCAACATAACACGCAGTGTTTCAGTATTTGGAAGGGAGAAAAAAGGAAGCAGCTTGCTAGCTTGGTGTCATGTAGACAGACCAATCGATGGATTGACTCAAGTTTTCATTTTTCAGCATTCATTGTGGCACAGTGTGAACCACCCATGATGGCTCGTGTTCTTTGACTTCTTTCATTCGTTCACCCGTATCTATTCATCTAGCAAACATATATGGAGTCTCCTATCTACCCAGAACCTGTCTAGGTGTTGGAGTTAAGATGGATGAGACACATAGGCCTTGCTCAGAGCCCTCGTGCTGAGGAGGTGAACTTGTAAGCATAGACTGTCCTGCCACTTGAGTGTATGCAATTGAGTATGGGCTGTACCCGCACGGTACTGTGGGAGCACAGAGGAGAGAGGCCAAGGTACGGAGGCTGTTGATTCTTTTTCACTGAATTGGAAGTTTGTGTAATTGTGCTCTCTTTCCAGGTGAACAAAATACTAACGGGTTGAAAAGGAAGGAAGATAACTAAAATGTCTTAATCCTAACAACTACATGCTCAACACCGACTTCTGGGCTTTAAAGCCCTGTGCTTTCATAGGCAGCTGCCATACCAGTGTTTTCCAATCTGCATTACATTTAGAGCTAGTGAAACTCATAGCCAAACACTTTTCATGTTTTCTCTGGTCATGTATATAAGTCCAGTGCCTTTGTTGCATTATTATTATAACTCTTCAGAGCCCCACCTACTATTTCTTGACTCATCCATGGGCCCTATTTTGTGGCAATCCCACATTAGGAAGACAGCTCAGTATTTCCAGTCGACTGTGTCTTTCATGTCTTTGGCTACTGTATTTAACTAAGTTTGAAGTGACCTTTTATATTTTTACCAAATGAGAGATCATGATAATGCTGTAATAGGCTTTATGTTCATTTTGCCCTGGCCAAAGAGCACTTGATTATTATCTTAAATTCTCCGTTGTTTATATTATCTAAAAGTCACACTGCTGTTTCAATTAATGTCGATTGCTAAGCGTCCATTGCTTATTTTGTTTCCAAAATATATATCTGTAGTGGAAAAATTATTTGTGTGAATTTATTCTTACGGCTGCATGTAATTTATAGCTCAACAATAAACAACTAACGAGGGCAGCTACCTGAGGTTCTAGGACCTATTAGTTTGTTCTTCTTTTTTTTTTTTTTTTTTTTTAAGTTTACTTATTGGGGCACCTGGGTGGCTCAGTTGATTGAATATCCGACTTCGGCTCACGTCATGATCTTGTGGTTTGTGGGTTTGAGCCCTGCATCCGGCTCTGTGCTAACAGCTCAGAGCCTGGAGCCTGCTTCAGGTTCTGTGTCTCCCTCTCTCTTCTCTCTCTTTCTCTGCCCTTCCCCCTCTTGCACTTGCTCTCTCTCTCTCAAAATAAATATTTAAACAATTAAGGTTTATTTATTTATTTTGAGAGAGAAGGTATGAGAAGGGGGATGGGCAGAGAGAGAGAGGGAGAGAGAGAATCCCAAGCAGGCTCCATATTGTCACTGCAGAGCCCAATGGAGGGCCTGAACTCATGAACTAT
This sequence comes from Hyaena hyaena, assembly GCF_003009895.1. NCBI lineage: Eukaryota > Metazoa > Chordata > Mammalia > Carnivora > Hyaenidae > Hyaena > Hyaena hyaena. The sequence continues at coordinate 1,053,154 of NW_024080795.1, forward strand.
GAAATCGTGACGTGAGCTGAAATCAAGAGTCAGATGTTTAACCGATTGAGCCACCCAGGTGCACAAAGGTCTATTCTTTCTTTGTTACAGCTTCTTTTCCATTTTGCTTTTGGCTCTTTGCCTTGTATCCTATAGTCTTCACAAAGAAAGGGTAATAATATATAGTTCTGATAGCTCAAGTAATCATCCCAGTAGAATTCTCTTGCTGAAGCTCAACAGTCTCTCCCGCTCTGGACCCATGTGAGTTTTAGGGGATGGGGGGAGATCCTAAATCTGAAGCAGTTAATACATGTCACCACGAGATGGCTGCCTTCGGGAGTATGCAGACCTTTTAAAAGTAGGGTTTTGAGGGGGCGCCTGGGTGGCTTAGTCGGTTAAGCGTCCGACTTTCGCTTAGGTCATGATCTCATGGTTCGGGGGTTCGAGCCCCGCGTAGGGCTCTGTGCTGACTGCCAGCTCAGAGCCTGGAGCCTATTTCAGAGTCTGTGTCTCCCTCTCTCTCTGACCCTCCCCTGCTCACGCTGTCTCTCTCTCTCTCTCTCCTAGAAAAAAAAAAAGTAGGGTTTTGAGAGAGTTTAATAGCTAGTCCACTGTGTTCTTCACATAACAAGCTTTTTCTTCAAATGGGCTTTATAACTAGCCCTTATGCAAGATAGTTCCAAAATTATTCTTCCAGCAGGAGAAAGTGCTAGAAAGTGCTATGATGAAAGAAGAAAAATCTGGGACTCACACAACCTGAATGTCACCTCTTGTTGTCTCAGTTTCCTCATCTGTGAAATGATAGGCTTTGATAATCAGCATACCTAGATTTAACTCTGAATCCAGCTGGCCCGGGGAGCTTGTTAGAATGTCGATTCTTGGGATGAGTGCCAACAAACTCTGAATTTATAGGTCTTGGTAGGGCCTAGGAATCTATATGTTTAACAAGCATCCCAGGAGCTTTTGATATCAGAGGTTTGCAGACCAATAATGTCTAGGAGGCACTGAAAAGAGATGATTTCTAAGGTCTCTTTCAGGTGTAAACATATGTAATTCTAATATCAAAGGTTTCTAATCTAGGCAATAGATGAAAATAAGCAGAATCGATTAAAGGAAGCTTATCTTAATATTTCCATGCCAGGTTTCTGTGTTCTGAACTCAGACTTCTGGGTGTCAGGCCCACCTGGAAGAAAATTGGCAAGGTTGTGTGTCCAGGAAGCATGCTGGAGTCAGGGTTCAGAATCCTAACCTGAGGGGGCGCCTGGGTGGCTCAGTCGGTTAAGCGTCCGACTTCGGCGCAGGTCATGATCTCACGGTTCGTGGATTCGAGCCCCTCGTCGGGTTCTGTGCTAACAGCTAGCTCAGAGCCTGGAGCCTGCTTCTGATTCTGTGTCTCCCTCTGTCTCTGACCCTCCTCTGCTCGCTCTCTCTCTCTCTCTCTCTCAGAGATAAATACAACATTTTAAAAAGTTCTTAAAAAAAAAAAAAAGAATCCTAACCTGAGAAGGGAAGGTATAAGAATTTGGGTCCAAAGGTCTGGGGCAGGCAGGAAGGCATAGATCGGAGCAAAAGGCTACCTTATAGGAATTGGTTAAGATTTGCAGTTCAAGTAAGAAGCGGATAAGGACAGGTGGAGACCAAGAGAGAAGTGGAGAATGATGAGTTGAAACCAGGAGAATAAAAATAAATCTTGAAATGACTGATGGTCCATGTATTAGTGAAGAAAGGCTGTGACTGTCAACTTTCTGCATGGAATTTTGAGGCCACCCATTGATATAAGAGGGAGGGGAGCACATGTATGGGCTGTGATTGGAACAGAGATGTCTCTTAGGTCAGAAGCTATTAGAGATGCACCTGGCCCAGAATTCTTCTGACCTTGACTATCACTGCACAGGCAAAGGGAAATGATTCTAACTGGAAAGGGATAATAGCCAGACAGTGTGAGAGGAAGATGGAGGTGGATCTGAAGGACCCCAGGACACCCAGCTCAAATGATCCAGAGAGATTCAGTAATGTGGAATAATGAACAACAGTGAGCTAAATGTAAAGGAGAGGCTCTTCACTTGGTGGGTTTTCACATAGAGCAATGACCTGTATAGGTACATTTGGCTCCTTCACTTGAAAGCCTTGAGGCGTATGGACATCCTACAGTTGATCGTCTTCAATGGAAGCAGGAGGGCGCTCTGAGGACCTGTGTGTAGCAGGGGTGGGCCACATGGTGCCTGAGAAAGAGTCTGAAGGGCAGAAGCTTGAGCAATGTTTTATGTCATCCCTGAGAAGGCCAGGAGGGGGAGCCAGTCATTTGGTTGATGCTCTATAGTCTGTCATGAGAGAGCTTGAGACAGTGTTTTGATCAGAAATAGCAATGGATTTCGTTTATAATATCTCCTCAGTTTCCTGCCGTATATATTATTAGAAAGATATATTTAGAGTAGATAAACCATAAAAATAACTCCATCATTACAACCCTAGGAGTTTAATGTATCACAGACTGAAAGGGCTTCTTTGATTTCATAGAAAAGATGCCTTTGACCATTGTTCACTGTGCTCACTTGTTGATCTTTGCCATGCACACCACATTTTTCCCCTTCTGGGCGGCTTTTGATTTTCCATTAATTCTGTGGTCTTATCCCTTCCACAGATAACCTTTAAAAATAGTTCTGGGCATGTGTCTGTCTTTAAGCCCATAAGCCAACACCCCTTTGATTTTTTGGTTTTGAAATAAATATATACTAAATGTCATAGTTATCAGATATCATAAATTAATGCCTGTAATTTTCAGAAATGTTCAGAGGTGGCTACTTAATAGCTTACTTTTTGGTTTCCAAGGTGTCTCTTTTTCAAAGTGGTGCTCTCAATTTTGCCAAAGTCACCCACATAGTTAGCCATTTATGTCTGCTCCTGTAATTTCCTTGTCAATATACAAATCCTTTTGCTTTGTTAGGGAAAGATTGTGTAGTCATTGACCCCCGCATAATAACAATTTTTCCAGTCTTTTATGCTGAAATGGATTTCTTTTAACAATTAAGAGCTAGGCAGGCTAGACAAAGTGCATGCGTTTCAGCTCCAATGCTAGTAATGGTCAGTCCTATCTGCCTGTTTATACCAATCTCATCATGTCTGGAAATGTCTCATCATGTAGTTGAGGCATGGAAGTGACTGAGCGGGGCCTCCCCAAGAACCTGAAAATATTGGAAATGAAATTGCTCCCTGAGAGTTAAGCTAGGAAATCAATAAGCCATGACTGAGAACAGAGCTCCACAAATTCCCATTACAAGAGAACAACGTAATCACATTTTATTTGTATAATTTTGTAAAGCATAAATGTAGGAAAAAGACAGGAAGCAAATTGCCAAAAGTGGACTATTATTCGTAATAATTGGTGGGAATATGGGTGATTATTATTTTACTTCTTTGAACTTTATGTTTTAAATTTCAAAAAGAGAGAGAGCAGGACTGAGACAGAGACAGACAGATTTAACGACTCCTAGGGAAAAAAGACCAGACAGTAGCCTGATTGGCAGTGTTAACACAGTTGAAGAAAGAATGTGTCAATCAGGGAGTTTGGGGGGCGGGTGTTGGTTGTGAAAGCTGATGAAAAGGAGAGAGTCACAGAGATTACAGCACTGATCAACCTCCTCTGGCCAGGAGAGAGACTGGCTTGAACAGCGGGCCACGACTGGGGGTCCCCATACCCCAGACTGAGTAGGGTTCCTGTTCATGCCTACCGCTCCCCAGCTCTATGACCTCGAGCAAGCGGCCGTACCTTTCGAAACCTCCGTCTCTATCTGTAACATGGGGATTTCCATAATGGTACTTACCACACAGGGCCTTCATGAGAATAAAAGGAAATAATTTACGTATGTAGCACAGTGCCTGGCACATAGTAATCCCTCAATAAATGTTACTTATTGTTTTATTACTTTATTTATTTTTTTTAAATGTTTTTTATTTATTTCTAGGAGAGAGAGAGAGAGAGACAGCGTGAGCAGGGGAGGGTCAGAGAGAGAGAGGGAGTCACAGACCGAAACAGGCTCCAGGCTCTGAGCTGGCAGTCAGCACAGAGCCCGACGCGGGGCTCGAACCCACGAACCGTGAGATCATGACCTAAGCGAAAGTCGGACGCTTAACCGACTAAGCCACCCAGGCGCCCCTGTTACTTATTGTTTTAATAGGGTATTGTCGTATCCTGTCGCTAGAGCTTTATTTTAACATGATGCTATTATTAAACGTTCCAACTTGAGTTGACATTGATTCCATGTTTATTAACCAAGTTTTGGATTATAATTTGGCTTTCCATGGTGCTTACTAGTAGGGAGATTATGTGAGGATCTGTGTCTTTGTGACTTATATTTGTCATCATAAATTGGTGCACTGGCACTCAGCTTTGATTCGACAGTCTTTGGGGGGTTTGAACGTATGGATTCAATCAATCTGGGACATTGTCAACATTGAGTTTTGTGTCGCCAAACCCTAGGCATTTTTTCCCTCTGTGATCTTGGTTGATGTGAATCCACCCCTGGGCGAAACATGTACTTGAGTCTGAACCTAATGCGGTTTCCTAGAAGCCAGTCTTCCGGCATCCTCCAGCCAATTAGCTCCTTCTGTTTCTATCAAAAATTCCACAGAATAAAAATTAAAATTTCAGGCTCTCTTTTTATGTTGTTCGAAATACGAATAACAGTGAATATGCCGTTTCAAACTACCTTTCCCTTTCCTTCTCCAAGGAAACACTGTAGGCTCCCACACTGGACATTGGAGAGTAGTGCTGAAGAGCTCAGGTTTTGGAACGAGATAGACCTCACTTTGTTTTTGTTTTTATCTTTTTACATTTTTTTAATGTTTGTTTAGTTTTGAGAGTTAGAGTGAGAGAGAGCACAAGCAAGGGAACGGCAGAGAGAGAGAAACAGAGACACAGAATTCGAAACAGGCTCCAGGCTCCGAGCTGTCAGCACAGAGCCCTATGTGGGGCTTGAACTCACGAACTGGGAGATCACAACCGGAGCCTAAGTCAGACGCTTACCTGACTGAGCCATCCAGGCACCTAACCTCACTTTGAATTCTAGCTCTGCACCACCTACTAGCTGTTTGGCCTCGGGCAAGTTACTTCTGCTCTCTGAACCTCAATTTTCTCATCTGTAAAATGGGAAGAATAATAATAAAACCCTATCTCATAAGATGGTTGTGAGGGCTAACTGAAGTGATCAATGGAAGGGGCTGTTAAGAGTGCCTGGTCCAAATGCCTGTGCTATTTCAGATATCAGTTACTGAGTTGTCATTGTAGAACTGGTCTGCGGACATCACGTTAATCAATGGTACTCAGCCTGGGTCGTCAATATCACCATGGGCTCCTGGGATGCCATCGCGTTCTTAAACTTAATTGAAAGAAAAGGGGGCACATAGCATGTCTGCAGGGGATGGGATATGATGATAACATCAGCCAAAATAAGCTGATGAAAGAGACATGATTCCAGTTGCGTTGGGGCCATTCGCAGGGAGTGTGTTCACCAGGTCGCTTTTTCTCGATGCAGGTATGCGCTGGCAGGATGCACCAGCACCTTCCTTTATGATCAATACTGACATATGCCTGCTCATATAAATTAACATTCTCATCTGGCCTGGCTCGTTTTGTGGAAACAGGTTGGCGGGCTTGTGTCGAGCTGACCCACATAACCCCTTGGCTAAAAGCGATGTACTGTATACCGTTTTTGCTTTGACTCCAAAAAGCACTGAGAAATGGCAGACAAACTTTTCTTTTGTTTTTTGTTTTTTTTTTTCTTGTTATGGCAACATTCCCTGACCTCCCTTGGCATTCTTTGAGAGGCACATGGAAAGGAGACTGAAGATTGAATGCAGGGGGAGGAAAGTAACAAAGGGAAAGGAGGCATGTTATAATTTGTCAGCAAATGAGCATTGATAACTTGTTCTAGAGTAAAGACTCAGATTCCAATGGTTCTGAAAAGCTCAAAGACATAGCACAGGAATGGGGTAGGGTAATTATGAGCCAATCACAGGGGCGATTTGAACATCATTTATATTCATATTCCAAGGAACCACTGATATCATGGTGTGCCAGGGCAGTCCGACACCAGTATTTCCATCCCCACTCCCTGCCCAAAGAATTTAAAGCCCAAGGAAGAATAGAAAACACTGCACGTCTCTAACTCGGTTTCAGTCATTCTGGGCCGGCGGCATTGACCTTATGACTTCCACGGGCACATTTTGGAAAATGCCAAAACTGATTTTTAATTCTTCTTTTTGTGGCACATTTCTCAAACAGGAACAATAACATTTTGAGGGGTTTCCCCTTGTCTCTCTTTCCTTAAACAGATAGACTTTTCAGTGACGTCAGCTCCAGTGTTCTAGACCCCACAAGCTGGAATTTATAGCTTGGCTGAGGCCACTTAGGTCAGTGGAGGAGGACACAGTGTAATTGTGCTGCCTTCCTCTGCACGGGAATCAGGGCTGCCCCCCAAGGCCGGCACCGAGGGCCCCCAGGCATGTTTAAAGAGAGTGCTAGGCAACAGGATAAGAAGGCCTCATTACGGAAAGTGACTGTAACTTATATTTCAGAGATTTTCTTTAAAATGTCCAATCTCAAAATCAGCTTTTTCCAGGCGCATTGCCAAATTACAGCAATGGCCCATTTTTAAAATGCCCATTTAAAATAAGCCCTCTCGAATGTAGCCCTGTGGCAGAGGTCCTCTGGCAGAAAGCCACTTTAGACATCACATCACCCTAAGCATTATTTTAAAATAATGCCCAGGCCTTTTAGTAATTTAGGTGCTGTTTTCTTTGATCCGAGAAAATGTCCATGTACCCGAAGCAGGCATAAATGGGGCTGGCCTGGCCAACAGCTGGATTTCCTTTCCCCCAGATGTTCCCTTCACAGGGGCTGAACCTTGAGAGTTTATCTGAGCCTTTGTCCACCTGTCCAGATGGAATTATCTGCCATTGATTCACCCCCTACCGCCCCTCCCAGATTTAAATATGAAGCTGTGTTTGTCGAGTGAGAGATGGAGGAGTCAAAAGGAAGCAAATCCACTGTGACCTGCTGAGGATAACACTCCTGGAAGCTATGAGGGAAGAAGATGAGGAAGGTTCGGGAAGATCCTGTGCTCAGGGTTTCCCCCTTATGGGGAGCAGCGATGGAGAGGTAGTGGCAAGGACCGCCGGAAGTTTGCCGAAGAGAGTTCTAAAATCATGGGCTTGAGACTTCTGCATAAAAAAACTTGTAGTTCGTTAGAAGTTTGGGGACAAATGGCAGCAAAATGCATCCATGTCTGTGATGCTGCAAGCCACTGAGGTGGCACCATGTGGCCTGCTTCCTATTTTTAGCTCAGGCCACGGGGCTCTCTCCTACATTGCATTGTGATGGCTGCCAGAGGCCCTCAGCCAGGACAACAGGGGAAGCCAAATCAAGCATTTATATTTATGGAAATGGTGGCTTGGCCTTCTGACCACACCCGCTTTTCTTCCAGGTTGTGATTTTAGGACCCTTTCAGTCTCTGGCTCTCCATTTTGATAGCTTCCCGTTAAACCCATTTCCACATTTTGTTGGAATAATCAGCTGTTCAGGATTGTCCGGAAGGTCAAATTCCATGGGGCCACCTCGTCCTTAGTCATTAACATCACATGTGATTGCTTTACAGTATAATAGAGACAGCCCTTGTGGGCCCCAGTGTCACTCGTTTGTCACTCTTGCATGTGTGGCATTCAGCATTTGCTACAGGGAACTGTTTCATGTGCTTCATGTAAAGCATTTAAAAAAGAAGTCAATTGAGTGTTCATTAAAACAGATGTTTTTCTAACCCACTTCTCAGAATTTGCACTAGGGTGTTAGACTCTTCAGATAGCTGCTGAAGCCCCCAGGACTTGCTACAGGCCAGAATTCAGGTAGCAAGCCTCAAAATTTAGCTGGTTTGGGGCAAATAGGTACCAAGCAACATTATGTCTAGGCCTCGAGAGATCAGATATCTGGCTTGCCTTAGAGATTACATTGGTGCTATAGTGTATCTTTCGACTGCTATCTCCCCGTTCTAGATGTCAGTAGAATTGGTTCCTTGTCCAAAAACCAAGGTGGAGACAAGGAGGTGACGTGGGGCATGAAGGAGAGCAGAAATCATAGACAGTACACCCTATATTTTTAGATACATAACAATAATTTTCTTCTTAAACAAAAGAAAGGCCATTGAAAAAAGAGATTGTCAAGCACCTGTGGGGAAAAGGAAGAAACGCTTGATTCCTGAGACAGTCCGTGGAGTTCCCCTCACTGGAGGGAGAATTCTTCATTTAGGTGCTCGATGCTCAGTAAATCATGAAACACTTCGTCTTCTGCAAGTGAACACTTTTGACTTCTTGAGATGCATCCAGCGCTTTTCAAACCTCCCAGAAGCCAGATCGTAATTGCACATCCCAGTGGCCGCTTCACCGGCTTGGTGGCCAGTGGAAGTAATGTGAGGGGAACAGAGACCATGCCTAGCTTCCCCAAGGACGTCTTCAGAGTACCGCTGACATTTTCTCACCAGCTGGCTTGTCGCGTCAGGCTCAAGCCTTCATCCCAGAGGTTCCTTTTATCGTTTATAAAGAATATATACATATATGTATACCTATATATTATATAAGATATTCTTATAAAGCATATAAGGGCAGTTTGCCGCAAATAAAACATTTCTTCCTTTTGACAAGCTCAGGGGAAAGCCATGTGGTTGACCGGTGCTGGTGGTCCACCCCTTCCCACCTGCGGTCACTATGGCGACGCCTGCCTGCGGCCATGGCCCCGGCCGTGGCCCCGCTGGATGCACCTGAGCAGCTCGCTCCCCTGAGTTAATCAAGCCAGCCTTCCTGAGTCCCCTGGCCTTCGCCTTCCCTGTGTTTCGTGTGCGGGAGGACCCGGCAGGACGCTGGATCCCAACAGACTGCCGAGATTCTGGCTCTCGAGTCTTCTCTCTCTGCCAGTAGCACTGTGAGGAAACTGTGGGTCAAGGGAGGGCCTGGCCTTTTTGCAAAGGCTAGCTTTTCAATTAAATACCGTAGTTTTATGATTAGAGCTGAGAGCTCTGAGCTTTCATACCTGTATCAATAATCCCTAGGAGATGCACAGTATTGACCTTTTCCACTTATTTTCTTATAATTTCCATTTCATCTTGGCTATACGGCCCTGCAGGCAGCGTGTTTCTGGGGAATTACAATTCTTGGTAAGTAGTCGGAATCACTCAGACTTTTGCCCTCTGCCTCACATCTGTCCCAGGTTATGGAGTTAAAATGTCCAGTAAACCCAGTGCAGCCCAACAACTGAAATACTAAGGGTCTTTTTGGGTTTTTTTTTTTTTTTAGAGTTGAGCCAAAAAGAAAAAGATAAAGGGAGGGGGGGTGGGAAAGACAAGCCACACGTACCCTGAGGCATTATTGCACAGAGTTTTAATGGAGTAAGCTCTGGAATCAGGCTGTTTGAATTCAAATCGTGGCTTTTCTGTTTATTGATGGTATAAGCTTTGGCAAGTTGCTTAACCTCTCTGTGCCTCAGTTTCCTTATCTGTAAAATGGAGACAATCGTATACTCACCTCATAGGATGGTTCTGGTAATAAAGAAACTAATTCACACAGAACACGTGGAATACTACCTGGCAGAGGAAACCGCTACATGGATGCTAGTTCTTATACCTAAAGCCAATGTTTAAGTGCTCTCCGATATTTTTCCTAAAAGGAAATGGATATAATGGCCACACACATCAAAAACAACAACAACAGCAACATTGCACATTTCGGAGTCCTGTGTTTTGTTGCCGTCACCAGCCACCACGTAGCTACAATGCCTTAAAGCCAGTCTTAGCTTCAGCTCCTTTATCTGTGAAGTGGGTGCAGTGACATTTCCCGTAACTACCGTTACGCACCCCCCTCCATACATACACTTTGATTTACTTCCAGTGATAGATAAGGAGGAGAATTAAATGAGAATACAAATTTTAAAACTCTGAAATGACACAAAACACTTCAGTTACGTTGCTTGTGTTCCCATGTATACTGTGTATACTTAGGCTATAACAGATTTTCTGAACACAATGTACTTTCACACCTAGAAGGTATTTTGTGTTTTTCAAAGGAAATAGGCCATCTAGTACTTTATCATAGCTGGTTATTGCAACGCTCTAGGGCATAAGGACCATTTTGTTTGCTTGTTTTACTCACAGTCTGGCGGACCGTGTGCATTTGGTACATATTAAAATGGAAAAAATGTAGTTTTGTACAAGTGCAATCAATCTAATGATATAGCTGAGATGCCTCAAAAGTGGTCTTCAAATAGTTTTCTAGCAGGTGGTTAATATTATTGACTTCCCATAGTGTCAGAGGCCGGCAATAATTTAGGTGCCGAATAATTCACATTTGGTTTGGACACATGTGTTGAGAGACTGTTATAGTTCATCAGGAGGAACAATAGCTCACATCTTTGGGGCTTGGGATCTCTTATCCAAGATTTGTCTAATCTTTTGCAGGACAGCAGACAGTAGTTTCATAGCTCTCTATGTATAAAAACTGAAAAGAAAATCGTGATAAAGAGTGCTCATTGAGTACTTGTTGAGTGCATGAACGAATAAGGCCTTGGGAGGGAGTGTGTATAAATTTTAAGTTAACTCAGATCATGTAATTCTCATTAGTGAGAGGAAGAAGGATGGGAACGCATCTTCCAGTAACCATGGGGAAGAAGAGTCTGGTGCTTTTGTAATCACTAAAGCTTTGGCTCTGAAGCACTCACAGAAATACAAAGTGCAATGGAAATCCTTAATAACAGGTTACAGACACAGTTCTTTCCAGTAACAATGATTGCATAAGCTACTGTCAGTTGACCTTTCTTAGGATACTCATTTAGTGTCTAAGTGGTTAAAGGAGGAAAGAAGAGCAGACAAGACCAAGACTGTGTCAAAGGAACACATTAATTGCCCTGACAACACCAAAGACCCCTAGTTGTGCTCTTTTTGATATCTAAAGGTCTATTGAAAAGAAATATAGGATTTTATTAGATAAAAGCACTACCAGAATGTTTGCATTGAAACCTTTAAATGAAGCCATTCCCTCTTTATTTAGCGGAATCTTTTATTTCATATGTCTTCAAAAGCCTATATTTATTTTCCTAAGCTATGGTTAGTAATAGGAGGTGGTTCAGAGAAGAAACTCGTTAGCCTTGATTCACGGAATTATGGTCACAGGCTATGAAAAGAAAATCTCACGAGTTGGGAAGACGATAACCAGACCGAGAATGTCTTAGTGATTTTTTGGTCTAGCTAAGACATAAGCCATTCTTCTCATGACTATTTGGAGTTATCTATGTTCTGGCCTCAAAAACTCCTTGGAGAAGGACCTTAAAAAAAAAAAAAAAAGATTTTAATCAGTGGAATGATTTGGTGAGCCCTGAGGACTTTTTAACTATTCATGGTGGATCCTCAGAATAACTGTAGAAATTCACTTCCTTGGATACTATTGGGTGTTCTTTTGTAAAGAGTGAACTGCAAGATCTAAGAATGTGAGCCAACTGTCTCTTTTGGTAGGTGTCATTTCTTCACCCTGGGAACCTTGAAGAAGAATATTTCCTAATGAACCAAGAGCTGGCTCATTCAAGTGAAAGCCTGGGAGATAGAGAAGAATGAAATAAGTCCAAGGATCATGCCTTAGAACAGAACTAACTGATCAGGATGATAGGGCATGGTATGGACCAACATGAAAAATGCTGGCCCACAATATTCTCTTATAAGAACAAGAGTTATTCTCGGTATGTTCCCCGTTAAATGAGTTCCTAATCCCCAGTGACTTCCGCAAGACAAATTGTCTGGAGTTCCCCTTACATTCTTCTGTTTCGCCACCTTCCTGATTTCTCAAGGGTGGCTTGTTCCTGAATCCAATGTGAAGACAGACAGATGTCTTCTGAGCTGCGATGAAGCCAGCCTTATTAGTGCCCACCTAATGTTAAAGTTGTTATATACATTCGACCAAAATTTTTAAGATATGGTGGAAAGATAAGAGGATAAAAGATTTTGGAGGGACCATGCATGCACGTTCAACCTTGGCCCTGGCAACCCCTGGGGAAGAGAGTGTTGGGCTACTAATGAGTCCCTGATAAGGGTCTGGCCATTTATAAATACAAACGTTTCTTTAGTTGCTACTCAAACTCGTGAGAATACATTGTTGAAGTGATAGTTTGTCTCAAAGTGGTAGGTATAGTTCCTCTATCTCTCCATTTCCTTATTTATCTACCTACCTATTTATTTACACCCTACCTTGTCCCCAAAAGAGTTTACAGTGCTCTATTAAAGTGCACATAATAAAAGCAGGATACAGGACAAGCAAAATACATAGGAATAATCAGGCAAAGGGGGAAATACAGGTAAGAAAGGAAGGCGGAGCCAGCACTAAAGCTATGAGACAGATGCATGACATGAAATTTATTAGGCCTGCTTGAGGTGGACCATAAATTTCATCTGTGTTTTCTAGCAACAAATGTGAAGAGGGAAAAATGATTGGATGCATGAATCCCAGTGTCCAGAAGGTTAAAACAAACTCATTTTTCAGAAAAGCTAGTGGAGGGTAAATGATAAGAACTAGTAAATGATAAGAACTAATTGGGTTAATGGAGCAGTGGGGTGGTCAACTGCCACTGAGTCATGTAGTTTTATTCATTTCTCATTTCTGAGGATTCTTTAAATGAATCATTTTCATGGTCTTCCCTGGTCTGTGATAGCCTTTGGAGGGGGGGGAAATCTATATGTATGTATGTCTGTATCTATCTGTCTGTGAAACGATATATGTAATAACCTTTGAAAAATATGTTACTGTCATTTTTTTTGGTCAATAGAAGTCATTTCTTGACTTCTAATTGACATACCTTTGCTTTGGAAGCCTAATATGTAAAACTTAAAAGGAAAGTCTCTACATACATTTACAGTCTGGTCATAGGCTTGCACAAATAAATGGCTTATATTTAATAGCAACTGATTTCAAAGCTTGGCCAATTCTCGTTAAATTAACGCGCAACATAAAATGCCAGGAAAATCCAACAGAAGTTGGAGCAACCCTTTTAGTATCTTCTCTATGACCTATTCTGGAAAACATGGGAGCTTTTCTTATAACCTAAACTTGCCATTTTTCTGTGGCCGATTTTTAAAAAAAGTATTCAGTATTCAAAAACAACACTGAAGTGTGTTACCTATTTGGATGTTTTGGTCCATTAACGTTTTCTGGTGGTTTTCCCAATTAAGATTACATTGATGCCATATGGCATCTATTGTATGCTCAGACTCCCTGACTCGTGAAAGAAATGCCAGAGCAGATTGAGGCAGAAAGGACAGAGTGAATTAACACTTTCCAGTGGCTCTAGTTACTAGACACATCAAGAACTAACTTCCAAGATGCAGTTGTTCTCATTAAAAACCTAATACTTAGTTTTTAGAGCAGTTTCACATTTAAACAAAACTCAGGCTGATAGAACAGAGTTCCTGTTTGCTGCCTTTCCCCTGCACACGGTTTCTTCTATTATTACCATTATTAGCATTAGTGTAGTACATTTGTTATAATTAATGAACCAATATCAGTACATTATTATTAGCCAACATCCATAATTTACATTAGGATTCATTCTGTGTTACACAGTTCTGCGGGCTTTAACAAATGTATAATGTCCTGTATCCTCCATTAGAATATCATACAGAACTGTTTCCCCCTCCAAAAAAATTCCCTTGCTTCACCTATTCACCCCTCCCTCTATCTCTACCCTCAAATCCCAGGCAACTGCTGATTTTTTTTTAGTGTCGTCATAGATTCACCATTTCCAGAATTCCAGATAGTTGGAATCATACCGTATGTAGTCTTTTAAGACTGGCTTCTTTCATTTAGAAACAGACACTTGAGGTTCCTTCCTGTCTCTTCATGGCTTGATTGCTCATTTCTTTTTTTTTTTTTAATGTTTGTTTATTTTTGTGAGAGAAAGATGGACAGAGCATGAGCAGGGGAGGGGCAGAGAGAGAGGGAGACACAGAATCCCAAGCAGGCTCCAGGCTCTGAGCTGTCAGCACAGAGCACAATGCGGGGCTCAAACTCATAAACCGTGAGATCATGACTGAGCCGAAGTCAGATGCTTAACCGACTGAGCCACCCAGGCGCCCCTCATTGTTTTTTTTTTTTTTTTTTTTAAATCACTAAATAGTATTCCATTGTATGGATATTACCACATTTCATTTATCCTATTGAAGGATATATTGCTTGCTTCCAGTTTGGGGCAATTATAAATAAAGCTGCTATAATCATTCATGTGCAAGTTTTTGTGTGAACATGACTTTTCAACCCAATTGGGTAAACCTCTAGGAGCACAAATGCTAGATCACATATAATAATATGTTTAGTTTTATACGAAACTGCCAAACTATCTTCCAAAGTGAGTCTACTATTTGACATTTCCACCATCAGTGTTGCTTGTTATGCTTGCCAGCATTTGGTGTTGTCAGTGTTATGACTTTTAGCCATTCTAATAGTTCTGTGGTTGTATCTCATTGCTGTTTTAATTGGCAATTCCCTCGTGACATATGACATTGAGCATATTTTCTCATGCTTATCTGACACATGCATATCTTCTATTTGGTGAGGTATCTATCTATGCAGATCTCCTGTCCATTTTTAATTGGGTTGTTTGTTGAATTTTAAGAATTCTTTAGATATTTTGGATACCAGTCCTTTATCAGATCTGTTTTGCAAATATTTTCTCAGTCTGTAGGTTGTTTTCTCTTTCTCCTAACAGATGTTTTTCTCTTCATTCTCTTAACATCACAGAACACATGATTTTTACTTTTAATAAAGTCCAACTTACCAACTTTTTATTTCATGGATTGAACTTTTGATGTTGTCTCTAAAACCTTATTGCTAAACCCAAAACAATCAAGATCTTCTCACATGTTATTTTCTAGAAGTTTTATAGTTTTGCATTTTACATTTAGGTCCACGATCCATTTTGAATTAATTTTTATGAAAGATATAAGATCTGTATCTAGATTTATTTCTTTGCATATGGGTATCCAGTTGTTTCAGGACCATTTGTTGAAAAGACTATCCTTTTTCCATCGAATTGCTTTTGTCCTTTCTGTGAGTCTATTTCTGGGCTCTGTATTCTGTTCCATTGATCTATTTCTTTATTCTTTTGCCAATACCATGCTGTCTTTATTACTGTAACTTTATAGGAGTTCTTGACGCCAGGTAGTGCCATTCCTTCGATTTTGTTATTCTTCAGGGTTATGATGGCTATTCTGGGTCTTTTGCCTTTCCATATAAACGTTAGTATTGATATCCACAGTATAACTTGCAGGGATTTTGACTGGGAGTCCATTGAATCTATAGATCATGTTGGGAAGGACTGACTTCTTCATAACATTGAGTCTTTCTACCTATAAACATGGAACATCTCTGTTATTCTTGTACATATTTTGTTAGAATTATACCGAAGCATTACTTTTTTTGGGTGCTTATATAAAATGGTATTGTGCTTTCAATTCAGAATACCTGTTAATTATTGTTGGCATATAGAAAAAACAATTGACTTGTGAATATTAACTTTGTATCCTGCAACGTTGCTTTAATTGCTTATTATTTCACAGAGAATTTTATTAACTCTTTGGGATTTTTCTACATAATCATGTCATTTGTGAATGAAGACAGCTCTTCCTTCCCAATCTGTGTACCTTTTCTTTCCTTGTCTTGTTGCATTAGCTAGGACTTTTAGGTACAATATTGAATAAGCGTGCTGAGAGGGATATCTTTGCCTTGTTCCTGATCTCAACAGGGAAAGCCTCTGGTGTCTCACCATTAAGTACAATGTTAGCTGTAACTTTTTGTGGATATACTTTTAAAGTCCTCTTCTATTTCTCATTTGCTGATGGCTTTGATCATAAATGGTGTTGGATTTTGGCAAATGTTTTTTCTGCACCTATTGATACGATCATGTGACTTTTCTTTTTTAGCCTGTTGATATGATGGATTACATTAATTGATTGTTGAATGTTAAACCAGACTTTCATATCCAAAATAAATCCCACTGGTCATGGTTTATGATTCTTTTTAGACATTGCTGGAAATGATTTGCTAATATTTTGTTGTGGATTTTTGCATTTATGTTCAGGAAAGATATTGGCCTATAGCTTTCCTTTCTTGAAATATCTTTATCTGGGGTTTGGTATTAGGGTAATGACGGCCTCATGGAATGAGTCAGGAAATGTTCTCTGTGCTTCTGTTTTCTGGAAGACACTATAGAGAATTGGTATCCTTTCTTCCTTAAATGTTTTGTAGAATTCACCTGTGAAACCATCTAGACCTGGTGCTTTCTTTTTGGAAGGTTGTTACTTATTCACTCAATTTCTTTAATAAATACAGGCCAAGTTACATTATCAATTTCTCTTTGTGTAAATTTTAGTAGTTTTGTCTTTTAAGGGGTTGGAACATTTCATTGATTTTTTTTTTTTTTTAAATCAAGGTTGTGGCCATAGAGTTGTTCAAAAATATTCATGTTTTTATTCTTTTAATATCTGTAGAATCAGTAATAATGACTCCTCTTCCATTTCTCATATTAGTAAATTGTGGGGTTTTTTTTTCTCTCTTTTTGGATTAGTCTGGTTAGATATTTTTAAATTTCATTGATCTTTTCAAAGAACTAGCTTTTGGTTTTATTGGATTTCTCTATTGATTTTCTGTTTTCCATTTCATTGATTTCTGCTCTATTTTTTAGTATTTTCTTCTGCTTGCTTTAGGTTTATATTATTCTTCTTTCTCTAGTTTCCTTTGGTGAAATCTTACTGATTTGAGACCTTTTTCTTTTCTAACATATGCATTCAATGCTATAAATTTCCCTCTAAGCACTGCTTTTGCTGCATCCCACCAATTTCTTTTTTCCTTTTTTATTACATTTTTTATTTTAAGTATAGTTAACATGCAATGTTATATTAGTTTCAGGTGTACAATATAGTGATTCGCAATTCTATCCATTACTCTGTTCATCATGAATAAGTGTCCTTTTGATCCTCTTCACCTATTTCACCCATAACCCCCACCCACCTCCCCTCTGGTAACCATCAGTTTGTTCTTTACAGTTAAGTGTCTGTTTCTTGGTTTCTGTCTGTCTGTCTGCCTGTCTCTCTCTCTCTTCTCTTTCTTTGTTCATTTGTTTTGTTTCTTAAATTCCACATATATGTGAAATCATGTGGTATTTGTTTTTCACTGACTGATTTATTTATACTCTCTAGCTCTATCCATGCTGTTGCTAATGGCCAGATTTCATTCTTTTTTATTGCATCCCACCAATTTCAGCGAGTTGTATTGTCATTTTCATTTAGTTAAAAATATTTAAAACTTTCTCTTAAGACTTCTTTGTTCCACATGGTATATAGAAGTATGTTGTTTAATTTCCAAATGATTGGGTATTATCCTGTCATCTTTCTGTTATTGATTTGTAATTTAAAACCATGTGGTCTAAGAATGTTCTTTGTATGATTTCTATGCTTTTAAATGCATAAGATGTATTTTATGGCCCAGAATGTGGTCTGTCTTGGTGGATGTTTTATGTGAGCTTTAGAAGAATGTATATCTTGCTGTAGATGGAGGAAGTGTCCTATAAATGTCAATGAGATCTGTTTGATTGGTGGCTTTTCAGTTAATCTATATCCTTACTAATTATCTGCCTGATAGATTTGTTAGTTACTGATACAGGGATGTTGATGTTGCCAACTTAACTGTAGATTAGTATATTCCTCTTACAATTCTAGCAGTTTTTGCTTCACATATTTTGATGTTCTATTGTTAGAGGCATACATGCTAAGGATTATGTCTTCTTATAGAATTGACCCCTTTATCCTTAATGGTTATTCTTCTTCCAAAATGCTTAGTCAGAAATTAATTTAGCTATTTAAGTTTTTTCTTAGTGTTAGCATGGTATATCTTTCTCTATCCCTTTCTCTATATCTTTATATTTAAGATGTGTTTTCTGTAGACAGTCTAGAGTTGGGTTTTGTTCTTATATTCACTCTAATAGTCTCTTTTACTTTGTGTATTTATCTATCTATCATCTATCTATCTATCTATCTATCTATCTATTTATTTATTTATTTCTGAGAGAGAGAGAGAAAACACAAGCTGGAGAGGGGCAGGGGTTGGGGAGGACAGAGGATCAAAAGCGGGCTCTGTGCTGATAGCAGCCAGCCCGATGTGAGACTCAAACTCAAGAACTGTGACCTTATGACCTGAGCCAAAGTCGAAGTTGGATGCTCAACTGACTGAACCACTCATGTACCTCTTCGTGTATTTAAAGATGTTATTTTTAAGTAATCTCTACACCCAACATGGGACTTGAATTTAAAACCCTGAGATCAGGAGTCGTGTGCTCTAACAAATGAGCCAGGCAAGCACCCATACTTTGTGCATGTAAGCCATTCACATTTAAAGTGATTAGTGGGGCGCCTGGGTGGCTCAGTTGGTTAAGCGTCCGACTTCGGTTCAGGTCATGATCTCACGGTCTGTGGGCTTGAGCCCCGTGTCAGGCTCTGTGCTGACAACTCAGAGCCTGGAACCTGCTTTGGATTCTGTGTCTCCCATCTCTCTGCCCCTCCCCCACATGCTCTCTCGCTCTCTCTCAGAAATAAGTAAACATTTAAAAATGTTAAAAAAAATAAAATGATTAGTGATGTAATTGCATTAGTATCCACCATGTTTGTAACTGCTTTCTAGTCATTGCGCTTATTCTTTGTTTTGGCTGTTTCTAACCTCTTTTTTCTGCCTTCTCTGGTTTTAACTGAACATTCCTTATGATTCCATTTCTTCTCCTCTTGGCATATCAATTATACTTCTTTTTGAAAAACTGTAGTGGTACCCATAAAGTTTGCACTGTACCTTTTAAAACTACTTCAAGTCCACTCTCAAACAATACTATATTGCCTCACTCGTAGTGCCTTTACCTTATAACAGCGTCTTCCTTATTCCTCTATCCCAGTCCATCTACATCCTACATCCAGATATATTGTTGTTATTATTGCTTTGAACAGTTACCTATTAGATCAACTTAAAATTTTTAAAATTTTTCTTTCTTTATTTTTTGAGAGAGAGAGAGAGTGAGAAAGCTGGAGAGGGTCAGAGAGAGAGGGAGAGAGAAATCCCAAGCGGGCTCTGTGCTGTCAGTGCTGAGCCTGATGCGGGGCTCTATCTCACAAACTATGAGATCATGACCTGAGCCAAAACCAAGAGTTGGACACTTAATCAGTTGAGCCACCCAGGTGCCCCTAGATCATTTTTTAAAAAAGAAAACTAAAGTATTTCATTTTACCTTTATTTATTCCTTCTCTCATGCTCTTCGTTTCTTTACCTCGACCCAATTTTCTGACCTAATTAATTTACTGAAAAACTAGTTCTAACATTTTATGCAAACGGGTCTACTGTGTCAGATTTTTTCTGTTTTTCTTGGTCTGAGATGGTCTTTATTTTTCCTTCCTTTTTCAATCAAAATTTTTCTGGAAATAGTTCTACATTGGCGAGTTGTTTTTTTTCTTTCAACATTGAATATTTCACTTCCCTCTTTTTGCTTCCATGGTTTCTGGTGGGATGCTCAATATACTTCTTTTTTATTAATGTTTATTTTTTTTTCTTTTTTTTTTTTTAATGTCTTATTTATTTCTAGGAGAGAGAGAGACAGTGTGAGCAGGGGAGGGTCAGAGAGAGAGGGAATGGCAGACTCTGAAACAGGCTCCAGGCTCTGAGCTGGCAGTCAGCACAGAGCCCGACGCGGGGCTCGAACCCACGAACCGCGAGATCATGACCCAAGCGGAAGTCGGACGCTTAACCGACTAAGCCACCCAGGCGCCCCAATGTTTATTTATTTTTGAGAGAGAGACAAAGTGGGAGTGAGGGAGGGGCAGAGAGAGAAAGGAGACAGAGGATCCGAAGCAGGCTCTGTGCTGACAGCAGCAAGCCCAATGCGAGGCTTGAACTCATGAACCATGAGATCATGACCTGAGCTGAAGTTGGACACCTAGCCAACTGAGCCACGCAGGCACCTCTGTCTTATATAATGCTTATGCTTTTCCCTCTCTAAATAAGATGACATTTTTTCCTCTGGCTTCTTGGAAGACTTTCTCCTTCTCTTGGGTTTTCTGCAGGTTGAATATGATATACCCAGCAGTAGGTATTTTGATACTCAACCTGCTTGTTCTCTGAGCTTCTTGCACCTGTGCATGGTGTCTATCATGAATTTTGTGAAATTTTTGGCCATTATTACCTCAAATATTTCTCATGCTCTGTTCTCTATTCTCTTTCTGGAATTGCAATGACACATAGTTTATGCCTTTTGAATTTGTCTCACAGTTCTTTGGTATTCTTTTCTATTTTTGCTCTCTCCATTATGGTTTGGGAACATTTTGTTGACATTTCCTTAAGCTCACTGATTCATTTCTGTTTGTGTTTTTGATTTCTAACATTTGCTTTTGATATTTCTTACAGTTTCCATCTTTGTATTTACATTACTCAATCTGTTCTCGTACATTTTTCACTGATTTCATGATAGCCCTTAACATACTGATAACAGTTATTTTAAATTCCGTCTGATATTTCCACAACCTGTGCCATATGTGGTCTGGTTCTGATGTTTGCTTTGTCCCTCTAGACTGTTTTCTTACCTTTGAGCATGGCTTGTGACTGTTGAAAGTAAGACATGATAGGGGTGCCTGGGTGGCTTAGTCGGTTAAGCGTCCAACTTTCACTTAGGTCATGATCTCGCGGTTCGTGGGTTCGGTCCCCGCGTCGGGCTCTGTGCTGACTGCCAGCTCAGAGCCTGGAGCCTGTTTCAGTCTGTGACTCCCTCTCTCTCTGACCCTCACCTGCTCACTCTGTCTCTCTCTCTCCTAGAAATAAATAAAAATATTTAAAAAAAAAAAAAAAGAAACTAAGACATGATAGAGGGTACTACGAACTAGGGTAATTACAATTTTAGTGTGAATTTTTATGTTAATTTGACTAGGAGCTAGGCTATTTAATGTTTGCTGCAGCCATCGGTGCCAGAGGCTTTAATTTTCTCTAGTTTCCTTGTTTATTTTTTTTCTCGCCAATTGTTTTCAGGTTTCCCTAAGAGCTCCTTCTTAAATAGGGTCTTTGTCTTTCTCATGGTAAATTATGGGGGGTTAACCTAAGGCTTTCAATGAGCCTAAATTCTTGGGCTGTGACCTTCATAAGTTTATCTCAGCTTTTGTTTTCTCCCTTTCAATAGAACAAGAGAGCTAGCAGGGGCTAGAGTTGTCTAATTGCCCTTCTACCAGGTCTATTAGGCTTTGGTAATGTTGTGTCCTTTGGAAAGCATTTGTTATGGAGAAGGTTCATAGTGTGCATCTAAATTATTACTTTTCCCTCCCACTGCCTGAAAAACAAGGAGACTTTTCTTAGATCTTCACTGTGAGAACTCTGTATGTTTTCTGGAGGTAAATCCCATGGAAGTGTGGGGGGCTCATAATACTGGGGGCCCAGGAGTTTTTAGGTCTCAAACTAGTCCACATTCAGACTGTCAATTTGTCAAAATTACCCTTTAAGTGTTCCTAGTAGTTGATGGCTTCAGTGGCTTCTGCTCCAGGTAAGTTGATCTCAGCTGTGAGTTTCTGTGTTTGCATCTCTTCCCGTATTTCAGGGTGGCAGTGTGCCCTGTGACCTCAGTTCCCTAATGGGTCGAAGAAGAATTGATGATTCTCAGATTGTTCAGCTTCTGTCTTTTGTGGTTGATGGGAATGATGAATTCTAAGCTCTTAACATGTTTGAGCCAAGACCAGAAGTCTCCCAATACCTAGTTTTCCTTAAAAAAACAAAACAAAACTGTAATGTTTACTTCTTTGTGAGAGAGAGAGAGAGAGAGAGAGAGAGAGAGAGAGAGAGAGAGAACGAACCACTTGGAGAGGGGCAGAGAGAGAAGGAGACATAGAATCTGAAGGAGGCTCCTGGCTCTGAGCTGTCAGCACAGAGCCTGACGTGGGGCTCTAACTCACAGACTGCGAGATCATGATCTGAGCCGAAGTTGGGTGCTTAACCAACTGAGCCACCCAGGAGCCCCCCAGTATCCAGTTTTTGAGGGCAATGCATATTGTAAAATTAACAAAGGGCTTGGTGTTAGACTGACCTACATTCAGATTCAGGCCCTGGCATTTAATTAGTGGTATTACCTCGTACACGTCATTTAACCCGTTGGAGCCTCAGTTTCCTCACCAGTCAAATAAAAAGAATTTCAAATACATATGGCTATGTTAAAGCTAAATGAGAGGACATATGTGAGCAAGTTTATCACAGACCCTGCCATGTACATTGCAGCTACTCAGGAATGTTAGTTTCCTTTTTCTACTAAAGTGCCTATGCTTGAAACTGTTGCAGACACTCTGGAAAACAGTGTGGTGGTTCCTCAAAAAATTAAAAATAGAACTACCCTACAACCCAGCAATAGAACTACTAGAAATTTATCCAAAGGATACAGGAGTGCTGATTCACAGGGGCACATGTACCCCAAAGTTTATAGCAGCACTTTCAACAATAGCTGAAGTATGGAAAGAGCCTAAATGCCCATCAACTGATGAATGGATCAAGAAGATGTGGTTTATGTATACCATGGCATACTACTTGGCAATGAGAAAGAATGAAATCTGGCCATTTGTAGCCACATGGATGGAACTGGAAGGTATTATGCTGAGTGAAATAAGTCAGTGGGAGAAAGACAGATACCATATGTTTTCATTCACATGTGGAACTTGAAAAACTTAACAGAAGACCATGGGGGAAGGGAAGGGGAAAAAATAGTTATAAACAGAGAGGGAGGGAGGCAAACCATAAGAGACTCATAGATACAGAGAACAAACTGAGGGTTGGTTGATGGGTGTGGGGGAGAGGGGAAAATGGGTGATGGGCATCGAAGAGGGCACTTGTTGGGACGAGCACTGGGTGTTGTATGTAAGTGATGAACCATAGGAATCTACCCCCAAAACCAAGAGCGTACTGTATATACCGTATGTTAGCCAATTTGACAATAAATTATATTTTAAAAATAAATAAATAAAAATATGCTACCTATGCTTGAAAACAAGTACGGTTTTGAATCCAACTTATTGCATGGCATTCATGCTATGAATATAAAGTGTTTCTATAAAGTATTTGCCATTCTCACAATGTGGGAAAAACTGCCTTGAAAAAAGTAACCTGCTTCTGTAAAGGCTGCCATATTCTCTTTTATTTTTAAGTTTATTTATTTATTTTGAGACAGAAAGAATGTGAGTATGGGGGAGGGGTAGAGAGGGAGGGGGAAGAGAGAGAATCCCAAGCAGGAGTTCTTGACTCTGTGCTCGAACTCATAAACCGAACCCAGAGATCATGACACTTATCTGACTGAACCACCCAGGCGCCCTGGGGCTGCCCTATTCTTAAGGGCTTGAAGGGAACTCAACAGTTCATTTGTTCCTCTCTTACAACCACCGTTATAATCTCCTTTTTAAACGTATGCAGCCTTCTACTGAAAACGCCCGTGGAAATACATTTCTTTCTGTGTGGGTCTGAATGCAGAAACATCATTACCAAAAGTAAAGATGGTCATTTTGCTACAGCGATAGACTATATGTCCAGAGCTTGTGGGGGGTGGTTAGGTGAAGAAGTTATTAAATAATTTAAAGAGAGATAATAGCCTGATGGCAAACTTCAGTATCAAGCCACATCTGGAGAATTGTGTCCCATTTTGAGCACCATAATTTCAGGAGGATGTCAACAACACTAGAGCGTGTCCAAACAGTGCTGACCAGGATAATGATGGGCACAGCTACAAGTCCAGAAACCTTGCGATATTGGGATGTGTGCTAACTTAGCTTATTGGATTTATTTATCTGTATCATTTATCTTTTTATATATTGTAAAAACAAATAATATTTTTTGCCCAGTGCCAAATGTTTCTTTATACCTCTGATTTTTACATTGTTCCAATTTTGCCTGGACATGACTCTTGGCTTCTTTCCAGGAAGGAGACAGAGGAAATCCTCCATAGCTTAAGTGTGCATTATTATCTGACCCCTCTTCCCCCCCCCCCCCGCCAAAAAAAAAAAAATCAACGGGCTGGGGCGCCTGGGTGGCTTAGTCGGTTAGGAGTCCGACTTTCGCTTAGGTCATGATCTCGCAGTTCGTGGGTTCGAGCCCCACATCGGGCTCTGTGCTGACTGCCAGCTCAGAGCCTGGAGCCTGTTTCAGAGTCTGTGTCTCCCTCTCTCTCTGACCCTCCCCTGCTCACGCTGTCTCTCTCTCTCTCTCTCCTAGGAATAAATAAAACATTAAAAAAAAATAAAAAAATCAATGGGCTGAACCTCCTTGCAGCAATTCTAGCCCTTGGCTTATTTCATGAAACCTCCAGGTGCCAGCCTCAAGTTGAGCGTCACTTTTCACCTCGTGGTGGTTCCTATAAGTCCCCAAGGAGCCTTCGCTTGAGCAGTTATGGTTTGGTCTGTTGCCCTGTGATATAGAAGTAAGGGGGCTGGGCACAACCCAGAGACGTGCTAAGTGGATTCTGAGCTGTGAAAGTTAGAACAGGGAGCACATGTGAGCTGGAGGTTAGATGTGAACCCCGAGCCCTTTCCCCCTGCAATATGCATTGCTGTTATCCTTTCTGCAGAAGAGTTCACGATCCTTTGTAATTTTCTTTTTCTATTGATCCAGCAGCACTACTAGTAACAGCAACTTTAAAAAAAACAACCAACCAAGGTTCTGGTGGTACAGTCTATGGAATCTCACTGCCCTACCTCTCACACATTAGAGAACACATGCGCTGTGCTAGAGACGACATTTGGCTTGTACAGAATTCATTTTAGGTTGTGGGCCCCCCCCACCCCGCCTTGCCTCGTGCTGCCCCAAGGCAAAGGTGAAAGCTCCACTCTGCTTTGTTGGTCTCTGGGCTGCAATTCCTTTGAATACGTTTCTGTCTGGAGAGGAGAAGCCAGTGGGAAAATAATGAGCTTAAGAGAGAAGTTAACTTTCTACAAAGGTTTGCGAGATGTGTGTTGGCTGTAGGGCTGAGGGCAGCTTGAGTGTAACCAGTGCTGAGAGGCACTAGTCTGAGCTGACCATGACTTTGTGGCTCTGTGTCCCTAGGGAAGTGCTTGCATTCTGCTGATTGTCAATTCCATCATCTATAAAATGGAAACCATAATATCAAGTTCAGAAGAGTTTTGTAAAATGTAGATAGAATAATATTCTTGGAAATGCTTTATAAGCACCAAGCCATACAGCTTGTGAGTACTTTATCAGGCAAGGATGGTATATCATTTGTTTCCAGCTACCCAACACTTACGTACTCCTGGCACCTAGCTCAGAGCCTAGAATATAATAAATGATTGGGAGATAAAATTAAAATGAATGGAGAGTTTTAAATCTCCAAATTTCTGATGATTTCAAAGAATTCGCTCACTGGTCCTTTGTATTGGGCCAGATAATCTTTTGGCCTCATTCAGCCTCAAGGATTGAGGAAAAAAGTAGCGTGTGCGGTTAGAAAGAAATTGCTATAAAATAGATAACCTTTCCAGGAATTGCTTAACGTTCCAAACAAAACAAACCAAAACAAGCAAATGAGCAGTTGATAGAAATGAAGATTAGCTTTCTCAAGTGGGCTTGGAAGCCCAGGAGAATTACACAGGCATCTGCTCACCATGGCTGGGCATGTCATGAGCCCAAGGGAAGAATCTAGCAAGCGTGTTCTGCCTTGTGAGGCATCTGGGGCATATGGTGTGGCACAACCGGGAGCTCACTTCTGCCGCATATGACCGAGGTGTTGGACTAAGTGATCCCAAGGAGCGGGTGGAGTACAGTCTCCCTAGTAGTCTGAAAGTAGCAATGCTTTGATCTTTCAAGGCTCATGAATTGGCATCATTTAGACTACATCTGTCATGGACCTTTGCACTTTGGAAGGGAATGAAAGAAAGTAGTAAGTTAATTTTAAATGTCTCAGGAAACTTGGTTATTTTCGTTTTTAAACTCTGTCTGACTTCGTGCAAGACCTGTCATTACGGTTGTTATCCCTTCCCTCATATAGATGTGGAACTCTGATTATTTGAGATAATCTGTGTCTGGCATGTTTCAGTTTGGAGAAAATGAGATGGTGACTTTACCACATTCTTTCTCAAAACCAATGACACTAATTGGGCCATATGCCAAGGGGTAGGGGCAGCATATGTAATCCTGAATTCATAGGCTTCATAGAGCAGATAAGGATTCCAAGCCATGTGGAAGCCAAACTTTACCAAGGAAGCTTAGCACTTATCCTTCCAGATGTTCAGCTTGCAAGTACTAGAGGCGTTATTTGCAATATCAAATGCATAGATAAGTGTATAGATTGTTTTGTTTTCTCCCATGCAGATACCCATTTTGCATGGATTGTGTTTTTTTTTTTTTTTTTCCATGCAGATACCCATTTTGGGGATAAATTCCATTTCCAGTTCTGGCGATCTGTCAGATAGCTCCCTTTAAAGTTACCTGGAGAGACGCCTGGGTGGTTTAGTCGGTTAAGCATCCGACTTCAGCTCAGGTCATGATCTCTCGGTTTGTGGGTTTGAGCCCCGCGTCGGGCTCTGTGCTGACAGCTAGCTCAGAGCCTGGAGCCTGTTTCAGATTCTGTATCTCCGTCTCTCTCTGACCCTCCCCTGCTCATGCTGACTCTCTCTCTTTCTCTCTCTCTCTCTCAGAAATAAATAAAACATTAAAAAATTTTAAAAATAAATAAATAGAGTTACCCGGAGAAAATCTACCCAAAATGATTAAATTCTTGGTAGCTTTTATTCTTGGCTAAGAACTTGCTGTTCCTCCAGGGCTGAACAGGCTTAAATTGTTATGGGAGCTTATAAAGTATATGGTTTGTTGTCAAATATTTGTCTCTGCCTAAAAATGAAATGTCTTGAAATACATTTTCTTTGTAACTGAATAAATCAATGAGAGAAAGAGAAATAACTTCTCATTTAGCCAATTTTTAATCAATATTTTCATGAGAAGCCGAAATGTTAACCGAATCCTGGCTTTTGTCATTTGAAATACAATTTGTGTGTTTAAGGATTTATGTGCACATCAGAGTTTGGACTTCATGTTCAGAAAGGAAAATTGATTTATAGGAGTAGACAGCCGCAGGAGGAGCGGCAGTGCCAGAAATGAATATGAGTCAATTACTTAAGGCAAATGGGACTTTAATCACCACAGCAATAGAGAAATCTCAAATTCAATTACACCCTGGGTTTTCATGCTTTAATTTGTGGGCATTTCTATATCTCTTCTTTTACAGAGGCCTTTGAAATTGTTGTTCGCCATGCCAAGAATTACACCAACGCCATGTTTAAGAACAACTATCCGAGCCTGACCCCACAAGCTTTTGAGTTTGTGGGCGAATTTTTCACCGACGTGTCTCTCTATATCCTGGGTTCTGACATCAATGTGGATGACATGGTCAATGATTTGTTTGACAGCCTGTTTCCAGTCATCTATACTCAGCTTATGAGCCCTGGCCTGCCTGAGTCGACCTTGGACATCAATGAGTGCCTCCGAGGGGCAAGGCGTGACCTGAAAGTCTTTGGGAATTTCCCCAAGCTTATTATGACCCAGGTTTCCAAGTCGCTGCAGGTCACCAGGATCTTCCTCCAGGCCCTGAATCTCGGAATTGAGGTGATCAACACAACCGATCACCTCAAGTTCAGTAAAGACTGTGGCCGAATGCTCACCAGAATGTGGTACTGCTCTTACTGCCAGGGACTGATGATGGTTAAGCCTTGTGGTGGCTACTGCAATGTGGTCATGCAAGGCTGTATGGCAGGCGTGGTGGAGATCGACAAGTACTGGAGAGAGTACATTCTGTCTCTGGAAGAACTGGTGAATGGCATGTACAGGATCTACGACATGGAGAATGTGCTACTTGGTCTCTTTTCGACGATCCATGATTCCATCCAGTATGTCCAGAAGAATGGAGGAAAGCTGACCACCACTGTGAGTACCAGTCTACAGTTTTCTGAGGAATTGGGTCCTATTAGGGTGTGGCGGCCGGGCCAGCAGCAGGTGCTGATGGAGACACGTGAGGGGAGGATCCGGGGGGTAGGCAGAGATGATCGAGGGGCTAAATGATCTCACAGGCTACGGAGTCATAATGCCTGGCTTTGCATTTTA
Source organism: Hyaena hyaena (assembly GCF_003009895.1). Lineage (NCBI taxonomy): Eukaryota > Metazoa > Chordata > Mammalia > Carnivora > Hyaenidae > Hyaena > Hyaena hyaena. The sequence goes on from NW_024080795.1 coordinate 1,081,330, forward strand.
CCTCCATCTGCTTGCTTGCTATGGGAACTTGGGTGAATCCTCTTATCTTTATGAGCCTCGTATTGATGATTCATAAACTGAGGTTAAAAAGGATATCTTCTTCATAGGGAATACCATATGTTAAAGCATTTAGCACGTGCGTGGTATGTGGTAAGTCTTCAGTAAATATTAGCTATTATTCCCATTGTTGTTAGTCCTTATAATCCTCATGACAACCCTGGGAGGTAGGCACAATTATCTCCATTGCACAAATGGGGAAACTGAAGCTCAGTGAAACTATAACTTACCCAAGGGCACCCAGCTATAGTTAGTGGAAGAGCTGTGATTTAGAAACTGATCGGGTTTCCCTTTGATGAGGTTATTACCAATTTTTCTGATTCTGATTTCACTCTCAGGCTCTTAATCGTGTATATCACATGACCCTTTTGAGTAGTGACTTTGAGCACAAGAGGCCCAAGCCAGAGCCCACTAATTAAACCTACGCGAGAACATAAGTGAGGCAACACATCCCTATTTTCTAGCAGTTGTGTCCATAACCTTAGTTATACCAGTCTAACCCTCTTGGGATGGGCTTTGTGATGGCAGTGGGACAGTTCTGTAAGTGGGGCAGCAGTTTGGCTTGGTTTCAACTACATTGTACCTGCCAGGCTAGAGTGCACACATTCAGAACCACAGGCGGCACCCACTTTTCAACATAGAGCAGAACATAGAGCCAAGAGCTACCAGCACATCCCATAAGGTGGTTGTGACCGAGTCCTGAATGCTGCCAGCTTTGTAGAAGGAGGTGGCAAAATCCAGTAATACGCTAGCACTGTAGAACTCCCACTACATTCCAGGTGCTCTGCTGGCCAGGTCCCCTAATACCGTTTCACAGTAATCCACAAGATAGGTCCTAATATCGTTGCCATTTTACTCGGGAAAATGAAGCTTAAAGAGGTTAAATATCTTGGGGCACCTGGATGGCTCAGTTGGTTAAATGTCTGACTCTTGATCTCGGCTCAGGTCATGATGGCATGGTTTATGAGTTCAAGCCTCACCTTGGGCTCTGCGCTGGCAGCATGGAGCCTGCCTGGGATTCTCTCTCTTTTTCTCTCTGCCTCTCCTTTGCTCGCTTTCTCTCTCTCTCTCTCTCTCTCTCTCTCACTGTCTCTCTCTCTCTCTCTCTCTCAGAGTAAATAAATAAACTTAAAAAAAAAAAAGGTTAAATACCTTGCCTAGGATCTCAAAGCTGTAAGTTGAGGAGGTGGAGGAACTGGGATTCAAACCCAGGTTTGGCTGGCTTGGTTGACACATGTATGTAGCTTCTATGCAGTGCAACTGCCGTGTACTTTGACCCATTGGTTTGGTTACCCAGCATGTGGAGGGCAGTCTGGGCCATTTGGTCCATCTTTAAACTCAGGAAATACAAAGTGATGGGGTAATTGGCTTCTTTGGTGAATGACACTAAGAAGGAGGACGGAAATGATGCAAGCCACAGCATGGCTACTCACGGCGCTGCTCTAATTGCCCCATTCACAATGTTAGCCGTTTAAAACACATTTACTGAGAAAATATTTTAGAGTAAAATGAACAGAAATGCCCTATCTAACGATAGTGTTCTTCAGTGGCTAATTATTCCCTTGACTGCTTTATAATTCGAGGCCAGATTCTGGGGCCTTATGCAAAAGTAAATCTTACAGAACTGGAAACATGACAAGTGGATGTGTTTGCAAACTCACCCGCCTAATAGTGATTGAGGGCCCACTGGGTGTCAGGCGCAAAGCAAGGGGGCAGGGTGTGGAAATGTCTTTAATAAGAGGAAAAATGAGGAGACGATATTAAAGACAGGGTATGGGAATGTGTACAAGTTGACTCTGATATCGGTCTCTTCTCTAGCGCTTTTATACACAAAAAAATGGGGTGGTGAACTAGTAAGGTGTAAAGTGCATTGTTTTGATTGGGTTCTAGGATGAAAGTTTATTTAGTAAACATTTATTAAGCATCCCCTTTGTTCATGGCACTTTGCCAGTTGCTGGGTATTCACAGTCACCCAACATAGTTCTTAAGTCTTGAAAAGGTCAGTCTAGTTGAGGGACAGATGTGTAACTGAATAAATTTCACCACAGTGAGCATTTCACCATAATGTGAGTGGTGGAAGGGCCATGAGAGATCAGCTGGTCCAATCCCATTGATTTGCAAGTGAAGAAATAAAGTTCAGGGAGGCTGGCCCAAAGTTCTGTAATTAACTGAAGAGCCAGAGGGCCTAGAATCCTAGGTCTGCTGCTGCTAGAGCTCCTATTTCTACCATGCCAGTCTGTCTCCCATTAGACCCTCCAAACTCTCATTCTACAAACTCCATTAGGATTTTGCAAAGGCATCGTGAACTTACATCGAATAGTTATTTCAGAGTGCCAAACCTGCTGTATTTCAGGTGCACATGTGCAAGTGTGTGTGTGTGCGCGCGCGCGCGCGCGTGCACACGCGTGTGCACACACACATGCACACACACAAATGCATGTGCATGCTGGGGGAGTACACTTCATGTCATTATCATTCAGGAAGAAAGGGCTTGGCTGTCAAGAGGTGCTCAGTGATGCAGTCCCTTTCTGTTTTGGCCATTAAGGGCCTGATTGTTCCCAGCTCCCAGCTGGTTACGAGAGCGTGAAGTCTGCCTTCCCCAGGGAATGCCTGAACTAGAGCAGCAAGCATATGTAAACTCTGCCTTGTTACAGTTTTATGACCACCAGCTCTAAGTAATATATCCCAAATGGTGGGGGAGGGGGAATCATTGGCCAGGTGTGATCCAGCCCATACTCTGTTCCGGCCAGAAAGGGGCTGGGCCCTTTGGGGGGAGGGGGGGATGAGGGGAAGTAAGGGCTGGGTAGACTGCGGAACTCGATTCCTGTTAACAAACCCGCAGAATGCCCCAAAGCAAAAGCCGATTTAAAACGAGAGCGTTAACGAGGTTCTGCTGTAGCGCCCTCACCTTCCTGTTGTGATAAAATGTGAAATCCTGCCAGTCTGTCCTGTTTGAGGTTAGGCTATGGTGAGAGACCTCTTTGAAAATAGGCTCTTCCTGGGCTCTGTTGGGTCAACCTTTTTAGCTCGTTCTCAGCCGTGCCGTGAGGCCCGCCATACAGGGACTTTGCTCAGTTGCTTTGGTGGCTGCCATCTACCCTTGATTACAGAGGACATTGTGGGCTTCTAAGTGAACAGAGCACTGTTGAATATTTTTAAGTATGGCCTGTTAGTGCTTTAGTTTTCCCTAAAATAGTTTTTGTCTCCTCCAAATACCAAGTGGAGGCATGGGATTGAATGTTTGGGGTGTTCTCCCTGGAACCCCTTCTAGAGATGGTAAACATCTGGTTCCCAAACTTGGCTCAACATCACTATTGCCTGGGCAACTTGTTAGATTCCTGGAGTCTACCTCAGGGGATTCTCTGATGCCATAGGTCTGTGGAGAGGCTGGAGAATTCATCATAGAAGCTGTCATTTTATTCTATTAAATTTTTTTAATGTTTACTTATTTTTGAGAAAGAGAGAGACAGTGTGAGTGGGGGAGGGGCAGAGAGAGAGAGGGAGACATCGAATACGAAGCAGGGTTCAGACTCCGAGCTGTCAGCACAGAGCCTGATGCGGGGCTTGAACTCACAAACCGTGAGATCATGACCTGAGTCAAAATCAGATGCTTAACTAACTGAGCCACCCAGGCATCCCAGAATTTGTCATTTTAAAAGTGCCCAGGGGCGCTTGGCTGGCTCAGTCTGTAGAGCATGTGACCCTTGATCTCAGGGTTGTAAGTTTGAGCCCCATGTTGGGGGTAGACATTACATAAAAATTAATTAAAAAAAAAAGTGTCTCGATTGATTCTGATACTCCTTTGGGAACGAATCCAGCCACTGTGTGGAACATAAGGTAAGGCCCAGAGACTAGGAGTGAATGATGGCTAATGGCCAAGCTAGGACCTCAGATTCCTCCTCTGTAAAATAGGGTTGATGCATGGGGATTAATTGAAATGATAGGTTCAAAGTACCTGGCAGAGTTCGAGGCACGTGGCGGGTACTTGCTCAAACCCAGTCCGGTACTCTTTCTACGACATTTTTCTAAGTGCCAAATGGACAGTGAGTTCTTCTTACATTTAGTTCTATGTGCCAAGATGTTTCATGTCATTTTAGTCCAAAGAGGTGAATAAAATATCATGTGAAAATGTGTGTGTGCATATGTGCATGCATGAGAGAGACAGAGATGAAAAAAGAAGGTGGAGAGGAAGGGAAGGAGACAGAACATTTATACTGAAAAGTCCAAGAACATTTTAATGATGGGACTGTAAGGAGACCCATCTTGACTCTATCTACATTTGTGAACTAGGTTAAATATCATGGCCCCAAGTGAGTATTGAGCAGGTTTATAATAGTATTCGAGCGAGAGCATCACTGTTAAATTTATCAGCACACTGCTGAATTCCACGTCTTTTACCTTGAAGCAAATACAAATATGTACAGTTATCAATGCATATATTTTCAACATTGTTGTACTATACCCACATTGTCAAATGCCACAACCTTCTTTTATTTTTTTTTAAACATTTATTTATTTTGAAAGAGAGAGAGAGAGCAGGGGAGGGACGGAGAGAGAATCCCAAGTAGGCTCTTTACCCAGCACAGAACCCAAACAGGGGCTCAGTCCCACAAACCGTGAGATCATGACCTGCACTGAAATCAAGAGTCAGACGCTTAACCTACTGAGCCACCCAGGCGCCCCAACCCCAACCTTCTTTTAAAAATGCAGTTGTTTTTATTCCGAAACCATTTCGATTGTCATTACCACATACGTGTGTATGGTTATAGGCATAGCCATTGTACATTTCACATCCATTGCTTCAATGATTAATAATCAGCATTTTGGATGTTTACCTGCTCTCCCAGAAATTGTCCCAAAAGTTTCTATGATTTTATTTACTTTCCGTACCCTCCCCCCCATAGTCATCGCTCACATATCCGCACATGACTGTTTGCACTTTTAGTTTTCCATTTGTACCCATGTACTTTATTTATCTCAGAATTTCTCAGCATTAGTGTTTCCTCTCCCACAAGTTCATTACCTTGGCTTATTATATGCCTCACTGAACGTTGGGCAAAATTTGCAACCTTTTCTACCACCACTCTCTCTCCCTGTCGTTCCTCATTGTGATACTTACTTTAGCATGATCTGAGCTAAGACTCATTTCAGAAACATTAATGAGCATCCAATTTGTGGTGGGGGGCACTACGACAGATGCTGGGGGGTGCAAGGAGGGGTGGAAAGATGATGGTGATTTTATTGCTGCTCTCAGGGGTCACTCAGCTAGCAGGTAGCAAAGCACCTTAAAGCCAGATCTGCTGGACTCCAAAGCTCATGCTTTTAACATTTCACTCGATCGCTCTCTCAAATCCTTCACCTCTGTCTTCCCCAGAGTCTTCGTTCCCTGAACACAGGCCAGCTAGCTAGGTTCTTACTATCTTATTTAATATCCTGTATTACTCCCTACTGTTTTTCCAGCTGCACAGGTTTTGAATTCATTCTCCCTCCTTGGAGACTCTTGCTATATAGCATTTCCCAATGAAGTACCAAAAGGCATGAGATTTTTAGTCTTTGTACCACTTGAAGGTTCAGAGTAGTTTCTAGGGGAAGAAGGAATGTTTGCGTAGGTAATGAAAGAGCCAGTCACACAGCAAAATGACTTTGCCTAGAACCTCTATGAGTGGTGCCAGCGGTGAGGAATAGCTAATCTTCCCATTGCAATGTTTGGAATCTGCCCATTAGACCAACAGATGGTTTTTAATGCATTTGCCTTTGATTCCGGACCTTCACGGTACATCCTGGTCTCCATTATGGAGTTTCCGTAGCAGTAACATTGTGTGCTGAGAACCTAACGTACTCTGGTATCCAAGTACATCCATTTCCTTTGCTAGAATTTCTGAAGATATCTTTGGTGAAGTCAGTATTTATGTGGGCTAGGAAGCTCTGGGGAAGAGTCTCTGTTGGTCCTCAGCAATAATTCACTCTATCAAATTCTTATATTTTGCTGTCTGTGTGAGTGACTGTAACTCATCAGAATTTCCAAGATTAGCCCTCCCTTCGTCTCCGCTTTGAAGGCTGAGGTTATTTCTCAGGTGTCAGAGTGTCAGAGTTTCTCACTTCACACTATCACTTTGGACTTTCATTTTTCAGTCTCAGATAGAGATACCTTGTCTGAATTCATACAAGCTGTTTTCAGTACAAAGTGATTTCAAAGTGATAGAAACAAGTGAACTACTCACTACCTAATTAGTGTCTGCAGGTCAGCATCTAGAACTGCGGTAAGCAACTTCATTTGCATGAGGTCCATTTTCTGGAAAGACAAAAATGTTTACAGGCCACCATTCTTTCTTCACTCATAATAAAAATAGCTTGAGTGCCTCCCATGGGGGAAAACATAGAGTTTTTAAACATACATTACCTATTTATTGAAGAGAAGCATACAAAGGAAAAACTTGGCAGCACTTTTAAGGCACTAAGTGTTCATTTCAGGGCATGTTTCAAATGGTGGTCACACTGGGGAAGCTTTTTTAAATGCCTCATCTTGAAATTATATATATTATGCCTCATATTAGGAAATTAGGCGGGCCCTTCACGAATCTGGAATTACACGCCTTTGCCTTGGCAAGAAGTGGCAGTGTGATTACCGGTTGTTCTATATGTTCTGAGTCTTGAGAAAGGAGTTTTTCCTTTCTGTGGTCTGTGGACTGATGGAGCCCGAACATGTCCTCAAGAACTGTGAACGATCAGAGATTTTTACCCTAATTGCAGCCTAACAAGTTCGCCGGCCACGGTTTCGTGGTTAAAGATGGGAGGCTCCCTGGCTCAGAGATGAAGGACGGTTTGTTTCCTAGAGCGGTAGCCGTAGCCAGAGCATCCACGCCTGTGCCAGATCCCCACGGGAGTCCGAGGCAAAGGGGGCCACGTGAGCTCTGCACACGTGAGTTGCACTACAGGAGCAGAGCCTTGAGCTTAGGGAACTCGGGCCTTTGATAATAGGCAGTGAGGCTGCCTGCTCTTTTCTCTGAAGGGAGGCACTGTCTTCATCTTCCAAGGCTGTTTGCTATTCAAAGGTCCTTGGAAACCAGTCTGGGGCAAAAGTGCCCCCGTTTATAAGACACACAGAAAACACAAGGGACCCAGGGAACACCGTGTGGCAACATAGGATCTCCCAAACTCGGATGGCTGCAGCCACGTTCCAAGTCCACAATGCTTTTGAGGGATCAAGCAGGGAAAGTAGAAGTCGTGGAAGACATCGAGTGAAGCCTTGACTGGTTGGCCGGTAGGCGGGCCTGTGTGGCACCTGGGGGCACACCCAAAGAAAAAACAGTGGCGATTGTCTCTGCTCTTGAGAGAATACTTTAAATAATTTTTTTAATGTTTTATTTATTTTTTAGAGAGAGAGAGAGAGAGAGAGACAGCGTAAGCGGGGGAGGGTCAGAGAGAGAGAGACACACACAGAATCTGAAGCAGGCTCCAGGCTCTGAGCTGACAGCTCGACACGGGGCTCGAACCCATGGACTGTGAGATCATGACCTGAGCCGAAGTCGGACGCTTAACCGACTGAACCACCCAGGAGCCCCACTTGAGAGAATACTTTAACAAGGAAGTGTGAAAGGGGCCCCTGACTGTCGGGTCTGGTTAGGAGTAAACGCTGCTGCTCCGGGCCTTCAGCTCCTACTCTGCTGCTCTCTCTGTTGGTCCCCGTGCCGCCATTTCTTTTCCTGCTTGGCTGCGGTTGCGAGTCTTGTATTGCTAACTGGCTTGGCTGAGTGAAGCTTTCTGTTTTACTGCACTTCTAAGGTGGGTATCGCACGCCGGGAGTCATGTGGAGGACAAATTTGTCCTCAGCGTATAGCTGGAAAGGTTAGAAAGTCAGGAATATTTGCCCAAGTGGGAGGAAGTCCACAGAGATCATGCCATGGCGTGGTATTCTGAGAATCTTCGTGCTCCCGGCATTGACAGTGAGGGAGTCCATTAAAATGCCTTCCCTGTGTTGAGTGGCCAGGGAACCAGAGGCCCCTGAAAGCAGCCTCCTACCCGGTGAGGCCACAAAAGCCCCCGGACACTTGCTGTCTTCATTGCGAAGCCGAAACACCTCAGGAAACATGGCGTCAGGTACACAGCGTGCCGCCTCTGGGGTGCCTGTCTCCCCACTTGGGGTAAGGTTACTCGTGTCCGCACAGTAGCACCACAGGTCACCTGGGCTCCCTCACCCCTCAAGCCTGTGCATTTTTGCTGCCTGGCTGAGGGTCTCCAGCGGCACATGCTTTCTACTGGGACTGTTTCTCACCAGGCAGCCTCCCTACCCCCACCTGGAAAATGGGAACCATGTTTCAAATGCCACAGAAGCACTTTTAAATGAAGTTCCACTTGTACAGCAATTTCCGAAGGTGAGAGTGGTTATAATTTCGCTGTAATAAAGGGTTTCACAAAAAGGCCAAGATGAAGGAAATTTGGGCAGATTCCTTCCGGCATGTTGCAGCTTTTATAAGAAAATACCAACGTCACGATGGCCAGCAGCCAGTCTTCTGAATGCTGATACCGGGCATGTACGGGGGGCTCCCAGTCTACCATTCCTTTCCTTGTTGGGGAGAATGCTAACAGGGAAAGACAAACAACCTTTGTTTTGGTGCCAGTACAGACTTCTTAACGTCCTTTTAAAATGTCCCTTGGGGTGTTTGGGGTTCCGAACTCATCAGACTTCTCAAAAGCAGTGCTGGAGTGGGCGGGAAGGAACTTACTGGGGTGATGGAATGTTCTAAAACTGGCTTGTGACGACGGTGGCACAACTGAGTCAATTTCATAAAAATCATTATTTGGGAGGGGTTGTGGGAGGGGGGACGGGCTAAATAGGTAAGGTGCATTCAGGAATCTCCTCCCGAAATTGCTGTTGTGCTATATGCTAACTATTGGATGCACATTGAAATAAATAAATTTAAATAAATAAATAAATAAAAATTTTTAAAGATTATTAAATTGTACACTTGACACGGGAAACTTACACAAACCCCCAAATCTGCCTCAATAACACTGTAAAAAAAGATTTCATAAAATAAAAAGCTGTGGAATTAATATATAAATAACATTTCAAATACAGCCATGCATAAGCACATTATAAAACAGCTAGTAAAACAATACTTGTATAAATATTAACCATATCATTCAAATAAATTACTATATAAAGTAAAACAGAAACAAATAAAAGCAACACTTGCAGCTAGAAAACCAAAAAAATAAAAAAATAAGAAAAGCCCCCTTAGGAAATGCATAATCCAGCAAGGGGTGGGAGCTGCGGGAGGGTTGGTGCTGTCTTCTTATTACCCAATTCATATCTTTTCTGAAGAATATTCAGAAAGTGAATTAATTTTTCCTTTTTACATTCTACTCAGAATGCCTAAAACAGATAAAGTAGGAAACGGAGTCATTATATTTGGGCTCCGTCTATTATCGTTTACTGACTGAGAATCTATCTAAGCCTAGCTGCTTTTCGCAGATAATTAATTTTGTTCCTAAATGTAGGAAAGAGTGATTGTAATCAGTATGTTTGTACTTTCAGCCACAAATAGAGCCCATCAAAGATACGCGGTACAAATAAACCTCATAAAATATGCAGCCCAGGCACTGCTTGAAGTTAATGTGCTATCTTTTTTTTAAAGAAAAAAATTATATGTATGATTTTTGAAAGTCGTTCTTGGTATTCTTATGTAGTTAATAGATGAACTTCTCTTTTTCTAACTCAAGCCCACACTCTGAATTATTTTTGTCATTAAACCTCATAAACTAGAGCTCAAGGGGACTGGTTTGGCATGGGAATCAACTGATCAACATATACGTATTTCTGAGTTCTGGGTATGTATTTCTCTTATGCCTCTAGAAAATTATGAAAAATCAGGTCTAAGTTTGAGGTTCAGGTTCATGGATGAAACCTAAGAGCTTAGTGTTTGTGAAGGACTTCCTCGAAACTCTCTAGAAAGACTTTTGTCCTTTGTTTTTCTGGCTGCCCAGCCCCCACCTCTGACCAACCTCTAGTCGAAGCCTGTTCTTTCTCCCTGTCCTTCAGAGACATTGTACCTTGCTCAGTGTCTTGTTCATTTAGTCCCTGTAATTGGTTTAAAATGATGATGTTTAATCATGGGTTTAGTCATCCCAGGAAGCCCATTTCTGCTGCTTCTTATTCTCTAATGTGTTCCCTCTCCGGAGAAGCAGACTCAGTTCACTTAGCAAAATTACATATCACCAGAAGACACTACAGAGAGGTTATCAAAGATAGAGGTCTTAGTCACTGTGACGTAGGTGGAGGGGAAGTATTTAAGCAGATGTGGGACCTTTTCACGCTTCTGAAATCACCTGCTATGCTTGTACCAGGATCAGAACAGTGATGCAGGGTTCACCTCGACCTACCACAGGAAGTGGCCCTGGAGAGATAATTTAATCTGTACAACGAAGAAGATAGTGGTGATGAAAGTGACCATGAAGCACTTGCTATGTGCCACACCCAGTAGTAAGCTCTTCACATGGATTGACTCATTTCATGTTTACAACGATCCCAATAAGGAAGGGATTCTCATTGGTGCCGTTTTCCAGGTTCAAGAACTGAGGCAGAGAGACTTGAAAGTACGCGGCAGCCACAAGGCTGCTTCAGCTGCTGTCCCCTGCAGGGGCTCCTGAGGGCCATCTCTTGCCCGGGAGCAAAGCATCTTACCCATCTCAAAGAATGAGACCCAGTCTCAGAACAAGGAGGTGAAGGCTGGCTCCCTCCACAGGGAGGCCCAAGCCGACTTGGTGGGCGCGAGGCCAAAAGGAGAGCCAGGAAGTTGCTAAGGGTCTTGCGTTCCTGCCTGGTCTCTCTAGTCATCCCTTTTCCTTCCTATGGTCTTGAGAATATCACAGCCACTCCCAGTGGGCCTAACTTTTCTTCTTCCTCATACTCATGTTAATCCTAATTAGAGTCTTCTACATCTGCTTGGAGCTCAGACTCCGCCTAGGATCAAGGGCTATTCCATTTACCTTTTCTTTAAAAAAAAAAAAAAAAAACCTAAAAAAAAAAACCCAATCCATTTTTGATGAGCTTAGGTCTAAAATATACTGAAAAAAATATATGGCACCTACATTTCCCCCCTTTCAGATCAGAAATCCAATGAATAGGGAAATACCAAGGTCTGTGGATTTCTTATGATGCATTAGACCTTGTAATGATCTCTTTCCAAACATGGAAGGAGTTCTGTGGTCATGGTATTCCTGATTTATTCAATTGTCTCACTCCCCTTAACAAATTCTTAATGTAAAATGAATGGGTTTCTTCACTGTAGCAACCTTCTAGCAGATTTTTTTTTTTTTTTTTACAATCATGAACACTTTAAGTCACCTTTGAATGATCTCTCACAGGTTTTCTAGACATAAAGTACTCTAGACAAAAGGAGACACTCAATTAGTGTCCGTATTCCGATTAAAAATAAAGCAGTAATTGTGATATATTGGCATAATGAAACTTGACAGAAAGAAGCTATAGAATACATGTTGTATTTCCTGCCAGTATGAAAAGGATGTTCACAAGCCCCAGATCACAGAGGGTGAAAGAATATGCACTGGTGGAAACATTTCCCTCACACATCTGTATTTATCAAGTTTTAAAGTCTGTTTCCTCCCCGACCATTTCTTCTGAATCTGTTATCCATTGATTTAGAAAAAAAATTAATGCATAATTCAAACTGCTCCGCTGTGAAAAGCCCCATTCAGAATTGTCTCAGCTCTGGTTATCATTGACCAAAGAGTCTTCGAGATACCAGGAATAATAAATTACAACAGACATTCATTTTTAATAGCACCGTAAGAGACTTTTAAGAGCTAAGCTTTTGAGAGGGAGAGCTGAGTCGATACCCTACTCAGGAATGGGTCGGCATGAAGTTGCAAAGGAGCCGAGTAAGAAATGGTCATGTGATGTAGTAGAAAGAACGCGGGCTTTGGGAGTTCAGATGTAAATCTCTGCGCAGCCATTCCTTATCTTAGTGACCCTGGGCATAGTGCATCATCTCCCTGAATCTTGGTTGCTTCATCTATAAACTGGGGATAAAAATGCCAACCTCTTAGAACTACTATGAAAATTGGCCCTCGCACGGGGCACTACATCTTTGTGGCCCTCTCATTAGCAGTGACATCGCCGATAGATATTTACTGAACTCTTGTGGCAAAATCCCTAATGCCTGGGAATTTCGGGATTCCTTGCCTAATGTTAGGATGGCTGTTTTGGGTGAGGCTGCTTACCCAGCTACTCCACATTCATCCTAAAGACTTGAAGTTCCTACTAGTCTTTGTATTCGGAGCTGGTGTGTCCTTGAACAAGTTTGCTCTGCCTGTGTAGCCATAGGTCTGTGTTTCCATTTGGCCCAGCTCTGCCACTGATCATCCTGTCCCCTCCACCCGCCCCCCCCCCCCATGTTCGGGTGACTTGATTCGCAGCAGGGCAAGACAGTTTTCTGACTGCTCACAGTGGGCTTCATAGGAGACTCGTGAATAAAGGGTAGTCGGATAGACCTAGATTCCCGATGGGCATTTTTAGCATTCATCTTCTTTCCTTAGGTTTATGCTGAAATCCTCGGGAGGGGAGGGAAGACTCAAGCTGTGTTTATGGTTCCTTTGTTTTTCAGTGTGTATTGTGTAGTATAATGCTAAATTGCTTTTGCTGGGTACCACTGTGAAATGATAGTTAAATTTAGATGTTTAAATAGATATCTAGGGGTGCCTGGGTGGCTCATTTGGTTAAGTAAGCATCCAACTCTTGATTTCAGTTCAGGTCACAGTCTCATGGTTCAGGAGATTGAGCCCCGCATTGGACTCTGTGCTGACATCTTGGAGCCTGCTTGGATTCTCTCTCTCCCTGCCCCTCCCCCCCCAAATATAAATAAATACACTTTTAAAAATGAACAGATATCTATTACATATCTTTGGGCTAATTTGATGATATCCACTTGTTTGAGATAATATCCTTCTCTGAAATCCCTACATTTTCTTGTCCTTATCCATCTTGCCCACTCAGATTCTTTTCCACCTTTATACTGATTGGCAGCTACCTTTCTGGTTCCTGGGATTAGGCTATCACTCTATTTCTGTTGATGGAGGGAAAGGGGAGGAAGTAAAGGGAGTTTGGGGAAGTAAAAGGAAGGTGGGAATTGAACCAGATCGTTTGAAAATGTTTTTTTTCCCCTAGGTACATGTCCTCTGCAGATTTTATTTAATATAATCATTGTTCCAGTCAAGCCAGCATGACACAAATAAGTCACAAATTCTCGATTTTAAAAAATACAGAACATCACAGGGACACCTGACTAGCTCAGTCGGTAGAGCATGTGACTCTTGATCTTGGGGTCATGAGTTCGAGCCCCATGTTGGGCTTAAGAAAATAAAAAAAATACAGAAAAGTGCAATATATCTCAACTATGATTTCCTTGCCATTTTCTTAACTCAAGCATCAGTTTTAGTACGCGAGGCTACCATTCTCCTCTCCTCATCCCCTAGTAAACAATGTCTTGCATAGAGTAGGCACTTCATTCTTCTCTTAAATCAAACTAAAGGGGATGGGGTTTATCTTTGGGATGATGATGAGCCATCAAGAGCACAGAGAACACGAATCCCACAAAATCAGAAGTATAAGAAAGAGTCCATTTATTATTTTTTTTGCTTTCTCTTTTAAAACTTTTTTTTTTAATTTTTTTTTTTTTTTTTTTATTTCTAGGAGAGAGAGAGAGAGAGAGACAGCGTGAGCAGGGGAGGGTCAGAGAGAGAGGGAGTCACAGACTGAAACAGGCTCCAGGCTCTGAGCTGGCAGTCAGCACAGAGCCCGACACGGGGCTCGAACCCACGAACCGCGAGATCATGACCTAAGCGAAAGTCGGACGCTCAACCGACTAAGCCACCCAGGCGCCCCTCTCTTTTAAAACTTTTAAAAAATATTTATTTATTTTGAGGGGGGTGGTAGAGAGAGGAAGAATCCCAAGCAGGCTCTGCACTACCACAACAGAGCCTAATGTGGGGCTCAAACTCACAAACTGTGAGATCATGACCTGAGCTGAAACCAAGAGTCGGATGCTCAACCAACTGAGCCACCCAGGTGCCCGTTGTTTTCTCTTTGTAAATGATAGATTATTTTTAGAGCATTTTTAGGTTCACAGCAAAACTGAGCAGAAAGTATAGAGTTCCCATGAACCTCCTGCCCCCAGCCTCCCCTAGTATCAACATCCAGCACCGAGTGATACCTTTGTTAAAGTCAATGAACCTAGGCTGCACATCATTACGACCCAAAGTCCGTGGTTTACATTACAGATCACTCTTGGTGTTGTATGTTCTATTGGTTTGACGAACGTTGTATAGCGAGGCGTTAGAATATCATACAGAGTAGTTTCACTGTCCTAAAAATCCTGTGTTCTGCCTATTCATCCCTTCCTCCCCTCTAAGCTCCAGTGACCACTGATCTTTTTACTGTCTTTATGGTTTTGTCTTTTCCAAGATGTCATATAGTTGGAATCATACAATACACAGACTTTTCAGATTGGCTTCTTTCACTTTGTAATATGCATGTAAACCTCCTCCGTGCCTTTTCATGGTTTCATAGCTCATCTCCCCCCCCACTAAATAATATTCCACTGTCAGGGTGTACCACAGGTTGTTTATCCCATCAACTAATGAAGGATGTATGGATGGCCTCCCCCCCCGCCCAATGCTGAACAATATCCCATTATTGTCTGGAGCAACCTTTTATTTTTAAATCAATTTAATCTCAACTCCAAATCTTTGTTCCCATTGGGTTAGTGGTAAATTTCACCTCCTTCCTTCTTTTTATAAAACAGCTATATTGAGATAGAATTCACATAGAAGACATTCACCAGTTTATCCATTTAAAGCAATCAAGTCAATGCCTTTTCGTATATTCCTGGTTTTTTTCATCCATCACCACAGTCAATATTAGAACAGGTTTAGCATTCCAAAAGAAACTCTATGCCAATTAGCGGTCACTTCCCATTCCCCGTTCCCCTGCCTCTAGCAACTACTAATTTACTTTCTCTCTCTACGGATTTGCCTATTCTGAACATTTCATATAAATGAAATCATACAATATATAGCTTTTTGTGTCTGGCCTTTTTAAGTTAACATAATGTTTTCAAGGTTCATCCATGTTATAGCAGGTATGAGCACTTCCCTTTTGTGGCTAAATAATATTCATTGTATGAATATACCACATTTTGTTTATCCATTATCAGTTGATGGACACTTGAGCTGTTCTCATTTTTTGGTTATTATTCATAAGCATGGCTATGATCATTCATGCACAACTCCTTGTGTGAATGGATATATGTTTTCATTTCTCTTGGAAATATACCTAGGAATACAATTGTGAGTCATATGGTAACTCTACGTTTAACCATTTGAGGAATTGCCAAACTGGTTTCCAAAGCAGCTAAACCATTTCACCTTCCCACCAGCAATATGTGTGGGTTCCAATTTCTATACAACCTCACCAGCAATTGCTATTTTCTGTCTTTTTAATTATACCCATCCTAGTGGGTTTGAAGTACTATCTCATTGCTGTTTCTGTTGTTGTTTCTCTAATGACAAATGATGTTGAGTAATTTTCATGTGCTTTGTGGCCTAATGTATATCTTCTTTGGTGAAAGGTCTATTGAGTTCCTTTCCTAATTTTTTAATCAGGTTATTTGTCATTTCATTGTTGAATTATAATAATTATTTATGTATTTTGAATACTAGACCTTTATCAGATATGTGATTTGCGAATAATTCTTTCCATATGGTAGGGTATCTTTTACTTTCCTAATAATGTTCTTTAAAATATATCTGTTTATGATTTTGATGAAGTCCAATTTATCTATTTTTGTGTGTATGGCATATCTAAGAAACCATTGCCCAATTCAAACTCATGAAGGCTTACACCTATGGTTTCTTCTATGAGTTTTTATATATTTAGCTGTTACATATAGGTCTATGATCAATTTTGAGTTAATTTTATATATTCAATTTGAGGTATGCATGCAGCTTTATTCTTTTGCTTGTGGATACCCGGTTGTCCCATCTACATATGTTGTAAACAGTAGTATCCTTTCCCCATTGAATGGTCTTGGCATATTTGTCAAAAGTGAATTGATCATAGGGGCGCCTGGGTGGCTCAGTCAATTAAGAATCTGGCTCTTGGTTTCAGTTCAGTTCATGATCTCACGGTTCATGGGTTCGAGCCCCACACTGGGCTCTGCGCTGACAGTATGAAGCCTGCTTGGGATTCTCCCTCTCCCTCTCTCTCTCTCTGCCCCTCCTTTGCTCATGCTCTATCTCTTTCTCTCAGAATAAACAAACAAACAAACAAGGTGAATTGACCATAAATGTATGGGTTTATTTCTGGACTCTCAATTCTATTCCATTGATCTGTATGTTTGTCATTATGCCAGGGCAATACTGCTTTGATTACTGTTTCTTTCTAATAAGTTTCAAAACTTTAATGTGGAAGTCTTCCTACTTTGTTATTTTCCAGATTGTTTTGGCTACTTGGAGTCCCTTGCAATTCCATTTTGGTTTCACAAGCAGCTTATCAATTTCTATAAAGAACTCACCTGGGATTTTGATAAGGATTGCATTAAATCTATAGATCATTTGGGGGAGTATTGATATCTTAACAATGTTAAGTTTTCTGATCTATTAACATGGGATGTCTTTACATTTATTTAGATCTCTTTTATTTTGTTTGTTGTTATTTTGTAGTTTTCAGTATGCAAGCTTTGCACTTCTTTTGTTAAATTTATTCCTAATATTATAGTTTTGTTATTGTTAATGTAATTTTCTTTAAATAGTTCATTACTTAAGTATAGAATACAGTTGATTTTTGTATATTGATTTCATACCTGGTACTACTGCTGAATTAATCTATTGGTCTTAATAGTTTTATTTTGATGGTTTTATTTTGTTTTGTTTAGGCCTAGGTGTTTTCTATATACAAGATTAACTCATTTGTAAATAC
Organism: Hyaena hyaena; assembly: GCF_003009895.1. Lineage (NCBI taxonomy): Eukaryota > Metazoa > Chordata > Mammalia > Carnivora > Hyaenidae > Hyaena > Hyaena hyaena. The sequence goes on from NW_024080795.1 coordinate 1,098,383, forward strand.
AGTTTTGTTTCTTCTTTTCCAATTGGATGCCTATTATTTCTTTTCATTTTGTTTCCTTTCCCCTCCCTCCCTCCCTCCTTTCTTTTCTTTCTTTTTCTTTCCTTCCTTCTTTCTTTCTTTTCTTTTCTTTCCTTTCCTTTTCTTTTCTTTTTCTTTTCTCTTTCTTTCTTTCTTTCTTTCTTTCCTTCCTTCCTTCTTTTTTCTTTTCTTTTTTCTCTTCTCTTTTCTTTTCTTTTCTTTTCTTTTCTTTTCTTTTCTTCCCCTTGCTGTCTTTCTTTCTTGTCTCATTACTCTGACTTGAACCTCCAGTACAATGTTGAACAGAAATGGCAAGAATGGATATCTCTGTCTTTTTCCTAATCATAGAAAAAAAGTCTTCATTCTTGCCCCATTAAATATAGTGTTAGCTATGAGTTTTCCATAAATGCCCTTTATTCAATTGAGGAAGTTACCTTGTCTTCCTTGTTTGTTGACTATTTTTATTTTAAAAGTATGCTGGATTTTATCAAATTCCTGTTTTACATCTCGTTTATTTCTCTCAGCAATTTTGTATGTTTTCTTCATTCTATTGATGTACTGATAATGATAATACTGATTACCAGATATTAAACTACTCTTGTATTCCTGAGATAAAGGTCATGGAGTATGATCCTTTTTATACATTGCTGAATTCAGTTTGTTACTATTTTGTTGAGGATTTTTGTATTTATCTTCATAAGAGATATTGGTCTGGAGTTTTCTTGTAGTCTTTGGTTTTAGTATCAGGGTTAATACTAGCCTCACAGAATTAGTTGAGATGTCTTCTTTCCTCTTTTATTTTTTGGAAGAGTTAGATAAGGACTGGCATTAACTCTTCTTTAAGTGTTGAGTAGAATGTGCCAGTAAGGCCATCTGGTCCTGGGCTTTTCTTTGTGGGAAGATTTAAATTCCAAATTCAGTCTCTTCATTTGTTTTAAGGTCATTCACATTTTCTATTTCTCTTTGAGTCAGTTAGGGTAGTTTTGTCATTTTAAGAATTTGTCCATTTCATCTATGTTGTATATTTGTTGGCATATACTTTTTCTAGTATTCCTTTAAAACTCTATTTATATAAGGCTGATAGTAATATCCCCTCTTTCATTCCTAATTATAGTAATTTGAGTCTTCTCTCTTTTTTTTGTCTTAGTCAGTCTAACTAAAAGTTTATCAATCTTGTAGATCTTGTCATGCAACCAACTTTTGAATTTGTTTCTTTTCTTTATTGTTTTTTTAAATTCCTGATTCCATTAATTTCTGTTCTAATTTATTATTCTCTTGTTTTTTTTTCGTTTTGCTTTATTTTTAATGTGCTCTTCTTTTTTGCAGTGTTATAAGGTGACAGGCTGTTGATTTGAGATCTTTCTTTTTTCTTTTTTTTTAAATAACTGTTTATAGCTATAAATTTCCCTCTATGTGCTGCTTTAGCTCCATCCCATATGAGCTGGTGTATTTTCATTAATATCAAAGAATTTTATCGTATATCTTGTGATTTCCTATTTGACCCTTTCATACTTAGGCTCTTAGAGCCTACAATTTACCAGTGTATTATTTAATTTCCACATATATGATTTCTTAGGAGTGTGTGGTTTAATTTCCATATATATGTAGATTTCCTAACGTTCTCTGATTGGTTTCTTATTTCATTCTGTAGTAGTTGTAAGACATACTTGATATGATTTCAGTCCTTATTCACTTATTGTTTTACAGCCTAGCATATGGTCCAACCTGGAGAATGTTCCATGTGCAATTGAGAAGAATGTGTATTTTGCTGTCATAGGGTGCAGTATTCTATAGAGGTCTATTAGGTCTTTTCAGTTACAGTGTTGTTCAAGTTTCTTGTTGTTGCTTTGTTGATGTTCTGTCTACATTTTTTAAAAAAATTTAACATTTTTATTTATTATTGAGAGACAGAGAGAGACAGAGCATGAGCAGGGGAGGGGCAGAGAGAGGGAGAGACACAGAATCCAAAGCAGGCTCCAGGTTCTGAGCTGTCAGCACAGAGCCCAACACAGAGCTCGAACTCACAAACTGCGAGATCATGACCTGAGCCACCCAGGCACCCGGTGTCCAATTTTTTTAACCCATTATTAAAAGTATGATATTGAAATCTCCAACTATTGTTGCTGAATTGTTTATTTCTCCCTCCAGTTCTGTCAGTTTTACTTCATGTATTTTAGAGCTTTATTGTTAGATGTATATGTTTGTAAATGCTGTATCTTTCTGATAGATTGATCCTTTTATCAGTGTAAAATGTTCCTCTTTATTTCTAATAATATTTTTGATTTAATGCTTATATTTTCCTGATATTAGTATAGGTATTTTGGCTTTCTTATGGTTACTGTTTGCATGATATATCTTTTTTTACTTCTTTTACTTTCAGTCAGTTGTATCTCTGAATCTAAAAACTGTCTCCTGGGGGCATGTGGGTGGCTCAGTTTGTTAAGCATCTGACTTCAGCTCAGGTCATGATCTTGCAGCTTGCAGGTTCAAGCCCCACATTGGGCTCTCTGCTATCATCATGGGGGCCCAGTTCCGATCCTCTGTCTCCCTCACTTTCTGCCCCTCCCTCACTAGTGCTCTCCCTCTCTCAAAAATGAATAAACATTTAAAATATGTCTCCTGTAGGTAGCATACAGTTGCATATGTGTTTTATCCAACCTGACAATCTCTCTTTTGACTGGAGTGTCTAATCCATTTATATTTAATAACAGATGGTGTCTGACTTATGATGGTTTGACTTAACTTTATGATGGTGCAAAAGTGATCTACAGTCAGTAGAAACCTTACTTCAAAGTTTGAATTTTGCTCTTTTCTTGGGTTAGCAATATGTGATACTCTCTTATGACACTGGGTGGCGGCAGTGAGCTCCCAGTCAGACATGTGATCATGGGGGCAAATAACCAAAAACCTGGTCACCATTCTGTCCACATACAACCATTCTATTTTTCATTCTAAGTTCAGTATTCAATAAATTACATGAGATATTTAACACTGTATTATAATGTAGGCTCTGTGTTAGATGATTTTGCCCAACTATAGGCTCATGTTAAGTGTTCTGGGCACATTTAAGGTAAGCTTGGTTAAGCTACGATGTTTGGTAGGTTAGGTGTTATAAATGCATTTTTAACCAATATATTTTCAACTTATGATAGGCTTATCAGAATGTAACCCCATCATAAGCTGAGAAAGATCTGTACTGATATGGTAAAAACTACATCTGCCATTTTATGCTTTGTTCTCCATGTATCTCAAGTCTTTTTGTGCCTCTAGTTTTCCTTTGCTGCTTTCTTTTACATTAAGTGACTATTCTTTAATGTCACATTTTAATTTCGTTAAAGATTTTTTATTCACTGTGTTTTGGTTATTTTCTTCAGAGTCGTTCTAGGGCTTACAGTACACATCGTAACTTAGAATCTACTTCAAATGTATGCTACTTAATTTCTATGAGATACAGATATAATAATACTCCTTTGGCTTTCCTCAAATGCCCTGTCCACTCCCGGGGCCAAATAACTGCTTATTTTCCTAGAGTCTGAAGATGACCGTATGCTGGAGCAGGCCCTGGGGTGATTCTTTACTGTCTGTTCTGCCAACTGATTCTGACCCTGGTTTTGTAGCCATCCACTTCGCTCTTGCTCAGTCTTCATGGAGTCATAATTTGCCTCTCTCCATAGAACTCAGTATACTTTATACTTTCTTTTGGCCACGTTATATCTCAGCGTGACGTCCAGGTTAGGACTGTTCAACAGAAATGCAGTTCAAGCCACGGATGCACTTAAAACGTTTTTGAAACCACACTCAAAGAGTAGGAGGAAAGCGATGAAATTCATATTTTCATTTCACCCAACGTGTTCAAAAATTAGCCTTCTGGCCTGTGATCAATATTCTTTATATTGTGTTTTTTTTTTAAATATTTTTATTTATTTCTAGGAGAGAGAGAGACAGCGTGAGCAGGGGAGGGTCAGAGAGAGAGGGAGTCACAGACTGAAAAAGGCTCCAGGCTCTGAGCTGGCAGTCAGCACAGAGCCCGACACGGGGCTCGAACCCGCGAACCGCGAGATCATGACCTAAGCGAAAGTCGGACACTTAACCGACTAAGCCACCCAGGTGCCCCAATATTCTTTATATTGTTAATGGGATATTTTATATTCTTCTTTTCACCACAAGTTGGGCTAGTCCCATTTCATGTGCTCAATGGCCATGTGATAGAGACTGTGCACTGCCTTTCCATCCTCTCCTTTGGGACGGAATTCACAGTGTCTCTGAATTTCCTTGCAGCACCGACAGTGCCAGGCCCTCTCCCCAGGAAAGCCACTTTCTACAAGTATAACTAGCAGCCCTTCCAGGTGCCCTGCTGAGAAGTGCCCACCAGCCGAAGGAAATAACTAAGACAAAGCGTGTGTGGTCCTTCTGATATGTAACTGCCCGTCCAGAGCACATTTTCAGATGATCAGAAATTAATTTGTGGGAACTAGTTAATATTTCCGTCAACGATAGTAGTTTTTTTTCGATCTGTAGAAAAGACAGGGTAGAAATTTAAAAGCTCTTTCAGATTTTGCCACGTGAACTCTTGCTACCAGCAGAGGCGGATCACCTCCAAAGGTCTGAACCAGGGGCCCAAATAAGGGGAAAGCTACAGAGACTGGACGAATTTGAGGCATTTCTGGTGCCAGTTTATTTCTGGTGGTGAGATGAGCAGAGCCATCTGTACATCTGCCCTGATCTCTCCCTCTATCATTTTGTCTCATTAGACTCATCATAAGGGTGATTCAGGGTTTCTGGTCACTTGAAAATTGCTTATTTTCACCTCACCTTTGCTTTTTTTTTTTTTTTTTAAAGAAGAGTTACCACTTGCTCATCCAATTCTTAAATTCTCTTAAGACCATTCCATGCCTACCCTGTCCGCTTAAGATTTGGGGACAGCCGGTGGACTAATAGAGGCCTCTGGCTTTTCATAAGGCTGTGTATGCTCTCTGCTCTCATCCAGTCCTTTGACATTGCTTTCTACCCGTTACTCTCTGGCTTTGACAGAAAGTGGCTTAGGATTTAAGTTCTCTTTTTGCAAATTCCACAGTCTGCCATTCAGACTATTTGCCCAGATGTTCCTTTCTTCTTGCCCAGATTTTGGGATCAGGTCTCTGAGCTCATGTTTTCTAGATCTTTATTTGGGTCCCTAAAACTTATGTCCTGATTCTCTGGGTGGATCTAAATTACCTGCCTGTTTCCCCTTCTCGTCCTTCATTCCCTTCTCTTACTACAGCATCCAGATTTCCCTGCTTACAGTATTAGCCAGAAACCCTAACCCACACCCAACTCAGCCAGCTCTCCTGGGCCCTGGCCTTGGATTTCTTTTTTTTTTTTTTTAATTTTTTAAAAATGTTTTATTAATTTCTGAGAGAGAGAGAGACCACATGAGCAGAGGAGGGTCAGAGAGAGAGAGAGATACAGAACCTGAAACAGGCTCCAGACTCTGAGCTGGCTGGCAGCACAGAGCCCGACACGGGGCTTGAACCCACGAACCGTGAGATCATGACCTGAGCTGAAGTCAGATGCTTAACCGACTGAGCCACCCAAGCACCCCCCTGGCCTTGGATTTCAAAGTGACAGCAGAAGAGGAAGAAGCACTGATTGAATGCAACTTTCAAGGCCATGTACAACTTTCAAGAAGCTGCAAGTGAAGACGTCCACTTGGGGAGCCTTAGTCTGCAGAATGGAAGAGGCTACTGGATAAAAAAGGAACCGAATCTTTCAGCCCAGCGGCTAGAAAGCCTCAACATAGACAGGGCACACACTTGCTTGTTTGATCTTTTCAAGGCAGACTAGGGGAGATTCAGTTGGTAGAATGTGGTAGACAAGCCAGCAAGGGAGAGAAGTGGGGGCTAAAAGCAGAGCAAAATAAGCAAAGGCAATATGGCTGCCTGTTGTAACATCTGTCGGTTCTGGGATCAAAGGAAAAATCCATAAATACTTCAAGATGTTTGCTTTGTACTGTTTAGCTAATTGGCCAAATGAAAAATCAACTTAAAGGGGAAAGTGAAACACTTAAGTGTAGAAATATAGACAAATAGTCCGGCTTAGCACATGCACACATGCCCATAAAAAAAGACCATAAGAACCTGGAACTTCACTCTTGGGCTTGGCCTCATGGTGTTTTGTCAGTTGGAGTTCTCCTCTGTCAGCAGTGCCACACAAAGTATCCTCCCAAGTCACAAGCTCCCCCTGATGGTCTTTTCTTAAAAACATCCTAAGGAAACAATGGGCGCCTGTGTGGCTTAGTCAGTTGAGCATCGGACTTTGGCTCAGGTCATGATCTCGGATTCATGGGTTCGAGCCCCGCGTCGGGCTTTGAACTGACAGTGTGGAGCCTTCTTTGGATTCTCTGTCTCCCTCTCTCTCTGCCCCACCCATACTTGTGCTTTCTCTGTCAAAAATGAATAAACATTAAAAAATATTTAAAAAAAAAAAAAAAAAAAGGCGGGGCGCCTGGGTGGCTCAGTCAGTTGAGCGTCCGACTTCGCCTCAGTTCATGATCTCGCGGTTTGTGGGTTCAAACCCCGCATTGGGCTGTGTGCTGATGGCTAGCCCAGAGCCTGGAGCCTGTTTCAGATTCTGTGTCTCCCTCTCTCTCTGACCCTCCCCTGCTCATGCTGTCTCTGTCTCTTTCTCTCAGAAATAAATAAAACATTAAAAAAATTTTTTTTAATAAAAATATTAAAAAATTTTGAAGAAAGGCATCGTAAGGAAACACTGGCCTTGGGTTAGATCTTTGTTTCTGTTATCAAAGCCTTGCCATCTCTGATTCTGGAAAATGTTCTCACTTTTCTTGGTCTCTCCTTCTTCTTACCTTTGTCCTGCAGGTAATATAAAGGTTTTTTTTGAAACAGTTTTTTGCTTTCCATTTAGAGAATGCTACATTTGGAATGACCCTCAAAGAGTAGTCTAGTCTCTTCACTTTGAAGATGAGAACACTCAGACATATGATTGAAGCAAAGGATTTGCTGACGATGAACCAGTTAATGTCAAACCAGGGTAAAAACCTATGGCTTCTGACAAACAGGCCTGTATTCTTTTGGGTGTAGCATCCATTTCTTTGATGTGACATAGTGACTCTGCTTCTAAGGTTTGCTTTTAGTATTAGTCTATCTTCCTCTACCTAAAAAGGTTCAAACTAGCATCTAAGATGCTCCTTGATTTTCTTTGCTTTTTGATTGTAGGATCCCTAGAAATCACAATAGGTGCATAATTAGCCTGGATTTCAAGGCACAGAGTATTTTGAGCATTTTTGTGTGAAGAAGAGAAATAAAATAGGCAGGGGATGAAATTTCTTGCCAAGATATTTTTGGATCTGTGTTTTTACAAGTTACCTGAGAAGTTTATGCAGCAGGAATCAAATATAAATATGTAACCGAGGCCTGGAAAACCTCTGAAGTAGGCCTCTCTGTAGAAATAGTGAACAGAAACTCAGTTTTGTTTCTCCCTGCTTAGCCTCTTGCACAAGTCCAAGCGCATCCATATGAAAGTGTTGCTCAAAATGTACCCCCCATTATAGCCAATTAAAGGTCAACGGATATAATTTACATAAAATGGATGGGCAGGAACAAAAGGTATCTGTTGGGCCATGAGGAATGACTCTATTTCATTTGCAGATGAGTACCACAAAGGTCATTGAAAATGCAAGATGCAAATCATTGTTTTTTCTTTTTATAAAGCATTTTTCCCTGGGTTTGGTCTCAGCCTGTTTTATTCTCTTGTTTGCATGCATGCCATAGTCATTAGTACAATTGAATTATAGAATGACCTACACTGTGAGACTGTTAGGCTGCTGGATTGAAATTATCTTTATAATGGAAATCAGAGAACACTTTTAACCTTGTAGAGCACCACTGTACTGTTGATTAATATATAAAGCGAGTCATAAATTTCACAGTGAGCTATTTATTTCCAGACAATCTTGTGAAAGCAGTTTGGGCCAAATTACAGAAACTTTCTTCATACCTTTGTCAGGCTGACACTAATGATCTTGATTATTTCTAGGACTTTCAAAGTGTCAGTGTTAATTAAACTAATGCTTTAAAATATGGGTAGAAAAGACCATTTGAATATTATATCTTAAATGTTTGACAGTGTGCATGAAGCTTCTTTTGTTACCTGGTTAATTTCAGAGAACTGACTTCATTTGATAAGGTTTCTTTCCTGGAGCAAATGCTTGCCTGATTCAGCGGTAATAGCCAATATTACCAAGGTCAGTTTCATTCATACATTCAGTATTTGTTGAGTACTTCAGATATGTTCTGCACTGGATCATGTGATACGAATAAAAAGATGTAAAAAAAAAAAAAATCCAGTACTTGCTCTCAAAAGAGTTCATGGTCTAGTGAAGGGTAGTGTCATCAAAAGAGAGATGACCTGTATATAGCCATTTGGAGGATACAGATTAAGGGGGTATCTACCCTAGCATGGAGAGATGAGGGAAAGTGTCCTAGAGGAATTCTGCCTGGATGAAGGCCCTTCCAACCACTGAAGAGGCGAATGCAGGGAAATCTTTGTGGGGAATACATGACCGGTGGCAAGAAACCACAGAAGCTTGGGATTTAGGTGGGGACGAAACAGTAATGGAGGCAAGAGTGTTTTTCTTACTCCCAGAACTCATCCTATGGCCAGGCCTGACTTTGGCAGCACCAAGTCACCCAGACCTTGTGCTAACCCTGGAAGAAAGGACTCTGTTACACTGCCTCCTCCCCGCCCCCAGTGGCTGGCTCTGGCAGCAAGAAGGCAACATGGTGGCTGGCGAGGTCAGGCCTCCCACGCTGGACCAGCCACCCGTGAATATGGGACATTTGGAAACAGAAGCTTGTAAGTCTGGGAGGATTATTTCCCAAAAAGAAAAAAAAAAAAAAAACCCAAAAAGGTTTGGTGGGGAGGGGAATTGATTCTGTTTCTAAAGAAACCGCTTTTTATAAAGTTGTATCCTTGCTTTTAGACTCCTGTTGGGGGAATGTAGAACTAATTAAGAGACCTGAACATCATTAATAATTGTTTTACTTGAGTTTTATGAGTAGTAATTTAAAAAAAAAAAGCCTTCATGAAGTCACCGGTAGAAAAGCTAATGTACAGCTTCACAGCGTACTGGCTTTCAAGACTCAGGCTATATTCACTCATAAATTGCATACAAAATAACTAATTGCTAGCTTTCAGAGTAAAATGTACTTATTGTCTTAAATTGGATACATAGCTTTAAAAGCCAAGCTATAGGCCGCCTTTGGTTTTAGAGAACATTGCTAAAGGCGGTGCTAAGCCAGATGGCCTGGGTGGACCTGATGCTAAGGCCACTAGGCGGGCTCCGTGGATTTCAAGTTAGCAGTAATAGTAACCTCATTGCAACAGTAGAGATTCATGTAATGACTTCTGGCTCTCATTTAAAACTAATATGTCCTCGGGGCGCCTGGGTGGGTCAGTCCCTTAAACATCTGATTCTTGATTTTGGCTCAGGTCATGATGTTCGTGATTGTGAGTTCGAGCCCCGCATCAGGCTCTGCGCTGTCAGTGAGGTTCCTGCTTGGGATTCTCTCTCTCCTCTCTACCTATCCCTACCCTCCCCCACCCCCACCCTCTGCACAAACTTTCTCTCTCAAAATAAATAAATAAACTAAAAAAAAAAAAAAAAACACCCACTAATACTGTATACCCTAGAAGGGAACTGTGCTTCTTGTCTCCATTCTCCTGTTCCTTCATCTCCTCCTCCTCTTCCCCCTTCCCCCTTTCCTTCTCCTTTCTCATTCCTCTTCAAGAAAAGTGTACTGGTGAGAACAGATTGCAGTTTCCTTTTGAGGACAAACCTGCTACAGGGTGTTGCATGTCCGCAGGCAGATCTCTAACTTAAGAAGTGAAGCCAGAGGACACTGCATCGCCACATAGGCCACTGGCACCAGAGTGCAACTGTTTGCAGGAGGAGGGGGCGCGGAGCCAGCCTTGCACCTTTCCCTTGCCTTCAGGACAGGTTGCAGGACTCAAAGTGGAAACTCAATAAAACTTTCAGAAGCAAATAAATAGAACCTAGAAGGCTTGTTTCCCTGGAGATGGGGAGGCACCATATGTCAGTTTCATGTTTTTAATCAAAAGGCCAAGGCTTCATCGAGATTGTAGTAATAAGTATTTGCTTTCCAGAGATTTTTATTGAAATGACAAATGTCTTTCCTTTAACTATTTCTCATACGTTTTCCCATGATCAGAGAAAAATCCAGTACAAAATAAAATGCCCTTAAGAATTTCCTAGAAGATAATTTCCTGTATGAGGTGCTCTCATTACCTGTCCCTGAGGGAGAAGTGACGGTGTTCGGTTGTCCGAGAAGCGCTGGGACCCAGGCTGTGGCCGAAGTGGTGCTGCGTGCAAGACCTCAGAGCTTGTTCAGTCTGATTGCACTCTTGTGCCAATGAGGAAACGGAAGCAGATCTGGGCAGGAGAGATGCGTATAGAGGCGAACGGGAGGCGGCAGAGAACTGTGGTGAGAGAGGGTCAAGAGGAAGAGCAGAAAGTGTGTGAGAAGGCACCCTGTATCATTATTTTCAGGTTTTAGGAAAGGTTAGGGGTGGGGTGAGAGAGTGCGCATGCGGTAAGGATCGGGGCGGCAAGGGAACTTCTGTTTATTTTTTATCTTATTATTTTTTTAATGTTTATTTATTTTTGAGAGACAGAGAGAGACAGAGCATGAGCAGGGGAGGGTCAGAGAGAGGGGGAGAAACAAAATCCGAAGCAGGCTCCAGGCTCCGAGCTGTCAGCACAGAGCCTGATAAGGGGCTCAAACTCACAAACTGAGATCATGACCTGAGCTGAAGTCGGACGCTTAACCGACTGAGCCACCAAGGTGCCCCACTGCTGTTTATTTTTAGTTTTTAAATGTTTATTTAGTTATTTTGAGAGAGAGGGCATGCACAAGCTGCGAAGGGGCAGAGAGGAGAGAGAGGGAATCCCAAGCAGGCTCCATGCTGTCAGCACAGAGCCAAAGGTGGGGTTCAATCATGACCTGCGCCGAAATCAGGAGTCAGATGCTTAACCGACTGAGTCACCTGGGTGCCCCAGAACTGCTGTTTTTTGAGCCCCTTTTACGTAACAAGCTTCCTGCTAGGCACTTCCTGTAGATTCTTCCATTTAACCCTCACCAGAACCACACAAAGTGGTACTTAGTATTGTCCGCATTCTACAGATGAGGAAGCTAAGGCTTAGAGCAGTGACGTCACACACAATTCCCTTCCCTTTGAGAAGAAGCAGGAGACCTGGGACCAAGCGTCTGTGTTTTGGAGTCTCAAGCACCTTGCCTCCTGGCCTATGTTGCCAAGTCTGTAACCTGAGAGCAAATACAAGCACTGACATGCCAGTCATGGGGTCAGCACGCTGACAGGAGCACATTAGAGAGAGGGAAGCTACATCTGGAAGGAGTTCTTGGTAATGGGTGCCTCGCTTTTTCAGTGGACAACATACAAGGCCACCCAAATAGGAAGCGACTTCTTCAGAGGATGCATTTCAAGTCAAGTCCTCATTACAAAATAAACAGATTTGTGAGCCCGGAGGCCGGTGGGGGAAGGAATATGTGAGCACACGGGACCCAGACTTAGGGCAGTAGAGAGAGAGGAAAGTGACTGCTTGCTGACAGAGGACCCCATGTGAAGGGATGGGAGACTTAACACATCAGATAGATGGGTAACCAGGACAGTGACGGAGCACGGAGTACGTGACAGCAAAGAGACTCCAGGGAATACCTCCTAGCTTGCCTTGCCCTCTGGCCATTTACGTAAGGAATATTTCTATGCAGGGATCCCGACAACTGAATGTGAGCTCCATGTCGTCAATCCACTTCCTGTGCTTTTATTACCACTGTTTGCTTATTTGCTTTTTAAATGTTTCTATTGACCCATTAATCCAGATCACCTATCTTGGATTTGCTACTTGAGGCAGCCTCCTAAGGGAGGCCTGTCCGGAGGCCCTTTGCAGAGGAGTTGGATCTGGAAGGCTAGTGTCTTCTGTTGCTAGCTGCCGACGTTTGGATCAAAACAATCCATTTCTGATTCATGTATGTTATTAGCTCTGGCAGGATGGGAAGACGTGAGGCAGATACTGTTTTGTATATTAGAGAAGCCTAGATAAGCAGAGAACAGAGAGATTGCCTTTATTAGAAAAGCCAATCTTTTGTGATCTGCCTTCGCACCAAGCAATGAGTTTTTAATAAAACTGAGCAGACAGAGCCCTCATAGGTCCAGTCTCGCTCCCCCTGTTTGGCTCCAGATATGCCTGATTTCTTAACACTTGCAAGAGGCCTGCTGATTTGTCAGTGAAGCAAAAGTTGCTAAAGAAAAGTCAATACAGAAGACGCTAATCACCATGCTGTCTTTTCCCAGTGACTCTAGGAGACTTCCGGCGTCTGAGCTGCCCGTTCGCTGTGGCAGCGGTACTCACGGTAGTATCTGTGCCCTTGTCGTAAAGGGTGAGAATCTCATTTTGTTTCTCTTCCTTTGATAAAAGGCTGGGGCTGCCTCCTTGGAAGAGTTGGAAGAATTATTGTCACCAGCTCTGTGTAGCCAAGTGTTGCTTTCCCTCCCTCTCTTCTTCGGTCATCTTCACAGTAACTCATTTCTTTATCACACCTGCCCTCCTCTGACCTTATGTCTTTGAGGCCCCGCTCTCCCTCCCTGTAAATCGACTCCAAAATGAAGTAATTTGATTTTTCTTCAAGTGGAACAATATGTTTCAGGTGTCCCCAATCCAAATGGGTTTGTGCGGCTGCCATGCAAACTGTGGAAGCAGCATAATTGCATCCACCAGTCTTTCGTAATAGAAGTCACTAATTCTGTGCGAGCCTTCCCCACGTGGGAGGGCTCCGACATCACAATAGGGATTTGGGCCGAAAGCACCTTTCCTCCGGGGAGCAAACTTGCTTTGCAAATTCTCTTGTGCTATGCAGAGGCTAAATGATGTGTCCAAGGTGAGTCAGTAGCAGAGCTGAGATTACTTCTCATCGCAATATTTTGGGCACCAGAAAACAGCATCTGAAATCAGTGGGAAGTTCTCTGTGGCCTGAGTCCCTGATGCCCAAGCAATGTGCCCTCCCCATAGAGGGCAGCCTGTCCGATCTGTCGGTGCCTCTCAGAAGCCCCATATATGGCCCCCAAAGTATTTATTTTTCATTGACATTTGTCACATCATTATACTAGATTATGAAGCCTATGAAAAGATCATGGTACAAGGGAACCAAGTTCTTGTCCAAGTCATACTTTACTATGTCTGTTCCAGAACCTCCAGAGACAAAATGGCAGAAAGATAGGGAAAGGAGACATCCTCAGCTTTCAAAGGGAAATTACTTCTCCAGACCGGCTCTTAGAGACATAGAACTTTAAGATGCTGGAGTTGGAAGTGATTATTTAATCCAGTCCCCTCCCCTTCTTTGTTTTTTGGTGAGGAAATGGAGGGCCCAGAGGGGAGAAGAGACCTTACCAAGGGCACGAAACCCCAGTAGCCAGGCTAGGACCATAGCGCTGGATGTTTACATCCCTAATTCAGTGACTCCGAATGAGGAAGAGATGGCTATTAAAGTTTCACATCTGGGGCTCCTAAGATATATTTCAAGTAAAGTTCTCATTACACTTCAGCATAAATAAAAATATGCCCCACTTTTTTTTTTAATGTTATGTTTATTTCTGAGAGAGACAGAAACAGTGTGAGCAGGGGAAGGTCAGAGAGAGAGGGAGACACAGAATCTGAAGCAGGCTCCAGGCCCTGAGCTGGCAGTGAGCACAGAGCCCGACTTGGGGCTCGAACCCACAAACCGTGTGATCGTGACCTGAACTGAAGTCGGATGCTTAACCGACTGAGCCACCCAGGCGCCCCCAAAGTATTTTATTCTTTATGCTATTGTAAATGGAATCATTTTCTTAATTTCATTTTCAAATTTTTTATTTTAATATTTCTTTAATTTATTCTGAGAGAGAGAGAGAGACAAAGAATCTGAAACAGACCCCAGGCTCTGAGCTAGCTGTCAGCACAGAGCCCGACGCGGGGCTCGAGGCCACAAATCACGAGATCGTGACCTGAGCCGAAGTCGGACACTTAACCGACTGAGCCACCCAGGCGGCCCTAGGCCCCACTTTTTAACCCCCATGCGCAACAAGAGATTCATGCAATGTGGGTGTTACTTGAGACCATTCATTGTTAAGGGAGAAGTGGAGAAACCAGTTGGCCTGGGCGATTTCTCCTGCTATTTGTTGCTTTTTCCATCATCTTAAAAACCACAGTTTCTTACGTAACCTTCAACTAGCTAAATCTTTGAGCCTCTGGTTACTCCAAAGGGGTTTCCTCAAGTAGGGACTATAAACACGTTAGGGTTTGGAGTTCTAGGTGCTGGTTTCAAGACCCTATATTGTCCTTACTAGCTGTGTGGCCTTGGGCAACACACACGTGCAACCTCACTTGGTAGAAACAGGCATAATATCTTACGCTAGTTTCCAAAGCTCCTATGTGATAATATAATATGGACAAGTACTTTGTAAAGGGCTATACCCAACCAAAGTGTTCTGAGAATGCCTACTATACACATTTCATGAAACTAGTCTGGAATATCGTCAGTTCTTGGATGATCTATTAAGCAGTAGAACAGCTTTCTCTCAGTTATTTCCACTAATGGCAGAGAAGCACAGATAATACCAAACAGGAACTCATCAACATACCATTTCTACTTGAATTTAGAAAGTATTGTGTTTGGGGACGCTTCTGAAATGTGTTCGCTGAGAGCAAAAGTCAGCTGAGGTGGAATTTCCTGAGCACACCCAATGCTACCAGAAGCAGGTCATGTGCAAGTCCTGACAGCCCTTCGCTGGGCCTCCGCTCCCAATCTGCAAAAGGGAGAATCGCCTTAACTGATCTCACAGATACCCGTGTGTCTATGTGTCCAAACGTACGGCAACAGAGGAAAGTCAGTTTTAGATGATGCCCAAAGTTTTATGGCTGAGTTGTAAAAATACCGGGGAAAATAATCGCAAGCTGCCCACACGGTATTGCCTCATTCATACAATAGGCAAAGAGAGAAGCCAGTCCAGGGTGTACAAAAGCATGGCTGACGTTTAAGACACTGGGCAAAAGAGGAGATTGGAGGGAGGGTGAAAATAACATGCAGTGGCAGGAAGGGTTCGATTGAAAGCAACGTCCAGTGCTGCTGTCACAGAGGAAATGCGCAAGACAAGCGTCTCTGCCCTATTTCTGCAGCAGGGTCACAACTCTCCTCAATTCACCTGATTTTTTCTGTCCTTTCAATCATGTCCTTTTCAAAATTCGTCTCAGAAGTGTTTCTGAGCCATTCTGATTATATCTTTTGCTAAAACCAATCAGCAGAGCTCTGTCTACAGTGCAGGGCAATCAGCAGAGACCCAAGGGACTGGTCAGAGACAATGTCTTTATTTAGACGGATGGAAGCTAATGGGTTTGACTCAGGGTACAGTCAGAACAATCTGGGAACAGTGCGGCTGCCTAGCAGGCCCCCAGCTTCCTGTACAATTACGGGAATGGGGAATGCTTAAAGCCAGTGCTTTTTAATGTTTGCATGAGAAATGGAGGCTGAAAATGATGTATGTTGCACTCTAATTTTTTTTTTCCGTTTAACTCATCTAGTACTCCTTCAGCCTGTCAGAATTTAACAACAGCGATAATAGTAGTGAGCAAAATAAGCTCCAAAATTGGGCTCTCCTGACACACTGTGTTAGGTGGTGGTAGCTTGCACGCTGGGTCTTCTTGTAAATTGGGACCCCAGGGACATTGTTTATGCGATCTGGGAGTCTGTGATAGGGTGGCACGTAATGTGGCATGGTAGTCAACCCCGGTTTTGTACAACATGCATGCCCAGAAATCTTAACAAGTCTTAATTGTACATAATGAATAGGAAGCAGACACAAGAGTAGCAACAAGCTATGAGAAGTGAAGTACAGGTTCATGTTAGTATCACAGAAGTAACAAACTATAAAAGGGCCTCATCAGGCTCTATCCATGTATATATTATTATTATTATTATTACCACCATTATTTTGTTGTTGAGTTATAAGAATTCTTTAGATACTTACAATAGACCCTCATCAGATATAAGATTTGAAAATACTATCCCTCATTCTTCAGGTTGTCTTTTCACTTTCTTCCTAGTGTCCTTTGACATGTGGAAGTGCTTTAATTTTTATGAAGTCTAATTTGTCTCTTTTTTTTCTTTAATCGCTTGTGCTTTCAGTGTCCTTGCCAAATAAATCCAAGGCCACAAAACTTCACCCCTATTTTTTTTCAAAGAGTTTTATACTTTTGGCACTTAAATTCAGGTCTTTATTCATTTTGAGTTAATTTTCGTGTGTGGTGTGGAGCGGGGGTTCAAATTCAGGGATACATTACCAGATCCAGCGTGCTAGTATTTTGTTGAGCACTTTTGGGTTTATCTTCATATGTGATATTTGTCTGTACATAATTTTCTTTTCTCGTGATGTATTTGTCTAATTCTGACACCAGGCTAAAGCCGGCCTCATGGAAGGCTCCCTTTTCTAACCAAGATTCAGTCATTTCCTTGAATGAATTGCGGCCATCCTTTTGTTGATTTCCAGAGCTCTGAAAAGTTAATTCTGACCATCTTTGCCAGTTTTCTCACTGCGTTTGTGGAACAGAGAATTCTCCCACATTCTTATTCTGAAAGTTTTGCTAATGTCCTACTATTAATGTATTAATACATATGTAGTATAGCATTTTATTGCTTATCATTCATTCAGCAAATGTGTATTAGTCACCTAACAAATGGAGTGCTTTGCTAACGCCGGAAATACAACGATGAACGAGATTGCTTTTATTTCTGTCCTCACGAAGCTTACCCTCTGGTGGAGGAAGACTTAGTTTAGAAGAAGCAATTGTGATGCAGTGTGATGAATGCCATGATGATAGAAGTAGAGAGGGCTGTAGGGAGATTATGGAATGGGATTCATTTCAGACATGGGGAAGCAGGAGAGGCTTCCGGAAGGAAGTTAAACCAAGGGCATGGTTTCCAGGCAGAAGGTAGAGTACGTGTAAAGTCTCATGATGCTGTGAAGGAATTGAGCATAGAACAATATGGAAGGAGGGTGATGGGAAACTAGGAGTTTTGCAGGAACAAGATTATAGAGGATCTTGTGAGTGAAGTATATACTACTTTATCCTAAGGGCTATGGGAAGCCACTAAGGAGTTTTGTTTTTTGTTTTTTGGTTTTTTTTCCTTAGAGAAAGAGTGAGCAAGAGAGAATGAGTTGGGGAGGAGCAGAGGGAGAGACAGAGAATCTCTAGCAGGCTTCACACTCAGCCTGATGCGCGAGGTTCGATGTTATGACCGTGAGATCATGACCAGAGCTGAAATCAAGAGTCAGATGCTTAACTTACTGAGCCCCCCAGGTGTCCCAGGAATTTTAAGCTGAGCAATAACTTTATCTTTGCTGTGACTCCAGCACTTAGAACTCATAGTAGATGATGAATTAATAAATTATCATTAATAAATAACATTTTATTAATTATAACTAATTTAATTTGTTTATAATTGTCTTATAAATTACTATTTTCAGTTTATTCTGGGGCTTGGTATGGACTGGTTTTGGTGTCAGAATTCTTTTAAAATTATAAAAATTAAGACTTATAGAAGCCCCAAAGAGGCTTGTTTATGTGAATATTGTTATTTATCATATAAGTAATTAAAACTGAGGATTTTAAATAATATTTACTATGTCATTTAAAATTAGTAATAGTAAGGGTGCCCTGGTGGCTCAGTCAGTTAAGCATCTGACTCTTGATCTCAACTCAGGTCTTGATCTCAGGGTCATGAGTTCAAGCCCCATGTTGGACTTTGTCCTGGGCATGAAGCCTACTTTAAAAAAAATTACTACTACTACTACTACTACTACTACTAATGTCATCATGTGCTTACATATATTTTTTTCTAAGAAAATAGATGTGTTTTCCCAAACAAGATATTTTAGTGGGATGAGTGGCATTGTTTTACATTTTGCAAATCTCTTTAATTTCTGACTTAATGGCAGACAGCTGGATTCTCATATCAGCCTCAGCACTCAATCTGGTTAGATTGATGAAAATTTGGCCTCACACGGATATACAATTAGAAAAAGGTGTTTTAATATGCTTTTCACGTAATTAAGCCTATTTTTCCCTGATATTACACAAAAATTTGACAAGTGATAGTTTCTTAAAGGTTAGCTGCAATATAGAGTCTGGAACCGCATCAATTAGCTTTTTATTTTCTGTTACAATAAAATCTTTCTTGTACTTTGAGTGGATCTTTAGCCATTGTGTGATTTTGTATCATTCTGCATTGGTCATTTGAAAAATACTGGTTCTCTGAGTCAGGCAGATCTGCTAAAGGTTAACACTTCATTGTACAGCACCCAAATATCATATACATTAATGCCACTACATTCTAATCAGAAAAGCCTTTAGGTATTAGGAAGCTGTCAGGCTCACAGTGAAAGATATAAGTTCTCCCAAATTATAATTTTTGCTTGATGGTGAAAGTTTAAAGTTTATTTTTAAAGACTTTAGTTTTTTAGA
This sequence comes from Hyaena hyaena, assembly GCF_003009895.1. Lineage (NCBI taxonomy): Eukaryota > Metazoa > Chordata > Mammalia > Carnivora > Hyaenidae > Hyaena > Hyaena hyaena. Next base: position 1,116,990 of record NW_024080795.1, read on the forward strand.
GCAGTGTTAGGTTTACAGCAAACTGAGTAGGTACAGAGATTTCACACACACGCAGTCTTCCCCTTTATCAACATCCTTCACTGGAATGGTCCATTTTATTTTTTATCTGAGAATGAACCTGTCCTAAAAATTCCCTGTACTTGGCCTATTCATCTTTCCCCCACCCCTCACACAAGGCAACGACTGGTCTTTTCAGTGTCCCCATATTTTGCCTTTTGGAATGTCACATAATTAGAATCACACAGTATGTAGCCTTTTTCAGATTGGATTCGTTCACTTAGTAATATGCATTTAAGATTCCTCCATGTCTTTTCATGGCTTAATGGCTCATTTCTTTGAAGCACTGAATAAGATTCTATTATCTGAGTTTGCCACAGTTCATTTATCCATTTACCTACTAAGGGAAATCTAGATTGTTTCCGACTTTGGCAATTATGAACAAAGCTACTATAAACATCTGTGTGCAGGGTTTTGTATGGACATAGGGTTTCAACTTTTTGGGGAGAATACCAAGGAGCACAATCGCTGGATCGTACGGGAAGGGTGTGTTTAGTGGTGTAAGAAACCACCAAACTGTCTTCTCGAGTGGCTATGCCATTTTATATTCCCACCAGCAATGTAGGAGAGTTCCTATTGCCCCACATCCCGGTCAGCATTTGGCATTGTCAGTGTTGCAGACTGGGGGCATTTTGATAGCCAAAAGAGTTCTGAGGCCATTCTAGTAGGTTCCTAGTGGTATCTCAGTGTTGTTTTAATTTGCATCTCCCTGATGACATATGATATGGGGGATCTTTTCATATGCTTATTTGCCACTTGTATATCCTCTTTGAAAAGGCGTCTGTTCAGGTCTTTGGGCTATTTTGAAAATACTTTTTAAATCATTTTAACCATTTAAATCATTTCTTTACTTGTTGAGTTTTAAGAACTCTTTGTATATTTTGGAATAACTGTCCTTTATCTGATGTGTCTTTTGCAAATATTTTCTCTCAGTTTGTGGACTGCCTTGACATTCTCTTGACAGTGTCTTATGCAGAGCAGAGTTTTTTAATTTGAATGAAGTCCAGCTTATCAATTGTTTTTTTATGGATTGTGTCTTTGGTGTGGTATCTAAACAAGCACCCTTTACCCAAAGTCACCTAGCTTTTCTCCTGTTTTTATCTTCTAGGAGTGATAACGGGTTGTTGGTTGTTTTTTTTTTTAGTTTTTTATTTATTTAATTTTGTGAGAGAGAGCATGTGAGGGAGGGGCAGGGAGAGAGAAGGCAAGAGAGAGAATCCTAAGCGGGTTCCGCACTGTTAGCACAGAGCCTGATGCGGGGCTCAAACACCTGAACCATGAGATCATAGCCTGAGCCAAAACCAAGAGTCAGACACCTAACTGACTGAGCCACCCAGGTGCCCCAGTATTGTTTTCTGTTTTATATTTAGGTCTATCATCAATTTTGAGTTGGTTTTTGTAAACAGTGTAAAGTCTGTGTCTAGATTCTTCTCTTTTCTTGTTTCTTTGTTTCTTTGTTTCTTCCCTCCCTCCCTCCCTCTCCCTCTCTCTCTCTCTCTCTCTTTCTTTCTTTCTTTCTTTCTTTCTTTCTTTCTTTCTTGTGGATGTCCAGTAGTTCCAACACCATTTATTGAAAAGATTATCTTTGGAGCACCTACATGGCTCAGTTGGATAGGCATCTGACTTCTTCTCAAGTCATGATCTTGCAGTTTGTGGGTTTGAGCCCCATGTTGGGCTCTGTGCTGACAGTGCAGAGCCTGGAGCCTGCTTCAGATTCTGTGTCTCCCTCTCTCTGTATCCCTCCCCTACTCACATGCACTCTCTCCCACCATCTCAAAAATAAAATAAACAAACATTAACAAAAAAAGATTATTTTTGCTCCACTGTCTTACTTTGGCTTATTTGTCAAAGATCATTTGACTCTATTTATGTTGGTCTACTGTTGGGCTTTCTATTCTGTTTCACTGATCAGTTAGTCTATTCTTTAACCAATACTACACTGTCTTGAAGATTGTAGATTTACAGTTAGTCTTGAAGTCAGGTAGTGTTAGTTCTCCAACTTTGGTCTTCTTCAATATTGTGTTGACTATTCTGCATCTTTGGCCCCACATATAAAATTCAGAATTAGTTTGTCAATATCCATAAAATAACTTGCTGGGATTTTTATTGGGATTTTACTGAATCTATAAATCAACTTGGGAAAAACTGACGTCTTGACAATATTGAGTCTTCCTAGCCATAAACATGAGATATTCACCAGAATTTTGTAGTTTTTCTCACATAGATCTTGTACATATTTTGTTAGATTTACACCTAAGTAATTCATTTTTGGGGTGCTAATATAAATGGTATTGTATTTTTTATTTTATTTTTTTAAATTTTTTATGTTTTTATTTTAGAGAGAGAGTGCAAACGGTGCGGGCGGAGAGAATCTTAAGCAGGCTCCACTCTGAGTGAAGAACCCCACACAGGGCTCAACCCCACGACCCTGGGATCATGACCTGAGCCAAAATCAGGAGTTGGACGCTACCCTTGTCCTCTGCAACCTTGCTATAATTATTAGTTCTAAAAATTTTTTTGTCGATTCTTTTGCATTTTCTATATAGACCATCAGGTCATCTTTAATGAAGACAATTTTATGTCTCACATCCCGATTTGTACACCATTTGTTTCTTTTTCTTGCCTTATTGCATTAGCAAGGACTTACAGTACAGTGTTGAAAAGGAGTGGTGAGAGGGGACATCCTTGCCTTGTACCTGATCTTAGTGGGAAAGCTTTGAGTTTCTTACCAGTAAGTATGATACTAGCCATAGGTTATTTGCAGACAGTCTTTATCAAGTTGAGAAAATTCCCCTGGGGGCGCCTGGGTGGCTCACTCGGTTGAGCTTCCAGCTTCAGCTCAGGTCATGATCTCACGGCTTGTGGGTTCGAGCCCTGCGTCGGGCTCTGTGCTGACAGCTAGCTCAGAGCCTGGAGCGTGCTTCATGTTCTGTGTGTGTGTGTCTCTCTCTCTGACCCTCCCCTGCTCACGCTGTCTCTCTCTCTCTCAGAAATAAATTTAAAAAAAAAAAAGAAAATTCCCCTGTGTTCCTAATTTACTGAAAGTTTTTATCATAAATACTTGTTGGATTTTGTCAAATGCTTTTTCTTTATTAATAAATATCACGTGATTTTTCTTTTTTGGTCTGTCAGTGATGGATTACATTAATTCATTTGTGAATGTTGAACTATCCTTCCATACCTGGAATACATCCACTTGGTCCTGGTGTATAATAATTCTTTTTATGTGTTTTTGAATTTGGCTAACATTTTGTTGAGGATTTCTGTATCTATGTATACAAGAGATATTGGTGTGTGGGGTTTTTTTTTTAAAAAATTCTTATATTGTCTTAGGTTTTGGTATTAGAGTAATGCTGGCCTCATAGAATAACCTAGAAAGTACCCCCTCATCTATTTTTTGAAAGAAATTGTAGAGAATTGGTATAATTTCTTCCTTAAATGTTTGAGAGAATTCACCCGCAAGCCCATCCGGTTCTGGTTCTTTCTGTTTTGGAAGGATGTTAATTATTGATTCAATTTCTTTAATAGATACAGACAGGCCTATTGAGATCATCTAATTCTTCTGGTGTAAGTTTTGGCAGATTATTTCTTCCAGGGAATTAGTCTATTTCACCTAGGTTACCAAATCTGTGAGCATAGAGGTGTCCATAGTATTCCTATGGGAATTCCTAAGTGGGTTTCATTTTAATTTCCATGGGATCTGTAGTGATAGCCCCTTTTATTTCTGATAGTAATAATTTGTGTCCTCTCTTTTTTGCTTAGCCTGGCTAGAGGCTTATAGATGTTACCGATCCTTTCAAAGAACTAGCTTTTGGTTTTGTTGACTTTCTCTATTGATTTTCTGTTTTCAATTTCATTGATTCCTGCTCTGATTTGTATTATTTCTTTTATTCTGCTTACTTGGGATTTAGTTTGCTTTTCTTTTTCTAGTTTCCTAAGGTAAAAACTTCGATTATTGATTTTTAGAACTTTCTTTCTTAATATGTATATTCAATGCTGTAAACTTCCCTCTAAGCACTACTTTTACTTCATCCCACAAATTTTAATAAGTTGTGTTTTCATTTTTATTTAATTTTCTTTGACCCATGTGTCAGTTAGAAGCATGTGGTCTAATCTACAAGTATTTGGGGATTTTCAAGCTATCTTGCTGTTATTGATTTCTAGTGTCATTTCGTTGTGGCATGAGAACAGACATTGTAAGATTTCTTTTCTTTTAAATGTGTTAAATTGTGTTTACAGCCCAGAATGTGGTCTATCTTGTTGAATGTTCCATTTAAGTCGGAAAAGAATGTGTTGTTTGTGGCTGTTGCATGAAGGAGTCTGCAGATGTCAATTACATCCAGCTGACTGATGGTCTTATTAGGTCCCACTATGTATTTACTGATTTTCTGCCTGTGGGATGTGTCCATTTCTGAGAGAGGAGTGTTGAAGTCTCCAAGTATGGTACTGGATTCACCCATTTCTCCTGTCAGATCTATCAGTTTTTGCCTCATATAATTTGACGTCCTGTTGTTAGGCACATACATGTTAAGAACTGTTATGTCTTATCATTATGTAATGCCCATCTTTATCCCTGATAACGTTTCTTACTGTGAAGTCTGCTCTGTCTGAAATTAATATAGTCACTCCTGCTATCTTTTGATTAGTGTTAGCCTGATATCTTTTCCTCCATCCATTTACTTTTTAAATTTTTTAAATGCTTATTTTTGAGAAAGAGAGAGACAGAGCGCAAGCAGGGAAGGGGCAGAGAGAAAGGGGGACACAGAATCTGACACAGGCTCAAGGCTCTGAGCTGTCAGCACAGAGCCCAGTGTGGGGCTAGAACTTAATGAGCTGCAAGAACATGACCTGAGCCAAAGTCAGATGCTTACCCAACTGAGCCACTCAGGCAGCCCTGCATCCATTTACTTTTAATCTTTATGTGCCTTTATATTCAAGGTGGTTTCTTGTAGAAAACATATACGGTTGGGCCCTGTTTTTTTGATCCAGTTTGACAGTCTCTGTCTTTTGATTGCTACATTTAGACTATTGATATTCAAAGTGATTATTTAAATAGCTGGATTAATATCTACCATATTTTTTTTACTGTTTTTTTTCAGTGACTTTATTCTTTATTCCTATTTTTGTCTTCCACTATTTTTCTCCTTTTGTGGTTTTACTTTAGCTTTTTATATGATTCCATTTTTCCATTGTTTTTCTTTCTTAGTATATAAGTTATAGTTCTTTTTAAAAGGAATATTGTGAGTACCTTATAATAATCCCAATGCCTTCCTCCTATCCCTTGTATCATTGACATTCATTTCATTTATATATAAGCATATATAATGATATATGCATAAGATATATACATAAGCATAAATAAGCAAACACATTGTTGCCCTTAGTATTCTGAACAAACTGTTATCTGTTAGATCAATTAAGAATAAGAAAAAAAGTCTTTATTTTTGTTCTGCCTTCACTTATTCCTTCTTCAGTGCTTTTCCTTTCTTTATGGAGATGTGAGTCTCTGACCTATATTATTTTCCATCTCTCTGAAGAACTTCGTTTAACATTTCTTACAAGGTGGGCCTGCTAGCAACAAATTCCCTTAATTTTTGTTTATCTGAGAAAGTTTTTTTCCTTCCTATTGTTGAATTGAAGTCTAGTTGACATACAATATTATAATAGTTTCAAGTGTACAACATAGTGATTCATTTATATACACTACACAGTGATCACCAGGATAAGTCTAGCTACCATCTGTCACTATGCAAAACTGTTACAGTATCATTACTATATTCCTTATGCTGTACATTGTATCCCTGTGTCTTATTTATTTTATTACCAAAAGCTACTACCTTTTTTAAAAAAGTTTATTTACTTTGAGAGAAAGAAAGAGAAACAGAGAGCACAGGTAGGGGAGGGGCAGATAGTGGGGGTTAGAAAGAGAGAGAGAGAATCCCAAGCAGGTCCACACTGTCAACCCTGAGCCTGACACGGGGCTCAAACTTCCAAACCATGAGATAACTATGAGATCATGACCTGAGCTGAAATCAAAGAGTCGGAGGCTTAACCGACTGAGCCACCCAGGTGCCCCAGAAGTTAGTATCTTTTAATGCCCATCCCTCATTTTGCCCATCTTCCCACTCCCCTCCCTTCTGGCAACCACCAGATTGTTCTCTGTGTCAATGAGTCTGTTTCTGTTGGGTTTGGTTTGGTTTTTAGATTCCATGTACAAGTGAAATCATATGGTATTTGTCTTTGTCTGTCTGTTTTATTTCACTAGGTCCATCCATGTTGTTGCAAATTGCAAGATTCCATTCTTTTTTATGGCTGAGTAACATTTGCATATATACAAATCAGACACATTTTTTTTTTTTATCTATTCGACTATTGATGGACACTTAGGTTGCTTCCATAGCTTGGCTATTGTAAATAATGCTGCAGTAAACATAGGGGTGTGTATATTTCTTCAAATTGGTGTTTTCATTTTCTTCAGATAAATACCCAGAAGTGGAGTTGCTGAATCATATGGTAGTTCTCTATTTAATTTTTTGAGGAGCCCGAGTACTGTTTTCCATAGTGGCTGCACCATTTTGCATCCCCCCCAACAGTGCACGAGGCTTCCCTTTTCTCCACATGCTCACCCACACTTATTTTTTGTCTTTTTGATACTAGCCGTTCTAACAGATGTGAGGTGATATCTCATTGTGATTTTAATTTGCATTCCTCTCCTTCACCTTTAAAAGTTAATTTTTTGGGGTGCCTGGCTGGCTCGATTGGAAGAGTGTGCAACTCTTGATCTCAGGGTCATGTGTTTAAGCCCTGTGTTGGGTGTAGAGATTATTTAAATAAATAAAACTTTTTAAAAAAATGTTACTTTTCTTCTCCCAACACTTGAAATATTTTACTCCACTCTCTTCTTGCTAGCATGGTTTCTGAAGGAAAGCTAGATGTAATTCTTGTTTTTGTTCCTCTGCAGGTAAGATGATTTTTTTCTCCTCTGGATTCTTTCAGGATTATTTCTTTATCTTTGATTTTCTGTAATTTGGAGGCGGTATGCCTAGGTGTAGTTTGGGTTTTTTGTTAATTTTTTTATTTTGTTTTACATTGATCCTGCTTGGTGTTCTCTACATTTCTTGAATCTTTGGTTTGTGGTCTGACATTACTTTTGGGAAATTCTTTTTGGGGAAAGTCACTATTTTTTCAAATACTTCTTTTCCATCCCCTCTCTCTTCTTCTGGTATTCCCATTATGCACTTGTTACACTTTTCATGGTTGTCCTACAGTCCTTGGATATTCTATTCTGTTTTGTTCTGTCTTTGTTCTCTTTGCTTTTTGGTTTTTGAGGATTCTACTGATATATCCTCTAGCTTAGAGCCTCTTTCATCAACTGTGTCCAGTCTACCACTAAGCCGTCAAAACCATTCTTCATTTCTGTTATTGTTTTTGTCTTTAGCACTTCTTTTTGGTACTTTCTTAGGATTTCCATCTCTCTGCTTACATTGCCAGTCTTTTCTTGCATGCTGTTTGCTTCATCCATTATTAATAAATCATAGTTGTTTTAAATTCCCAGTGTGATAATTCCAACATCCTTGCCATGTCTGGTTTTGATGTTTGCTCTAGCTCTTCAAATTGTGTTTCTTGCCTTTCTTGGTATGCCTTGTAATTTTTTTCTTTGGTACCTGGACATGATGTAATTGTTAAAAAGAATTGCTGTAAATAGGCTTTTAGTAAGGTATAGGGGTGAGGGGACGCGTTCTGTAGTTCTTTGATTAAGTCTGTCTGTTAACGAGCCTTTGCCTCTAGACCATGAACGTCACAGGTGTTTCTCAGGTTGTTTTTATCCCTCATTAGGTGGGACAGGATGGCTGGAGTGCGTTGGAGTTGGATTGTTTCCTTCCCCAGGCGAGTTAGGTTTGAATATTACACCGGCAGATTACGCTTTGGCTAACTAGTTTCTCCTTGGAGCAGGGCTTGCTGAGAAGAACAGAGTGCCCTGGCGTATTTCAAAATGGTTCCTTTTCTCCTCCCCTTGCTGGAAGCCTGAGTGAATTTTTCTCTGATATTTACTGTGGGAATCTAGTCAAGCTCTTGAAGGTAAATTTCATAATATTGTGGAGGTCCTCTTATGGCAAGGTCCCCTAGAGATTTTAACTAGTTTTCTGCACTAAGCTTCCAGCAGTTAGTCAATTACAATTCCAGTTTTCTTACGCCAGCACTGGGCCCCAAGGCTGTGTCTGCTCCTGATTCTCTGCTCTGGTGAGCTCTGACTCCCTGTGTTTGCAGATCTGTCTCTCCAGTCTTGGTGACAGTGGTTTATCCTCTGTCCCTCTCTGTCCTCCTCCTATAGATCCAAGGAGAGTCGATTTTTCGGTCCGTTTAGCTTCTTCCTTGTTCTCAGGATTGAGTGACAACTCCCAAGCGCCTTACACATGGAACTGGAAATGCAGATAAGCGCAAATTTTATTCTTGGTTACAAACATTGTCAGTAGTTTTTCTTGAAGTTTTGTTCCTTTTAAAGAAGATGCCTGCCAAATATCCAAGTCTGAATAACATTAGTTTGTCAGTCTCTTAAGTAAAAATAATGTTTCAGGGAGCCTGGGTGGCTCCGTCTGTTAAACATCTGACTCTTGATCTCGGCTCAGGTCATAATCTCACAGTTCATGAGACTGAGCCCCCATGTCAGGCTTTGTGCTGACAACATGGAGCCTGCTTGGGGCTCTGTCTCTCCTTCTCTGTCTACCGCTTCTCTGGCTGCATTCTCTCTCTCTTTCTCTCAAAATAGATAAATAAACTTAAAAACAGATAATGTTTCATGAGAAAAGTGCCTGGCTCATCTCCGCCCAGTCACACATGGGCTTTTCCTCTGGATGACCATCATACTTGATGCCCACTTCCCATTTCATCACACATAATGTTAAAAGAGACATGTCATCAAAGGTCATGATTTACGAAAATTATTTGGTTCTGCTTCTTCAAGTTTTTTCTTAAATGAAACTGGATTCTTTAAAATTTGGGGGTGCTTGGCAGTGAAAAATAAAATGGTTACCATCAGAGTCTTGTGCTACTTCCCTGATTCCTGCTATTGCTTTTGTACCATCGGCGGAAGTGTCCTCACAGTTATTTGAGGAGAAACCTTGAATTTCAACAATGGTATTCAACACGTGGGCTATTTCAGCCCTACTCATGCTTCTCTCCCAAACCTCTCACATTAGAAATCTTCTTCAATGATTAGCTGGTGCTGATACTGGATAGACATAAGCTAAACAGCAAGTCCAGCTTGTGTCTGTAGATTTGTCTATTTGAAAGGCAAAAACAGTTCCACTGAGGCAATATTAACCCCATCTTTATGTTTGCAGCTAAATCTTTAATTTGATGAGTTAGTTTCTTTGGTTGGGAGGTGGCATGATCTCCTCTACTGACTCTTCATTCGGTAGGTGTTTGGCGATGTCAACTCTACAATGTTTTTTTTTTTTTCCAGAAATACTACCAATTATTTTTTTTAAGTTATTATTTAAATTCCAGTTAGCCGACATACAGTGTAATCTTAGCTTCAGGTGTACAATACAGTGATTCAACACTTGCATACATCACCCAGTGCTCATCACAAGTGCACTCCTTAGTCCCCATCATGTATTTCACCCATCTCCCCCCCCCCCGCCCCACCTCCGGTAACCATCAGTTCTCTATAGTTAAGAGTCTGTTTCTTGATTTGTCTGTCTTTTTTTCCCCTTTGCGCATTTGTTTTGTTTCTTAAATTCCACAGACAAGTGGAATCGTATGGTATTTGTCTTTCTCTGACTGACTTGTTTTGCTTAGCATAATACTCTGTAGCTCCAACCATGTCATTACAAATGGCAAGATTTCATTCTTTTTTATAGATGAGTAATATTCCATTGTGTATATATACACCACTTCTTTATCCATTCATTAGCCAATGGACACTTGGGCTGTTTCCATAATTTGGCTATTGTAGATAATGCTGCTGTAAACATCAGGGTGCATATAACCCTTTGAATTAGTATTTTTGTATCCTTTGGGTAAATACCCAATAGTGCAGTTGCTGGATAGTAGGATAGTTCTATTTTTAACTTTTTGAGGAACCCCCACCCTGTTGTCCATAGCGGCTGCACCAGTTTGCAGTCGCATCAACAGTGCAAGAGAGTTCCCCTTTCTCTGCATCCTCGCTAACACCCGCTTCTTGTGTTGTTGATTTCAGCCACTCTGACCAGTGTGAGGTGGTATCTCAATGTGGTTTTGAGTTGCATTTCCCTGATGATGAGTGTGTCCATTGGCCATCTGTATATCTTCTTCGGACAAATGTCTATTCACGCCTTCTGCCCATTTTTTAAATTGGATTATTTGTCTTTTGGGTGTTGTTTGATAAGTTCATTATAGATTTTGGATACTAACCCTTTACCAAATATGTCATTTGCAATTACCTTCTCCCATTCCATAGGTTTTATTGATGGTTGCCTTCACTGTGCAGAAGGTTTTTATTTTGATATAGTCTCAATAGTTTATTTTTCCTTTTGTTTCCCTTGCTTCAGGAGATATATCTAAAAAGAAGGTGCTACCACCAATGTCAAAGAGATTATTGCCTATGATCTCCTCTAGGATTTTTATGGTTTCATCTCTCACATGAGGTCTTTAATCCATTTTGAACTTAATTTTTGTATGGTATAAGACAGTGGTCTAGTTCCATTCTTTTGCATGTAGCTATCCAGTTTTCCCAAAACCACTTGTTGAAGAGACTGTTTTCTCCCCACTGGATATTCTTTTCAACTGTACAGTGCTTATTAACTTCTCCACTGTGGTGTGTACTTGTTCAGCTGCTGTAATACAATGCCCCACGCTATGCTTTAATGACTTTTCCATTTCTATTCTGGAAAAACAATAAGAAACAATTTTGACTTTTAAATACCTCATAGCATCTACTTTTAAATATTTAATTCCTTTTTCTTTGAACTCTGAATGATTGATTTCGAGATGACTCAACACCTTGGCTCATAGTATAATACTATTCTGAAACATTTTTTAAAATAATTTTATTATGTTTTATTTATTTCTGAGAGAGAGAGAAAGAGAAGGAGAGAGAGAGAAACAGCATGAGCAGAGGAGGGTCAGAGAGAGAGGGAGATGCAGAATCTGAAACGAGCTCCAGGCTCTGAGGTAACTGTCAGCACAGAGCCCGATGCGGGGCTCGAACCCACGAACCATGAGATCATGACCTGAGCCGAAGTCGGACACTTAACCAACTGAGCCACCCAGGCGCCCCTATTCTGAAACATTCCATTAATTCAGACATAGTAAGATAAATTATTAGTGCCTATAAGGCCAAAGGAATGATAGCTTTTTGTCATATTCTTGTGGTTGCAATATACTGTATATGTTCCTCCTTTCTATGATTCAGAGAACTCTGATAAGTCAGTTCCACAGCTTTTTAGCATCTTTAGAACTAGACATTGGGGTTTGAGCAAGTGAGTCTTCTAATCTCCCTTTCTGAAGCCAAGCATCCATCTTCAAATTTCAGAAAAATATGTTGTAAAATGTTTATTATATAATGACATATAAAGTCTTCAATGATAACAATTACAGTTAATTTTAAAACTTAGGTCATATTTTTGGGGTGCCTGGGTGGCTCAGTTAAGCATCCAACTTTGGCTCAGGTCATGATCTCACAGTTCGTGGGTTTGAGCCTGGCATCGGGCTTGGTGCTGACAGCTCGGAGTCTGGAGTCTACTTCAGAGTCTGTGTCTTCCTCTCTCTGTGCTCCTCCTCAGCTCATGCTCTGTCTCTCTCTCTCTCAAAATTAAACATTAAAAAAAATTTTTTTTAAACTTAGATGATTTTTTAAAAAGTATTTCTAAATATTACAAACAAGACTACAAAGCATATTTACTTCTTATGTTTTCACATAGACACACAACTTCTAGATTTCAAAATAACAATTTGTTAAGGGAGAGTGAAGTTACAAAGGTTGTATAGTAGACATTTACCTCTAAGTAGCCAGTAAGAGCACTAAGTACTGAGAAGAAATTAACGTCTGCAAAGTGCATGTATTTGTACCGTCACCTATCTTAGAAAATTTTAGAATGCACAAACACATATTCCAGAGCAACGATTTCATTATACATTATGTAGTCTCTGGAAAATTCCTTTATATATTTGTGAGAGAGAAAGAGTGAAAAGGGCAAATAAAGTTTTAGTATTATTATGGAAATAGGTTTGACCTCTAGAACTTCCTGAGAGGGTCTCAGAGAACTGCACTTGGAGGGAATGAATGCGGGGGGAGGTCAAAACTGGAGCTGGGGAAACCAATTAAGAGGATGTTGGGATGGTTTATGTGGCAGTGACTCTCCAACCTGTGTGCATCAGAGTCCCCTGGAGGGCTTGTTAAAACAGATGGCTGGAGGGGCACCTGGGTGGCTTAGTCGGTTAAGCGTCCGACTTTCGCTTAGGTCATGCTCTCGCGGTTCATGGGTTCGAGCCCCGCGTCGGGCTCTGTGCTGACTGCCAGCTCGGAGCCTGGAGCCTGTTTCAGAGTCTGTATCTCCCTCTCTCTCTGACCCTCCCCTGCTCACGCTGTCTCTCTCTCTCTCCTAGAAATAAATAAAACATTAAAAAAAAAATTAAAAAAAAAAAAAAAAAACAGATGGCTGGACCCCACTCCCAGCCGTTCTGGTTCAGTAGGTCTAAGACTGGGCCTTATAATTTGCATTTGTAACAAGTTCCCAAGTGATACTGATGTTATTCATTTTGGGGCCACACTTTGAGAACCACAGCACTGGGGCCGTGCCGCTCATCTCAGAACTCACTCCTCACTTATTGTGTATGAACCGACATGAGGAGCCCTCCCGGATGATTTGTATACATACTGAAGCCTGAGGAGCACTGTTGTAAGAGACCCTTAACGGTCTCCTAGACCTGAGGGTGAAGAAAAGTGCACAAGGTTGTTATTTATAATCAGCAAAAAACAAGACCTAATGGCTGGTCATCAGGAAGTCAGGGAGAGGGCGAAATGAACGATATACTTTGGCTTCAACTGAGTACGGAGGTGGTGGTTCTTTTCACTGCGACGGTGGACACAAGCAGACAGGTATATTTGGAGGAGTGGTATTTGCATTTGGTTTTCAATTTACTGGTCCATGAAGTTCTCTTTTAACCCCCACCATATTGGTCATATGTGATTCAGCAATCATGCCCCGGGCTTCTGGTCCGGGGAAGGGATTGGTATTGCATAAGAAGTGTTAGGTACACATGAAGGACTCAACTGAGTTTTCAACTCAGAATCTATTTGCGGCAAATATAAATTAGTTAAATGCAAGTCTGTTCCGTGAGAGAGTATTGCCAACCTGTCTCCCGTTCCCATGGCATTCATCCCCGTGCAGGTTAGAGACACTGGGTAACTGGCAAAGATCAAGTGCCACCTGTCGGCAATTGGGGCCCTGAAGAACAGAAGGGGATATTCCAGGTATACCAGAGCAAAGAGTTGATTGAGTCTGTGACGCGCAGACAATGTCAGCAACTCAGTGTGGTTCCCATTCAGAATGGGAGCCCCAAACTCATCAAACCCTTTTGTTGTCTTCCAAAAGCCTCCAGTTAAAGAACTCCTCCAACTATTAGAGTTAGCAATATTCTTGACCCGCTGACCCAGGATTCCAACACACGAAGTGGGCTGTAGAAGGCAAGCAGTCCCCACTTACAGAATGATTGAGTCAGATTGCTATGTGGATGTGGGTGACCTCGCATTTTCATCCCTTCGTTTATTTGATCCTCACACTGCTAGGCATGACAGGCGTGGTGGTTGTCTCCATTTTGCAGATGAGAAAGCTGAGTTTGAAGGAAATTAAGTGACTTGTGTAGATTTATTGAAATGGCAAGAGAATGAGCTGGGACTGGAACCCAGGTCTCCTGACTCCCAATTGGGTGCTCTTTTCACCATAGTGTAATGCTGTGGCTCCGCTGAATAGCAGACTGATCTGCACGACAAATTCCCCTTTTTTTTGGATTCCAGTTTATTTACAGAGATGACTTGAACGGAGGGTCCGAACTGTGACACCTGATTTCTTAAAATCACACGATTCATAACACATTACAGATTATTAGCAACTTTTATTTTAATGGTCAAGCAATTAATGATGAGTCACAGCAAAATGTCTGTGGCAGAAAAAAACTGCTTACATTGTCACCCAGGTGTGTTCATTATCCTCTGTGCTCTATATCCAGATCAATCAATAGTTAATTAATAATGATGTGCTTCCTGAAGTACAAGGTTATAAATTAATTTAATGCTCATATGCATATTTTTTGTAGGAAGAATGAGTAGAAAATGCCTACCATGCCCATCTCATTGTAAGAAAATGTATGTAATGATTACAAGCATATAATAAGAATGGTTTGCCCAGGCAAATGTTTGTTCATTTCTGTTAATCAGTATTCATTTGAGCTACTTTCATGCAGTTTGTGGAAGCAATGCAATCAGTTGAGTAGTGTGGCAGATTTAAATCAGTAATAAAGGCCCTGGGGAAATTAACAAGACAAAACATTAACCACAGACTAAACATTAACATATATTAGCATTTTTATTATACCTGTAGAATTGTTAAATGGGCATGGTTACTACTATTAAAAAGTTTATGTTGTATATCACATAATTTCAATGTATATTTTGTTTTAAAACTTTTAAGATTTAATTAAACGAAATTGAACGACAGTATAACAGACAGTTCAACAGAACGAAGTGAAGTTCATTATTTTATTTCTGCTGGGAACCTATGGAATTCCCACCCCACCCTACCCCCAAGCCCCAAGGCACCCTAAAAGAGGTGGCGCAGGTAATACTATATATAATACTCCTTTAGAGTGGATGGGGGATCAGACCGGGTATTTAAATTGCCTAACCTTAGAGGGTTTATTTTTTAATTCTTTGGGATTCTGATGAATCCAGTGATGATCAAAAACTAAATTTACACCAATTACTTAGCAACAGTTCTCAGAGAAGTACTCTTTGGGATCACAGTAATCAGCTGGATTCTGGCAGAAAAATTATTCTACAATTAAATGAAACTGCAGCGACCCTCTGAAGCCCCTCAAGTCTTGGTGACCCGAGGTATAGCTCTTGAGAGGGAAGGAGATGTTCTGATTGCAGAGGACAACTCAGTGAGACAGCTAACTTCTTCAAAGGCTGTGGAATTTCTGAGGGTCATATGATGCACCTGAGGTTCTTAGCCTATGAACTCACTAGTGGGAACTTTTCTCTTTCAGTTTCCCCTCCTGCCTCTCCCCTCCCCTTCCTCCTCCTATTATGGGTCATGTAAATGAAAGCACACACACACACACACACACACACACACACACCCCTCTTATTTATTTCTTGAGAAAGAAAATGTTGGAGCACCCAGCTGGCTGAGTCAGTAGAGCATGCAACTCTTGATCTCAGGGTCGTGAGTTTGAGCCCCACTTTGGGCATAGAGTTTACTTTGGAGAAAAAAAAAAATTTCCTTCATCTGATTTTTTTTACAAATCGAGAGCAAAATAGACCTGTTAGGGTAGTTAAGAGTGGGAGAGAGTCACAGGGCACCTGGGTGGCTGAGTGTCTGGATCAGGCCATGATCTCACAGTTCATGAGTTCAAGCCCCACATGGGACTCACTGTGTCAGCACAAAACCTGCTTTGGATCCTCTGTCCCCCTCTCTGTCTACCCCTCCCCCACTTGCTCTCTCTCTTTCTCCCTCTCTCTCTTAGAAATAAATCAATAAACATTTAAAAAAAAAAAGGGTGGGAGAGAGTCGGAGATACGCTTAATGTATTTGCACCCCTTCCCCATTTTCTCATCTTTTAGGCGATTACAGCTAACCCTGTTGCATTTTTGTAGCCAAAGGATCAACCAGGAATCTCCATTTGGGGGAGACTATAAAGAATACACTCAGGCCAGACATCAGACTAGACCTGGTTTATATTGTAGGAATTATAGATTTTGTAGCCAATCCAAGTATCTGTCTTTAGTCGGGGTCTGGGGGCATCTTGCCAGCCGCAAGCACAGGCTGGGCACACATGGGAACCGCGCCTCCCATAGACCTGGACATCCAGTGCTTTAGTATGGTTACTAATCGACTCTTAGCTGGCAAGCCGAAGAATTTAAATCACTCCATTAGGAGTACTGCCTGAAACGTAGGTTAAAATTGGATGTCAGTATTCAGCTTATCTTTAAGAAGTAGCCCTTGTTTAAAAATGTTTTTGAATTCCTCATAATCATTGCTTTTCTCCATTTATGGATGGGATGTCCACAGGACTACAAAGCTGGGCCAAACTCAATACTGGGAAGCCCCAGAGCCCGTCATCTTGACAGAAATCTATGGCATAGAGGGGAAAAACCAAAAATGAAAACCCAGGCACCTGGCTGGTTAGTTGGTGGAGCATGCAGCTCTTGATCTCAGGGTTGTAAGTTCGAGTCCCACGTTAGACGTAGAAATTATGTAAAAATAAAATCTTTGAAAAATAAACTTAGGGGGCACCTGGGTGGCTCAGTCAGTTAGGCATCCGACTTCAGCATAGGTCATGAGCTCATAGTTCGTGAGTTCGAGCCCCACATCGGGCTCTGTGCTAACTGCACAGTGCTCAGAGCCTGGAGCCTGCTTCTAATTCTGCATCTCCCTTTCTCTCTGCCCCTCCCCCACTCATACTCTAGCTCTCTCTCTCAAAAATAAACATTAAAAATATTAAAAATAATAACTAAAACAAATAAACTTAGGTTTTGAAGTTAGACAGATCTGGGTTCAAATCCTAACTCTGCCATTTACTACCACTGTGACTTTTCTTCAGTTCCTTAACTGTTGTGAGCCTCAGTTTCCTTATCTCTGAAAATGGGGCCAATAATACGTGCTCTATTGTAGAGGGTTGTTGTAGAACTCACTGTTGAGAACAGAGAATGGATGTAGAAGTTATTACTGAGGCACTAGGCTGGAGTAAGGTATTATGTTACAAATGTGAAGGATTAGTACTGAGAAATTTACAATACAGACTTTCTCTACTCAGCCACTCAGAGGGAAAAAGCAAGCCTGAGTTTTTTCGGTCACCTGAGAATTTCCAGAACCAACAGCCAATGGGGCCTGAGAATCCATATGGTTAGATTTCAACCAAGGGATTATCTGCGTTTCTTGACATGTCAGTTACAGGGAGCCTGTGTGAATTACATCTATCCAAATGCTTTGCGTGGTTTCAAAATCTATAGTGACCTATTGTACTTGAAAAGTCATTTGCACCTTTTCGTTCAAAGGAATTCAGAATCAAATACGGGCCTTGACATATCATACCTTTTTTTTTTTTTTTGTGCATGAGACCAGAGTTACAGGTGGAGTGAAACTGTGGTCTAGGTCAAAAAGTCTTGTTGTGGGTGAGCCCTAGCAGTGTATTTTCCTCACGCATCTCCAAAGCCAGTGCTTCTGGATCCTGGTTAGAAAAGAATGGTTCTAAGTTTAGTAGGATGACCTGCTTGCCTAGATACGGTCAGAGGCCCAGTCTTCCTATGTTTCAAGTCGTATAACGTCAGAGCACTCTTGCTTTCCCTGCCACAGGTTTGCCGCATGAACAAAGGCACCATTAGGAATCACAGTTCATGGAAAATGAAAGGGTTTTCGATCCCGGGTCTGTTGATAGAGACACTCACCGATCCAATAAATTCCCTCCAACTAACAAAACTTCAAGATAGTGGCATCTTTGACCTGGTACATTACTCAGTGAAAGGATATTGGATTGCACTGCTTATTTAAGAGCCCAAAACTTCTAGGCAGGATACAGAGTTCTAAAATGCCACGTGGGAGGCTGGTGCCCCTTCAGCAAGTGCAGCCGTAGAGTAAGACCCAGGTTTCCTAGCATAGCCTGATGTTGCCCAAGTGGGAGGCTGAAAGGACCTCTTTAATGTGAATACTTCATCTCTTTGAAATTAAGTTTTCTTTTTGCATCCCCTTCGCAAATGAGCTCATAATATTCGCCTCCCATGGTGTGGAGGTGGAAGATGTGCAGAGAAGAGCCCAAAGGGTGTCTACATTTGACAGATTCTTTGTAGATGAGAAGAATGTGCATCATGGTAGATTGGTGGAAGAAAATACAGCCTGTCTGATAAGATGAGGCAGATTTCAGATGGGCAGGACATCACTGTTTGCCCCTTACCCCACACGGAGCCTTGGGAAGTCTTCCTGACAACACCACATTGGGTAGCTTGGGAAGGACGGTCACACTGGCTACATTCTCATTTGTTCTTAACCTTCCTACTTATGCGTCAGCTGAACCCCTTTCCAGTAGGATGGGAGGGGGTTAGAAACTAAAATCTTGCTGTGGCCCAATTAGCATTCACTGATACAAAAAGCAGACTTCCAGTGGAGAAGCAGGCTTCACAGCTCTGGTCTGTGCATAGACAAGCTACAGTAGAAGACGTGTGAAAGGTTTGGACTTTAGTGCTGGATTTGAAACAGGTGTCGATCAAGGGAACGTGTCCTGTGCTCGGGAATGTTCAAAGAATACTTTGATCTTGGTGAAATAGACTCTCACACTGATGTATGTTCGCAGAGTAATAAATAGGCATTTATGGAATGAACATCAAGGTTTTGTTCTACAAATGTTCACCAGGAATGTGACAGAGTAAATATGTATATCTCTCTGAACATAATTTTAGGATGCACAGTCTGGCCTCAGTTATTTGTGTCTGCCTTACAAGCTTTGGAAGTGATTGGAACTGAACCCCCCAGTCCAGCCAGGCAGCCCCCTAGCCTAACGCACCCTACCAGACTGCTACCCATTAGGACAAACTCAGAGAACACAGATTCTTCATTTGAAGTTAATATCAGCCCAAGTCAAATAGCATTTCATAAACAAATCTGCAAAATCCAGTATCATACGATCCGAAGCCAAATGGTGTATTTCAAAGTGTCTGCAACTTTTATTTCATTTCCATTGAGATACATGATTGGGAATAGCTGGCCTGCTGTCCTTCGTCAATGGAGAGGATGCCACTACTGACTTTAGATTTTATTTCTAATTCAAGAATTTATTTATGTATTGAAAACTTTACAAAGCTATACAAACTTAATGTCATTTATGCTTTTATAAAGATATAGTTTAGTAAATGGTGTCAGGGCCGTCTTGAGAAATCCAGAAACGATTACCACACACGGCGCATGGGAGAATGGTGTGCCAGGCCTGATAACTGGGAGTCTCCTTCAATTTACTGCATTTAACTTGCCTTTGCTGAGAGCCTAACAGTGTGCAAAATTCAGTCTGAATTCCATGGAGGTACAAAAGTGATAAAAGGTATAACCTCTGTCTTCACTAGCTGTTGCTAAAATTTTTCCTAAAGTATACAATCTGTATATTCACCTTGGCTATGTTTTGAAAGACTGGGAATTCCTTTTATACAAAAGAAAATATAGAGGGGCACCTGGGTGCTCAGTCAGTTAAGTGTCTGACTTCAGCTCAAGTCATGATCTCAAGGGTCATGAGTTCGAGCCCCGCATCGGGCTCTGTGCTGACAGCTTGGAGCCTGGAGCCTGCTTCGGATTCTGTGTCTCCCTCTCTCTCTGCCCCTCCCCCGCTCAGGCTCTGTCTCTCTGTCTCTGTCTCTCTCAAAAATAAACGTTAAAAAAATTTTTTTTTTATATACTGAGAGGGGCGCCTGGGCGGCTCAGTCAGTTAAGTGTCCGACTTAGGTTCAGGTCATCTCATGGTTCATGAGTTCAAGCCCCGCATCAGGCTCTGCACTGATAGTACAGAGTCTGCTTAGGATTCTCTCTTTCTCCCTCTCTCTCTCTCTCTCTCTCTCTCTGATCTTCCTTCCCCTCATGCTCCTTTTCTCTCTGAAAATAAATAAACTTAAAAAATAGAGTGTGTAAGCAACTGGAAAGCAAGTATCATCATCTAGGAAGATGATATTGTATAAACTTTGAAGTCACAAAATGAATCCACTACCTGTTTGCTGTGGGCAAGTAACTTAACCTGCCTGAACCTCACTTTCTTCACCTATAAAATGAGATTAGTAACATTTAGCTTAGTGTCAGGCATAAGGAAGACATGTTAATGCATACTTCTTTAATACGGGAAGTTCACTTAGGCATTTGTCCGAAAGTGAAAAAATAGAAATCTACAAGTAATTGAACCCCATCATTTAGAACTAAGCTTTAGAGGGAGGCACCAATAAATACTTTGGAATGAACAAATGAATGGGTAGAGAAAGGAAGGCAGGACAAAAGAGGGAAGAAAGGAGGAGAGAAGGTAGACTTCCTTGCACCTCTGTTCCTTAGTACTTTCAGTCCTGGGCTTAGGCAATATAACATGATTCATAGCTGACGACACTGGCTATTGATTAGTTGCTTTGCCTTCTTCCGTCCCTTGGGTGTTTTTAGGAAAATCACCTGAGCAACTACATTGACATCTTTCAGAATATTCCACCTTGGGTCTTATAGCAAAATGCTCACAAGAGTCGGGAACACTCTGCATGGGAGGCTGTAATTCTATTAACAGGCTACTCTACACATCGTTCACAGCCCCTCACCTCCCACACCGGTTCCTCCCAAACTTTGCAATTCCCATTTGTGAACTTCTTCATACGAATAAATACTGAGTGCCATTGACTGGTATCAGTAGCGCCAGTCCTGTGTAGAGGGTCCTCTCAAAGGTGCACTTCACTATGGAGAAAAGGCATTTTTCATCTTAGGAAATCTTTGAATAGGCTGTGCTCAGAGCCCCACTACCGCACTCTTCAGCCTCCTTTTCCACAGATGGGCTCTTTGCCTTAAAAGCATATCACCTTTTTTGACTCCAGTAATAGCTTCGTTCTGCTCTTTAAAAAGAAATTGAGGAAGAAATTGAAGTGCATTTCAGAATTTGTTTCTACTATCATATCTGTGAAAGTATCACGTAATTATATTGCATTTCTTTTTCAGATTGGCAAGTTATGTGCCCATTCTCAACAGCGCCAATATAGATCTGCTTATTATCCTGAAGATCTGTTTATTGACAAGAAGGTATTAAAAGTTGCTCATGTAGAACATGAAGAAACCTTATCCAGCCGAAGAAGGTGAGAGGGATTTTTTTTACCTCTATTTCAGCATACAATTAGCAATTGTGCTTTAAGTTCAAAAACCTTTGGAGTGAAGCTTCTTAAATACACATTATTTAGTTCTTCTGAGTAGAGCATTTGATTAATTAAATACTACCACGTGTCAGTGTTAAAGAGAAAAGATACTGTATTATATCTAAGCCATATTTAAATGTAAAGTTACCATGTGTAAATATCTAGTACAGCAACACAGGGTGGAATGGACTTCTCTATTCAAGGTATTTATTGATTAAACAAAACATTTTCTGCTTATGATCTGGTCTCACAATGTTATGGCTTCATTATGACTTCCCTGGTACTAACAGTGCATCCAGGTCAGGTTTACCAGAGAGAAACTGACAAGACACACTCATGTGCATACACATGTGTCATGTATACACAGTCATGTGTATACACATACTGCACGTTCTATATGCATTCTCTTAAGTATATAAAATTAAGGATTCATGGGGCTGCTGGGTGGCTCAGTCGGTTGAGTGTCCAACTCTTGATTTCGGCTCAGGTCATGATCTCATGGTCATTGGAATCAAGTCCCACCCCCCCCCCCCCCGCAGGCTCCATGCTGTCAGCACTTGGGATTCTCTCTCTGCCCCTCCCTACCCTGCTCTCTCACATGCTCTCTCTCTCTCAAAAATAAACATTAAAATGTTTTTTAATTAAAAAATAAAAATGAAGGATTCTGTTTCTATTTCTTAAGACAGCAGTCAAGGGACTAAAGTAAAATTTGTTTCTGATCCTCATTCTCTTCATTCCTCCTCCCTTATCGAGATCCCCTCCTTCCCTGTTCTAGCTTCATGGTTACAAATTAGGAGTAGACACTGGATGGGAATCGTAACACAAATCTAGGAGAAGTGCCTTCCGGAAAGGACTGCACATGCTGCCCACCCTACCACTGGCTCAAGAATAGCTAGATACGAGTTCTGCTTCCTGATGACTTTGAGGGAACTGGGAGAGATTGGAAAATTAAGAGATGGAAATTCAGAGATGGAAAATTAAGAGGTGAAATAAGTAACATCTTAGATGTGGGCTCAGTTATTCCGTCCATATCTGTTTACTATAGGAGTTTGGGAAGTAATCATTCTCAGTCTTACATGATCCAGTTTGATGTGTGAGATGAGACGGTCTTCCACAGAAACATTTCAGAATTGTTTCATTTCAGAATTGAACATTTTCTTCTCTTTTGTTGACCTCCAACCTACGAGATTTCTAGTTTCCTTGTAGCAACAGTTTGAAATTGTGATTCAGAGGCCCTTTCAGGGAGCGCGTGAGGTGCTCCTTTTGCTAAGTCTATATCTATGTGAAGTGGGGTCTTGCTTATATACTTCAACCAAAACAGGGCATTGCAGCAGATTGAATGTGGGAGCCACTGGGAGAATTTAGCTGCCTCCTGTGAAGCCGGGCCAAAGATGTTTTGTAAAAAGGCAAAAAGAGTATCACTTTCTCACCATTTTTTTCATGAGTGTTATTTATGTTAACTTAAAATGGCTCATTGTTGGTTTATAATAAATAAGTAAGCAAATAAGTAGAATTTTCCTGAGTTTTAATTCCTAAGCAATGAATATCAAACATATATCATACAAAGAAATAGCGATGTAGAGCAACAAACATTTATTCCCCTCACAGTTTCTGTCAGGAATTTGGGACCAGTATAGCTGGGTAGTTCTCAGCCTCTAAAGAAATTTCGGTCACTTTCTGGGGCTGCAGTCATATGAAGTGTTGTCAAGGCTGGAGGATCGACTTCCAGGGAGGCTCTTACACATTTTAGCAAGTTAGTGTCGGTTTTTGAAAGGAGGCCTCAGTTCCTCACCACATGGGTCTCGTGAGTGTCCCCGTGACATGGCCGCCGGCCTTCCCAGAGCACGCGATCCGTGGAAGAGAACAAGCAAAAAGCTGTGGTGTCTGTTCTGACCTAGTCTGGGAAGTGACATACCATCTATTCGGACACCAGTTTGTTGGAAGCAAGTTACCAATTCTAGTCCATACTCAAGGGGAGGGAAATTAAATTCCACCTCTTGAAGGAAAGAGTATCGAAGAATTTGTGGACATATTTAAAAACCACCGCAGGAGTCCTGGCACCAAAATATTTGACAACCTGGCACCAAAATATTTGACAACCATTTCCCTATAGCATAGGGTTTCTTTGGAAGCTTTTTGTCTTTCTGGGAAGACAATGTGGTCATTTCTCCAGACCTTCTTTAACGCCTGACTTGACTTTGTCTGTTGTTCTCCATTGCTTTCACTTTCTGCCCAAACCACCTGAGAAATTAACCTCAGTCTTTGATCTTTAACTAGAGGAAACCCTTTGCATATTGGACTGAAGTAAAAAATTTATGTTTATATTGTATTATATATATATTTATTTAAATGTTTATTTATTTTGAGAGACAGAGAGAGAGAAAGAGCACAAGCGGGAGAGGGGCGCAGAGAGAGGGAGCCAGAGAAAATCCCAAGCAGGCGCCGCACTGTCAGCACAGAGCCCAACACGGGGCTCGAACTCACAAACTGTGAGATCATGACCTGAGCCGAAATCAAGAGTCAGATACTTAACCGACTGAGCCACCCAGTGCCCTAAAAAGAAAATCTTTTGGGGCGCCTGGGTGGCTTAGTCGGTTAAGCGTCCGACTTTCGCTTAGGTCATGATCTCGCAGTTTGTGGGTTCGAGCCCCGCGTCGGGCTCTGTGCTGACTGCCAGCTCAGAGCCTGGGGCCTGTTTCAGAGTCTGTATCTCCCTCTCTCTCTGACCCTCCCCTGCTCACGCTGTCTCTCTCTCTCTCTCTCTCTCTCCTAGTAATAAACAAAAATATTTAAAAAAATAAAAAAAAATAAAAAAAATAAAAAAAAAAATAAAAAGAAAATCTTTTAAAGAAGAAATAAAATAAAATATGAAATGGAATTTTTAAATTATAAATTATATTTATATATTATAAATGTAATATGATGTCATATATTTATATCTGTATAGTAGTATCAACAATATGCATTTTATATATAGTTATTGCTTTATTCAACTGAGCAGAAATTTAGGAAATACCTATTATGTGCCAGAATGTGTACTGGGCATCAAAACTCAAGACACAATCTAGCTCTCCAAAACAGTCTAATGTGGAAATAGACTTAAATGCAAATAATACCAAATTAGTTTTATAAGTGCAAAAGAGTCTATCCCTAGAGGCAGCCTATCGGTAAAAAGAGCCTCTGCCCAAGGAGCCATAAGTGGGCCTTTGCGGAGGGGGTGGTGTATGAATTTGTAACAGAATCACACGCAGAGCTTGTTCAAACTAAACACACTGACCTGGTCCCATTCTGAGACTACCCTGTCAGCCTAGATACGTTTCAGAGTAAGCAGGAGGTCCTACTTTATCAAGGCCCCTCTGCCATGGCCTCTGTCTTGGGCTCCGTGGGACTCAATCCCTATGGCCTTACCAGAGAGGGCTCTGTGGTATGGATTCCTCCAGGGAAAAATAAAAGCGATGAATGGGCTCTTGGCCAGGCACCCAGATTGGACACCATGTTTAGACCGTTGCTAACCCCAAAGGAGAGAAAAGATGGTAAGAACAGCTACAGAGCCTGTAGGCTTGAGTAAGTGGTGGTCAGGCAAGACTCCTGTGGATGTCGGGAACATGAACGTGCCCTATGACGCTTCTTCTGTCTCTTGCAAGCCTTAGAGTCCGAGTTGGAGCCGTTCTTTCTGAATTCCCTGGCAGAATAAGAAAGCAAAACTAGAGGAGAATGTCTGATTTCCTTCAACTCCTTCCGACAGGCACTGTAGACCCTTTTAGGGAGAGGGGAGAGTTGTGGATTAGACGATCTCTTGCTGCTCGATGCCCTGGCGCCCGCAGTCTGGTGTTATTAGGAGGGTTTGTTTTGGCAGTGTTAGTACCTCTATAAATTTCTGAGTTTGTTCTGCACAGCATTTCACATCTTCCAGAAAAATACATGTGCCTCCAGCACCCCTCACACCCATGCCCAAGCTCCAGCCTCCGTGGTTAAAAATATGATAATTGGAAAGGAACCCCATTGTAGCATTCTGTCCATGGAGCAAGCTGTCTGAATCTGATTATGAGTTAAAAAGCCCTTTGCCTTATTAAAATAACAACACACAAAGAAATGCAGGATTCCTTTGGTAGCATTCAGAAGTCATCTGTTTGTTTTGTCTGCCCCCAACTGGGTAGTTTGCAACACACAACTAATCTTAGAAATAGCACAGTTCAGTTTAAAGGCAATGCGACACTCAACTGGTGGCCTGTGTATGGGATTCAGTGTTCCCTTAAGGTAGAAATATTGCAAATATAGGTCAGCAGATTTAAAACAGAGTAAAACAAGAGGCACAAGTAGCGATCAGAACAGAAGGAATGTGATTGCTGTAGTCCTTTCCAGCTCTGGAATCCTCAACGCTTCCCAGACGTCAGCCTTTGCCCGCTTGAATGTCTCTTTTCTTACTTCCCATAGGATGTTGTTTACTTTGTCATTCACGCACCCTCGTAACACTTGGTGGAATGCGTGAGCAGTATCTGTCCTTTTTCCAAGCCCCGAATCTCTAGTCGAACAGTCCATCCTGCCTCTGTATAAACCAAGCTGCTGCCAACGTGTGAGAAAGTCACACAGTCCCTCCACCCTTGTGAAATTACAACTGTGTATTCATCTTGCCCTTCTCCTTCCTGCAGGGCCCTCCCCCTCTGACTTGGTCTAAAGGGGCAATGGATTAGGTGACACTAGTAAATGACCTAGAAAGAAAAGAACAAAAGCTGATCTCAGCTCTCTGGTCCAAAATCAATGCTTACTCCCACTCCATCGCCGACCGCTGCTCTGGTTTGGCTAGGAAGTTTTGTAAGCTCAGTGGTGCCTTCCACCCTCTGAACAAAACAACAAAGTATGTCCTGAGTGAATCAACGAGTTTCGGGTCTGGTACAAGTCATTCTGCCCTAAATAGGACTCTGCTTCTTTCAACGTTTGTCAACACCATCTATAGGCTCAGCATTGTGTATGGATTAGACTCTGATGAATAGGAGGAGCTCCCAGCCTAGTTAGAGAGAGAGACGCAAATAATTTTCATACACTGGGGGCGAGTGTCACAGCAGAGCCGTGTCCAAAAGTATGGCAGCACCACAGCTGGGGAAATTAGGAGCTCTCCTGCAAAAGTTGAGAAAGGCTTCTTAGAGAAGGTAACTTTTGGAAGAATATTAGAAATTCAACAGGTGGGAAAGGGAAAAGAGAAAAAAGTATGGGCTAATCTTTGGAATGGTAGAAAATTCTTGTTTGGGGTCAGACTGTAAAAGATTCTCTGCCACAGAATTAAACATGATCTTGCATCATTCCACTTACAATTATTTTAGTTTAGATGCTTTTCTGGGTTTTCAGCTATTTTTTTTTTTTTAAAGAATGAGCTCCTATTACTTTATATTAAGAAAAAAAAGAACCTTAATGATAAAGGAGAAAAGTTCAGGCTCTGCAGTTGGAGATGAAAGGCTGTTTTTACTTGTAGTGGTTTCCAATTAGTGCTGCTTTGATGCCCGCCCAAGCAAATCACTGCAAGGAAGCCAAGGGAATCCCCTCCCCCTCTGTCCCCACCCTCCCCCAGACCCAAAAAGGGGACGCTCTTCTCTAGGACAGTGGGAGCCCTCCAGGGAAGATCACGTGCACCCGGCCGCAATATTTCAAAATGGCTCGTGCATGCAAAGGGCCCCTGCCCTTTCGTTCCACATTTAACACTCTGAATGGAAAGCTCTATGAAGAGACTTTTTTTTTTTTTTTTTCCTGAGCAGGCTGCTGAAAGCTAGTGTTGGGGTTGACCTAAGTGAGAGACTGAGGCTCTACTATTTCCATGTCAAGTGGTATGTTTGGCCTGCATGTATTAGAATAAAGTAGAATTGGAATCAAAGAACATTTCCTTCAATCAAATTGCTTTGCCCATCCTGGGCAACTAATTGTCCATACCAGTTTTTTTTTTTTTTTTCCCCTCTCTAAAGACAATTCAGTTGAGCTGACTGCCTCCTTTCAAGGATGGGGGTTCTTTTGTTATCTGTCATGGGCTACTAGCACAAAGAAAAGAAATCTGGACTGAGTCATACATGGCTAATTAATATGTCACCTAATTTCATTTCAGGTAGCTTGCTGTCTTTCACAGAGTAAAATGGAAATCTTCACCTTGCCTCCTTTTAAAATTATAAGCAGAGGGATGGAAGGCTTCTTAAAAGAAAAGATAAAAGTAAAATACCCTTTAATTCCCATGCCATAACGAGTTTAGCAATGAGTGACAAAGAGGAGGGGAAATGAGAGAGGCCCAGTAAACTCGGCAGGAGGTAAACTGCCCCTGTCACACTCTGCTGCTTTCAGGGCTGTGGTGTCAGAGGACATTATCACCTGTTGTCGCTCTCTTTTGAAAAGCTCATTAACTCTCCAACAGTTTAGAAAGTCTTTCTTCTAGCCTACAAAATAGTATGTCTGGATTTAACTTTAAAAATCCCAGTTTCTCGTGGGACCCAGGGTTTATTTCCCCACCATGTGGATAGGAAGGTTTTGCAGGAAGGAATGGCCTGCCCCATGGTACCGCGACACTGCGCTGGGGGACTCAAGGGTACTGGCCAGTTGCCTAGATGGGCTGGAGGCCTGCTCGCTGCCTCCCAAAGGTGGGCACCGCCTCACCTCAGAAGCCCTGAGAATCATTTAAGAACTTGCATTTGTTTCATTAGCCTCAGATTGTTTTCTTTTTTAAAAAATATTAATTTTTGAGAGAGAAAGAGACAGGACATGAGCAGGGGAGGGGCAGAGAGAGAGGGAGACACAGAATCAGAAACAGGCTCCAGGCTCTGATTGTTTTCTAATCAAATGCACCATGAATTGTAACATGAATAGTAGACACCAAGAACCAAAAAGAACTCCGCAAACAAGTCTATCAAGGACAGGTTTTACGGTGGGGCGCCTGAGTGGTACAGTCAGTTAAGCATCCAACTTGATCTCAGCTCAGGTTGTGATCTCACGGTTCGTGAGTTCGAGCCCCGTGTCATGCTCTGCACTGACAGCACGGAGCCTGCTTGGGATTCCGTCTCTCCCTCTCTCTCTGCCCCTCCCCTGCTCACGTTCCTTCCTTCTCCCTCAAAATAAATAAGTTAAAAAAAATTTTTTTTAAATAATAGGTTTTAGGGAAATAAGCATGAAACCTTACTGGAGAGACAAGTCTAGAAGGAAATACATCCAAATATTAATAATGATTCTCTTTGGCTGGTAGGACTATGAATAGGGTTTCCCCCCCCCCTTTTATCCTTGTATATTTTCTAAATTCTCCATAGTGAGCATGTATGTCTTTTACACTAAGAGAACCAACAGACCTTATTTCCTTTAATGTTTATTTCTTTATGGGGGTGGGGGGAAGGGCACATGGAGGACACAGAGAACCCCAAGCAGGTAGTGCACTGTCAGTGCAGAGCCCGATATGGGGCTCAGACTCATGAACCGAGAGATCATGACCTGAACTGAAACCAAGAGTTAGATGCTTAACCGACTGAGCCACCCAGGTGCCCCACCACTAGGCCTTATTTTTAAAAATGAAGGAGGAAATAGATATTAATCATTGTTTACAGCTCTTGCAAATTTCTTTTCTCCCTCCTCACGCATGCTCTTAGTTCATGTCCATCCACATCTGGCCCTCTTGACTGGCTGCTTCCATTGCCCTAATGGGCATCGTTCCTCCTAGCGGGCAAGCCTCTCTTCCTCTGAGATGTATCTCTCCTCTTCTCAACCTTTTTTGGGGGGTTATATCTCAATAAAGCTGGGATAACATACAGTTCATCCACTGAAAGTATATCATTTGACTGTTTTTCGTCCAGGCACACAGTTGTGCAACCCTCACAACAATCCACAACCAATTTTAGAACATTTTCATCACCTCAGAAAGAAGTCCCATGCCCTTTAGCTATCATTCTTCAACCCTCCTCATCCCCCCACACCAGCCCTAAGCAACCACTAATCTATCTTCTGTCTCTGTAGATTTGCCTATACTAGACATTTCACGTAAATGGAATCCTATAATATGCAGTCTTCCATGATTCACTTGTTGCACTTAGCATAATGTTTTCAAGGTTCACCTATGCTGCAGCATATATGAATACTTTATTCCTCTTGAAAGCCAAATAATATTCCATTGTATGGACTGTGTATTTGTTCATCTATTCACCAGTTGATGGACATCTGTCTTGTTCTACCTTTTGCCTATCGTTAACAGTACTGCTGTGAGCACACATACACGTGTACTTTTTTGAGCACTCATTTATAATTCTTTGGGGTATATGCCTGGGAGCAGAATTGCTGGGTCATACAATAACTTCTCTATTTGACTTTGTGAGGAGTCATCAAACTGTTTTCCACAGCAGCTGCACCATTTTGCATTCCCACCCGCCATATGAGCATTCCAGTTTCTCCACATCTTCACCTGCACTTATTGTGCTCTTTTTTATTTTATTTTTTAATGTTTTTATTTATTTCTGAGAGAGAGAGACAGAGAGCGAGCATAAGCGGGGGAGGGCCAGAGAGAGAGGGAGATACAGAATCTGAAGCAGGCTCCAGGCTCTGAGCTAGCTGTCAGCACAGAGCCTGACATGGGGCTCAAACCCACGAATTGTGAGATCATGACATGAGCTGAAGTCAGACACTTAAGCGACTGACCCACCCAGGTGCCCCCTCTTTTTTATTTTATTGTCCTTTTTAGTGTCATCCTAGTGCGTATGAAGCGGTATCTCACTGTGGCTTTGATTTGCATTTCCCTGATGACTAATTGATGTTTAACTTGACTTCATCTTGGCCTTCCAGATCTGATTCTTACACAGAAATCCCTATGAAGCTCCCCACCATCTTCTTACCGGGCAAAGACCATTCAAGCTGCTATACCAGATTAGTCCAGGGGCTTACCCAGCCCAATAGCCAGTTGATCTTTGAAAAAGAATACCAGGGAAAATATCAGGGGAGGGAACATGGTTGTGCTTATTAATACCCACCTCAGAAGATAAAGGATTTATTCATCTTGTGCATCTAAAATAGTTGGTTTGGAACGTGAAAAATATCTTAATTGCCTTGCATATTTTCTGGAATATAATATATAATTTCACTAAATATTTATATTCTACAGGCTTACAATAATGGTAATATTGGCAACAATTAATGTTATGGGGGGATTACTTTGTGCCAGGTACGATGCTACACACTTGACATGCATTATCTCAGTTAATCATTATAGCAACCTATCATTAGCTTCAGTTTACAGTTAAGGAAACGAAGGCCCAGAGGAGTTTAGAATTTGCCTAAAGTTTCACTGCTAAGTAAGTAAGGGAGTAGCTGGCATTTGACACTCGTGTGGGTCAGACTCCCAAATCAGTGCTCTTACCTACTACTCCTAACAGGTTTTACCGGGCTGTTGTGAGAATACAACCAGTATTATAGCACGGTCGCTAAATGAAACTGTGTTCTAAATTCCAAATAACTAATTCACAAGCAAGATTTTAAAAACAATCTCTTCCTAGGTCCATCCTGTAATGTCCTGTGGCAGTAGTGAGTACTCTATGACATGGGATGGCCTTCTATGTCCCCAAGTTACCTTGCTCAAGTTTCAAAGAGATTCCCCTGAGTCCTAGAATTTGATGACCCAGACTGTGTTCACATTATTCACATTCTTTGCGATTTTCGTAGACATCTATCTTGACCCCACCGAGTAATAACCTTCCATACTAAAGTGGGAGGTCTTATGTTTATGGCAGTCCCTTATCCCCTTGACGTTTAGGCAGACCCTCTCTGAATCTTCTCCAGCTTGCCAGTGAGCTTTATGATCATCCAGGGAAACTACAAGGGTTCAGGGGCGGGAAGAAGTTCAGAGTCTTTTTTTTTTTTTTTTTTTAACTTCTAGGGAAGTCAAATTGGAAAGCTTTGCCATGAGTTCAATTTTTCTTCCCATGTGCTATCTTAGTGTTTGGAGGTAGGAGGAGGCCTAAGGGAAACTCTTTCATTAAAGAGCAGGCCGTCACCCGCCCCCCACCCCATAGACTAATGGCCGTATTCCATTTCCTCATGGAGTGGGGGGAGTTACTCAGCCTCGGCCTTTACTCTTTCAGTTTCCACTCTTGGGAACTGTATTATTACCTTGTAAAACAGAGCATCTCTCCTATTAGCGTTAATTGAACCCATCTTTTTCCTGTTAGAAACTATAATGTTGACTTTTATTTTCAGAGTCCTGTATTGAGCCTCTTCCACTTTCGAGGGTGATGGAGCTCAGCCCCCAGAAGTAGGCTGCGAGGGTGTTCGAGCATAGCAGGAGGCAACTGTTGGGGCATCAGGAGTTATATACATCCCAGTGCCCTTTCTCGAGCTGTTCTGTCCATCACCCTGGCTTTTCCATGCCCCTAGCCTTTGTGGAGATGTGCTGAGTATTATAAGCGTGCTCTCTCTTCCAAATCATCAGTTGAAATGAATCGTTTTATGGTAACAAAGTGGAAAAATGCAAGAAAAGAGTTTCTACCAGTCTTCCTCTTTTGGCCAGATCGGAGAATAAGCCCCAGAAGGCATTTCTGGGCTCAGGACTCCCACACCAAATGTCCTCTCCAAATGAGAGGCCTCTGGCTCCTCCAGAGGCCTATATATCAGGCCAGTCCATTCTTAGCCTGGAGACAGTATTGAATAATTACTCCACTGCCAGCAAATTCCCTGGCCAGAGTCTCCAAAAACTTAGTAGAGACTCAAGATAGACTTGATTACGAAGAACGCTTTAACTTCCTTTCTACCAGCAACATTGCTTTAGAAAAATAAAGAGTATTTTATTTTTGTTTGTTTACCATCGGGCATCTATTGTATAGATATTTTAATATTTCTTTATAAACATATCCACATCTCATCAGTCTGTAGGGTCTTATTTTGTGTGTCCCTGTACATCGGAAACAAAATAATAGGCCAAAAATGTTGCTAGGTAGTGTGTGTATATGTGTTGATACATATTTGCGTATATAAAGTGCTCACTCTCTCCTCCTCTCTCTCCCTCCCTCCTCAAGACACACATTTGTCTTATATGTAAAATAAAAGCCAAAGCAAATAACTAATGAAACATACTAGGACCCACTCCCTCCTGTCTCCCCTCCACCCATAGGAACCACAATAAACACACAAAGAACAAAGAAACCTTCCTCCTCTAGCAGATGTGAGTTTCTCTGACTATATTGTCAGGAGAATTTCATAGAGCGTACACTGCTCTGAGCACCCTGCAATTCTGATCTGCAACTATTAGCCTGCGCCTATATGGAAAGGGGCCATCTCTAGGGTAATAGCATTGTAAATTACAATCAATGCACTCAATTACACCCAGAAACCGAAAGAGATGTAGTGCTCCAGTATGCCTTGTTATCAACACCTTTGAGAATGTAGGTAACAGCATTCTGAACAAACAATGGAAGCCGAACATGCTAGAAAATGAACGCTGGAATTAAATCATCCTTCTGATAGGAGAGGCACCTTATATGGCAAACAACTTTTTTCCCCCTAATATCATTTTATTGATTTTTTTTAAACTAAATTGTGGCCTTGTAGCCAAGAATGTCTTTTAAAATCATTTATGGCTCTAATCAGCTTGGCAGAGCCTTTCTGTCATGCTGATAAGGAAATTAAACTTTTCTCATACTGGGTTTACTTGCCTCTTATGCACAGATGTTTTCTTTTTCTTTCAGGGAACTAATTCAGAAGTTGAAATCTTTCATCAGCTTCTATAGTGCTTTGCCTGGCTACGTCTGCAGCCACAGCCCTGTGGCTGAAAACGACACTCTTTGCTGGAATGGACAAGAACTCGTGGAGAGGTAATCTTTTTTGAATGTTAAATAGCGTAGTATTTGCGGAGGAATCATATATGTTCATCTCAAGGTTAGTTATGCCTTCTCTCTACCTTCAATAATTACAGGAAAAAAATCCTAGGAGAAACATTCACGTGGCCTTCCGTGGTATGCCAGATGCTGTCTATAACCTATAGCCCTTACAAAATTTACAAACTTTGAAGCATGTAGAAAACTGTGTATTCAGGGACATTTTACAAGGTGTGGAGCATAAAACAACTTTGGCTTCTTCCATCTCCTCATTATGTGGACCCTTATTTATTTATTGGTCTGAGGAAATCACATACATACTAATAGCTATCATTTAGTAAGAGTTAACGGCGTATTAAGCGCCACGCTAAGTGCTTGTCTGTATTAACTCTTTATCCTTACACCAGTCCTCTGAAACAAATGCCAAGACTTCCCCCCATATTATAGAGGGAGATGGAGAAAGGAAGAATAGGGAGGGAAAGAGGTGCCTGGGTGGCTCAGTCGGTTGGGCAGCCGACTTGGGCTCAGGTCATGATCTCACAGCTCATGGGTTTGCGCCCCGCGTCGGGCTCTGTGCTGACAGCTAGCTCAGAGCCTGGATCCTGCTTCGGATTCTGTGTCTCCCTCTCTCTCTGACCGTCCCCTGTTCACACTGTCTCTCTCTCTCTCAGAAATAAATTTTAAAAACAATTAAAAAAAAAAAAAAGAATAGGGAGGGAAAGAGGAGTATCATTTTATCAAGCGGTTTTGCTGGAATGGTTGATCACTGAGTGTTAATATAATCTGTGCTAACATCTGTCATCTGTGAAGAATTTGATCGTCACCGGAAAGGAAGGACTATTTATTCAGCAAATATTTACTGAGCACCTTCTAAGTGCCAGTCATGTTGAAGTGAACAAAACAGACAAAATTTCCAGTCCTGATGGACGTTTCACTCTAGAATGCTCATGGCATTCCCAACCTCCCTTGCTTCACATGTGTAAGGAACAGTTTGGGATTAAGGGACAAAATTAGGAGGGGGAGAATACTTAGGAAACCACATGGAGCTGATGAACATGCTTCCAGAACTATCTATACCAGTGGTAGCATCTTGTAGAGGAGAATACAGAAGATACTGGAACTCAAGTTCTGAATCTTTTACTAATGAGTTGCTTAATCTAGGGCAAATGACTTCCTCTCTTTGAACTTTGGTTTCCCCATCTAAAAAGTGAGATGGTTGGATTAGAGCCCTTCTGCTCTGGCAGTCTATGGGGTTTTTTCCTTACCCATTCATTCATTCATTCATTCAAACATTTATGTTTTGAGATCCCATGGATTAGGTACCAAGTTAATGCTAGGGATACGAGGGTGAAGACAGGCAAGTTACTTGCTTTGAGGAGCTTACAGTCTAGTGGGGACCAACATCAGAACAGGTCATGCTGCTAGACGAAATGACTTAACAATGTGATGTAATGGGCAGAGGAAGGCTTTGGAGCCAGACGAGCTTGGATTTGTATCTCTGTCCTGCTACTTACGGTGTGGGGTCATGGGTGAGTCACTTAACCTCGACAGTCCCAAGGTCCTCTTCCGTAAGGGATGGGCATCTCACAGGGCTGTTACAACTATTAGGTGAGGTCATGAATGTAAAGTCCCTAGCCGACTGGCCAGTTCAATCCATGTTTCTTCTCTTCCTTCTCCCTTTCTCCCTTCCCTCTCTACCCCCTCTTCCCAAGCACATGCCTGAAAACAGCTTATTTCTCAACTAAGTCGTGTTACTGACCTGGGACAGTGAGAATGAGGTGCTAATGAGACTGAAGTTGCACACCACCCTGGATGAGTCATTGAACTTGCAGGGAGACTGACTTCCCTCCAGCAAATGTGAATCAGGCTAGAGGGACTCATGGCCCACACATCCATTCCACTCTGGAGAAATCGTGCATATTTATCATCCTAAAAGCTCATCAGGTTCTAAGGAAAATCATGAAAATGTACTTAACTGTTATGATATTTTTTTAAGCGTCAGAGAAAAGCCATTGGTATTTGGCTTTATAAAATGCAGATGCTTTAAAACAGGTGTAATCAATATAATCCTTAAAAAAGAAAATGCCCACAGGTGAAATATGTGGTTCTTGCATAAGCTTCATGAGAAACCATCCCAGTGATTTACCCACTGGTATGCTAATAGGGTGAAAATGAATAATTCCTGAATACTGATTTGTTTTAAGCAGCGTATCTTCTAACTCTGGTCTGTTATTTTTAAAAAAAGTTTTAAATATATATTTATCTTTGGGGGGGGGGAGACAGAGCACAAGCCGGGGAGAGGCAGAGAGAGAGAGGGAGACACATTCTGAAGCAGGCTCCGCACAGAGCTTGACACAGGGCTCAAACTCACAAACTGTGAGATCATGACCTGAGCCGAAGTAAGGCGCTTAACCTACTGAAGCGACCCAGGCACCCCTGTTCTTTTTTTTTTTTTTTTTTTTAATATTTTTATTTATTTCTAGGAGAGAGAGAGAGAGAGAGACAGCGTGAGCAGGGGAGGGTCAGAGAGAGAGGGAGACACAGACTCCAAAATAGGCTCCAGGCTCTGAGCTGGCAGTCAGCACAGAGCCCGACGCGGGGCTGGAACCCACGAACCGCGAGATCATGACCTAAGCGAAAGTCGGACGCTTAACCGACTAAGCCACCCAGGCGCCCCTGTTCTTTTTTTTTTAATACACTTTATTTTTTAAACGTTTCTTTATTTTGAGAGAGCGAGCGAGAAAGAGAGAAGGCAAGCATCAGAGGGGCAGAGAGAGAGGGAGAGAGAGAATCCCAAGCAGGCTCCGCACTGACAGCACAGAGCCCAATGCAGGGCTCAGTCTCATGAACAGTAGGATCACAACCTGAGCCAAAATCAAGAGTCGGATGCTTAAACGACTAAGCCACCCAGGCACCCCCAACCATGGTCTGTTCTTAAAGAGGAAAATTTAGTTGACAATACAATTATTTGTTAATGTATTCATTCATTTATTTACTCATTTAACAAATATTTGAGCACCTACTATATATCAAGTGCTAATATTGGTTTCCGTATTGTTGTGTTTGTTTAAGGCCAATGCTGTAATCCTGATGGATACATCTCCTATTGCTCTTCAAGAAAAACAAAATCAGATGATCCGGTTTTAGTTAATTCAAAAGAATTTCTTCCCAGGCCTATGTTTTTTGAATCAGTGGGATTTTTTTCTAAAGTTTATTTTATTTATTTTGAGAGAGAGAGAAAGAGAGAGCGTGCGCACCAGCACACATGAGCGGGGTAGGGGCAGAGAGAGAGGGAGAGGAATCCCAAGCAGGCTCCGTGCTTCGCACAGAGCCTGAGGTGAGGCTCAGTCCCATGCCCATGAGCTC
The DNA here is from genome assembly GCF_003009895.1 of Hyaena hyaena. Classification (NCBI taxonomy): domain Eukaryota; kingdom Metazoa; phylum Chordata; class Mammalia; order Carnivora; family Hyaenidae; genus Hyaena; species Hyaena hyaena. The sequence goes on from NW_024080795.1 coordinate 1,153,329, forward strand.
ATGACCTGAGCTGAAATCAAGAGTGAGATGCTCAGTCAACTGAGCCACCCAGGTGCCCTGGTGGGATTTAGAAAAAAAAAAAAAAATTTAACTTTGTTTATTCATTTTGAGAAACACTGAGCATGAGCTGGGGAGGGGCAGAAAGAGAGGGAGAGAAAGAATCAAAAACAGGCTCTGCACATGGAGCCTAATGTGGGGCTCGATCTCACAAACTGCAAGATCATGACCTGAGCTGAAATCAAGAGTGAGATGCTCAGTCAACTGAGCCACCCAGGTGCCCTGGTGGGATTTAGAAAAAAAAAAAAAAATTTAACTTTGTTTATTCATTTTGAGAAACACTGAGCATGAGCTGGGGAGGGGCAGAAAGAGAGGGAGAGAAAGAATCAAAAACAGGCTCTGCACATGGAGCCTAATGTGGGGCTCGATCTCACAAACTGCAAGATCATGACCTGAGCTGAAATCAAGAGTCTGCCACTTAATCTACTGAGCCACTCAGTTGCCCCTGCAGTGAGATTTTTTTAAATGGAATTTTGCTCATATAAACTACTTCATGCTCAGTATACTTTTATAAATGATATTTCCTGAGAATCAAGAAAGTCCTCTTCTCCCAAGTGGTGGAATCCAAAGCCTCCTAAATTGGAATGAGTCTAAAAATTAGTGAAATGTACTTTTGCACCATTAAAAGAACTATGTTAACTGAAGTTCTTTTTTTTAATTTGCTAGTTTTAAATATCTCAGGGTATCAAACAAAATAATAACAGAAAACAAACAGTATCAAGAAAAGCTATTATTCCAAACCCCTATTTATACTTCTGAAAAGTCTGTTGCTTGAAAACAACTTTCATTGTTGACATGTGCTATCTAGGGAGGGAGGGAAGGAAGGAAGGTTCGTCGAGAGGGAGGGAGAAAGGAAGGAAGGAAATCAAACATATTTGCAGACAGTAGAAGAGAAATATAATCCAGGAAGTGACTCTTTCTTGGTTAGTAACCTCAGGTTATAATTAACCTATACTTAAATTACTGACCTAGTGCTATGATTGGACTAGGGAATAGTGTCAAAGTAGATTTTTTTTTTAAAAAAATTACTCAAGAATATACATTTAATAGTACAGCGTTCTGTAGCCCGGGGAAATGTGTGCCCTCCATTTGTACCATTTATAAAGATTAGCTGCACACTGCACGTCTCACCTATAGTGAAACCTCTTTCCAGAGCTTTCTTTGAATTTCCCATTTCACTTAGTCTTAAGTAACAGTTACCACTTCATATGGTCAAATCCGTTGTAACCTTGTTATCATTACTGGTTGGGTTTGTATTCCTTTCCATGCATTTTACTTTTAGTCAGGAAAATTTATGAAAATCGAGGATCCTGAGAGGAAACAAGACTTGTCAGTAAAGACACCTGATTAAAAGGAACATATTGATACTACAGAAAATATGGATCAATATCCACGTCAGCTGGGTTGTCAGAGCCGTTTATACCCTCCCTCTATGCGAGTACAAACAGACTACTCAGCTTTTAAAGAGTTTAGTCCACTGTTTCTCTAAGTATAGTCACATCCTTTCTACCGTTAGCTCTTATGAAACCAATCCATTAAAACATGAATGAAGAGAATGTCTCCACAGATCTAGTCCAAGGGAGTACCACATAAGCCTGTTATTTGTCCTTCTAACCTCCCCACCACAACCACCCCACACCCCATCTTGGATCGAGATAAACATTGGCTTCTGGGGTTTAGCAGAGAGAACTTGGAATCAGTGAACTTGGCTCATGAGAGGGTACACTCTTTCATCTGAGCTACCGTGTATCCTATAGGCAAAGCTTTTGTACAACTGCCAGAGGCAGAAAATCCTCCATCTTTTGCCTTTGTGGAACTACAGAGAATTTCAATTAGAGAATCTCTAGGACCAAGAGAAGCATAAGGGATCCCATGGGAGTAAGTTAACACTGGCTCTAACCACAGGTAAACATCGGCTTTGCCTGAATTGGCGCTGAAAATACCTGTATGAAGAGTGAGCACTGTAGTAGATACATCCTCATACACCGTTTCAGAACCGTTAGGCGCAATATCTGGATCACGGACTAAAATTTTCATTCTTCTTCCAGATGGTTTGACACCCTCTGGAAGGTAAAGCCCGTTGTTTGTCTTTAAATTAGTGTAACAGGAACTACTTGAACTGATACATGTTCAAAAACTGCTAGTTAGACAAAAGTGCTATGTTGTCTGTACATTTAGCGTCTGATCATTCAGGTTCATCCAACAAAGACTGAACACTTCTCATACACTGGGCCCCGTGGGGCGTAGTGATCAGTAGAATCCAGGGCCTGCTTGTGGTGAGGAGTTTACAGCTTAACAAGAAGCAGTCCAGGGAGAGTTCCCCCTCGAAGTGTCAAAACACAGGCTCCACGCCTGTGTGTGTAATTGAGGTGAAATTCACATAACATAAAATCAACCAGTCTAGAGTATACAGTTCAGGGGCATTTTGTACATACATGATGTGGTATAATTACTACCTCTGTCTAGTTTTAGGACTTTTGCTTTGCTCCAAAGAGAGAGCTTGTACTCATTACCAGTCATTCTCCATTCCCCCCTTCCCCCAGCGCGTGGCAAGCAAGCACCAGTCTGCTTTCTGTCTCTTTGGATTTACCTATTCCGGGTGTTCCATATAAATAGACCCATTTACGTAGCATAATGTTTTTAGGGTTCATCTTCGTTGCAGCGTGTATCAGTACTTAATTCCTTTTTATGGCCAAATAATAGTTCACTGTCTGGATATAGCACGTTTTGTTTATCCACTGTCATCAGGTGTCCACCCGTGTTCACGTGAACCCTGAGCAACTACAGCTCTCTGAGGTTTCTCCTACCTCCTCTGGATTCCGTGTGGCTCACCCTTAACCTTGAGGATGGGGCAGCCAAATCTTCAGGCCTCCCAGCCCCGTTGTCTTTGACCAGCACCTGAATGCTAGCCTCTCCTTCACCTCTCCTCCATATACCCCTTTGCAGTTGTTCTTCCGAGTGTTTTTTCTCGGCCGTATGTGTGTGCTCTAGTAGCTTCTCCTACAATCGGCACACCTCCCATAGGGTTTTACGCTTTCCGAGTGATTTTGAGACTTATCAGTTCTGTATATAAAATACTTGTACTTCGTGGCATGATATCTTAGTCCCCTTTGTGATCCGGTCCTGGCAGGTCTCGCTCCTTGCCATGTTGCTGGGCCAGTTGGGCCTGGATCCATGTCCGCTCCTGAATATTGCTGTTAATCTTCTTGACAGTTCCACATAGCCACTTCTGCATATAATACATCGGTATCCATTTTGTGTGTTCTCAGGACGACTCTGGGACTCCCAGTAGAGTATGTGAGGCACCTGGCATTAGTGAATATACTCCCCGAGATGAGCCTCCTCTCCCTCCTCCATGATCTTACCTCCCATTTCACCTGAGAAATTAAAACACACACAAAGCACACACACATACCGTGTGTGTGATGCACCCTTATTTCCACTGATGAGACAAATCTTCCAGTGTTCATCACGCCTCTTCAGAATTTCTCTGCTTAATTACAAAGGCCAAAGCAGGAGTATATGAAGCAATTATTTTAGTTTTCAAGGAGTTTTGTTCCTATTTCAAAACCTATTGGATGTTGCAGAAAAGTAGGGTTTTCTTCTCTCTCTCTTATGCTGGTTAGATGGATAGACTGTGGCATATCAACCAGTGGGAGTGAGTGTGAGATCATCCCTTAACTCCCAATTCCTGACATATGCAATATAATTTTAAAACTGAGAGCCAAAAATGTCTTCTTTTGGCCCCTATAATCTAGGAAAGGTGAGGGAGAATAGTTTATTGTTTTCATGATGCACTTAGTTTTTAAGCTTACTTCTTTATTTTTTGAGCATGTGTGAGCAGGGGAAGGGCAGGGAGGGAGGGAGAGAGAGAATCCCAAGCAGGCTCCGCACTGAAAGTGCAGAGCCCGACACGGGGCTTGATCCCACAAACCACAAGATGATGACCTGAGCCGAAATCAAGAGTCAGACGCCCAATTAACTGAGCCACTCCAGCACCCCCATAATGCACTTATTTAATTTTTTCAATTTAAATTTAAGTTAGGTAACATACAGTATGTAGCTTCAGGAGTAGAACCCAGTGATTCTTATGTATGACACCCAGTGCTCATCCCAACAAGTAATCTCCTTAATGCCCATCACCCACTTAACCCATCCCCCCCACCTCCCCTACAGAAACCTTTAGGTTGTTCTCTGTCTTTAAGAGTTTCTTATGGTTTGCCTCCCTCTCTGTTTTTATCTTATTTTTCTTTCCCGTCCCCTATGTTCATCTGTTGTGTTTCTCGAATTCCACATATGAGTGAAATCATATGATATCTGTCTTTCTCTGACTTATTCTCCTTAGCATAATACACTCTAGTTCCATCCACATTGTTGCAAAGAAGATTTCATTCTTTCTCATTGCCTAGTAGTATTCCATTATATATATATATATATATATATATGTATGTGTGTGTGTATATATATATATATATAATATATATACGTGTGTGTGTATGTATGTATACACATACACAGACACACACATGCATACACACATACACTATGGCCTATAGGTCTTATCTTCAACTGAGCCACTCAGGCACCCCTACATAGTGTTCTTAAAATAAGTGCATTAGAGTTCCCCTCTCTCTGCATCCTTGCCAACATCTGTTGGTGGAAATGCAGAGTGGTACAGCCACTCTGGAAAACAATATGTAGGTTCTTCAAAAAACTAAAAATAGAACTACCCTATAACCCAGCAATTGCACTACTAGGTATTTATCCAAAAGATACAAACATGCTGATTTGAAGGGGCACATGCACCCCAAAGTTTATAGCAGCGCCATCAACAATAGCCAAACTATGAAAACAGCCCAAATGACCACTGGCAAATAGATTAAAATGTGGTATAGAGAGACATATATCTATATCTATATATAGATAGAACTTCACCATCTTCAGTTTGATGGTGAAGGAATTATGTGAAGATAAGGCCACAGTGTATACATATTCAGACACACATGTACGCATGCACAGCTCATTGCAGTCACATCCAAACAGGCTAGTGATATACAGCAGTTGCTATATATAGCTCCCATGCTCTCATGCTAAAATAGATTATTTGTTATTTGGATTTTGCTTGTTTGTGTTTTAGGTTTATGTAGTGGCTTTCCTCCAGATGGCTCAAGGCAGTGTACATACAACTTTTTCTCTTCTTAAAGAATTTATTTTTATGTAATCTCTACACCCAGCATGGGGCTCAAACTCTCAACCCTGAGATCAAGAGCCACATGCTCCACACACTGAGCCGGCCAGGCTTCCCAAAGATTTTTTTTAAGTAATCTCTATACCCATCATGGGGCTAAAGTGACAACCCCAAGATCAAGAGTCACATGCTCCACTGACCGAGCCAGACAGGGGGCCCCATTCAACTTTAAATATGGGATAGCCGATGGAAGTACCGATGGGAAGGAAACATATGAGACAGACTTCAGAGCCAAGAGGAGGGGGGCACAGGAAAGAAAGTAAACAATGGATCGTGGACATAATATTCCAAGGCATTGATTCAGGTCCTGAAGTCCTTTGATTGCAAATTTGTCTAGTGACAGGCCAGACTAAAATCATGCCAAAGTCAAGGCCCAGTGGCTCTTCTCAGCAGCACCTGTCGTGATGGTTTGGGGATTAGAAACTTTAGTATGGTCTTCCGCATCCCAGCGCTCTCTTTCTGTGGCTAGTTCTTCCTTTGGCCGCTACCCCACAGAAAGCTCTGCTTACTGGTAAGAGGAGAGAATGTTCACCTGGCTCTACAGTTCTTGGTCCCCGCAGACATTTTTGGGTTTCATTTCTGCTTTAGTTTTCCTGGAAGCAGAAACATGACTCTTGGTTCTTTCTGATGTGGGGAACTGCTATGTTAGGCTGACTGCGTGCCCTAGAATGAAGGAACCGAAGTGGCCCACTGCTTATTAGTACGGCAGTTCATGGCTCCTACCTGACTTCAGGTGAGTCCAGATTAGTCATGGAGAGGCTTTGAAGGAAAAATGGATCATGTAGAGAAGGCCTTGATTTGGTATAGCATGAGATACTTACGGCAGCTGAAGACTTTTTAAAATCCCGGTAAGGTAAGACAGATAAATTTGGAGTGTACCTCCATGTAATAATCCCTCTGAGATCATAGCTTTATCTCAAAAGTAGTGTTTAGTGACAGGTATTTTTCAGGACCTACTCTATGGCAATACGTGACATTTATCCCTTCAGATTATGGTGTTGCATACAGTAACTCTACATTCAGCATTGAGTGAGAAAAACCCAGCTTACCCCGCTGACTGACAGCTTAATATGGTATACCACGTCTCGGATCTGGGATGGGCTGTACCTGACCACTGTCATGTCTGAAGTAGCAGAACACCTTTTCATGGCTCAATACTGATGTCTGTAACCACCTATTAAAGACTCATGGCTTGTTACTATAAACAGATTGTGTCCTATTCGTACTTAGACCAGCCCTTCCTGTGCTCAACTGGATCAGTTCATTATATGGAGAACATTTGGAGGCCTTCAGAGCCAGTCTCAGAATATCCATATCCTCAACAAATAAATACCACCTCACAATTTCCCTTTGAAATGTGATTCTGATGGTGGGCAGGGCCAGTCTCCTCTTATGATCCTGGGTCCGTGCACCAGAGCTCTTATAGCCCAGAAGGCATAGGAGATGCGTCCATGAAGAACTATAACTGCCTTTAAGAAATTATTGACTTAACATACTAGAGCTTCTACACTCTTTACATATTATTGCTTCCTTCAAAGCAAGTGCATTGGTAGGTCGTAGACTGATTATATGGATGCCACCAGTCCTCAAAACATTTTTCTACATCTTCTTTGGGAAAAGCCTTGAGGGCATATGGCCAGTCTTTGTGGCTTGTCATTTGCTCATTCTCAGCCAGCTGATCTTCAGTGGTGTAGGCTGAGGGTTATAATAAGAAGACCCCTGAGAGGTCTTACCATACATGAGCCAGGTGACGGGTGCATCTTGGGAAGAGTGCAGTCTTTAGAATGATGCAGATGGAGATTTTAATCTTGGTCTCGACACTGTGCTTCGGGCAAGGATGTCATTAGACATCAAATTCTGTTACCTGATTTGTAAGATGGGGACGATACTTACTCTACAGCATTGTTGTGAAGATGTGTTCCAGCATGCAGGCTCTGAGTAAATGATGGCTGTTGCTGATGTTATCACATCATTATAGTTTGGTCGAGCAGGCCAGGTAACTAAATGTCCAGAGCAAGGGTGAAGAAGTGTAGGCCACTCTTCCTGTAAAGGTAAACTGGATTTGGCAGAAATATCTACAAGTCTTCTGGAACCGAACTGTTGAGTGGGGTAGCTGATCAAGCATGTTCACACCATGTGGGGCCTCTTTGGAGCAAGAAGATGAAATAATGGGGCTGTTCATTTCCCATGACACTTTGGTTGGCTTCAAATGGGATTTCCAAAGAGAAGGTCCAGAAATTTTTTTTTTAAATGTTTTATTTATTCTAGGAGAGAGAGAGAGAGAGAGACAGCATGAGCAGGGGAGGGTCAGAGAGAGAGGGAGTCACAGACTGAAACAGGCTCCAGGCTCTGAGCTGGCAGTCAGCACAGAGCCCGACGCGGGGCTCGAACCCACGAATCGCGAGATCATGACCTAAGCGAAAGTCGGAGGCTTAACCGACTAAGCCACCCAGGCGCCCCTGGAAATGTCTTAAGTAATGTCAGAATCACTGATGGACACAACACGGTTGGGGCTGTATATGTTCTGGTAGATGTTTAGGAATCTGAAATCTGTCATTACTTTATATTCACCTCCCAGAGAACATGTAAGGTAGGTGGAGAATTGATTGAAACAAGGCTGCTGGGCAGGATGAGTCTCCTGACCTTTTCCCGATAAGGCAGTTGGGCAATATCTCCTTTAACAATTCCAGTGTCGGGGCGCCTGAGTGACTCGGGCAGTTAAGCATCCAACTTGGCTCAGGTCATGATCTCACAGTTTATGAGTTCAAGCCCTGTGTCAGGCTCTGTGCTGACAGCTCAGAGCCTGGAGCCTGCTTCAGATTCTGTGTTTCCCTCTCTCTGCTCCTCTCCCCTGCTCACACTCTTTTTCTTTCTAAAAAATAAATAAATATCTAAAAATTTAAAAAAAAAAAACCAACAATTCCAGTTTCACTACATCAGAATGCTTCTGACCTGGGGGCTCAGTAGGTTAAGCATCCAACTCTTGATTTTGGCTCAGGTCATGATCTCAGGGTGTGTGAGTTCGAGCCCCATGTTGGGCTCTGTGCTGACAGCTCGGAGCCTGCTTGGGATTCTGTCTCCCCCTCTCTCTGTCTCTGCCCTTCCTCCCCTGCTCACGCTGTCTCTCAGAATAAACAAATAAACTTAAATGGACTAATGCTTCTGACCTCCACAAACACCTGAAACATTTTCACCGCTTACTCTGACCCAGGAGGGCTACTGCTGGTAGTCGGTTACTAAGTACCAAAGAAAACAGACTCTTGAGACTTGCTTGTGTGCAGGACAGGGAAGCCTTGATTGGGGAGCCTCCCACCAGTGGGCCAGCCCTTAGCACCCTCTGACCCTTTGTTGTTGTAAATGTTGCGGTGGTAGTGATTCTTTTTTTTTTTTTTTTTAATGTTTATTTATTTAGAGAGACAGAGCATGAGCAGGGGAGGGACAGAGAGAGAGGGAGACACAGAATCGGAAGCAGGCTCCAAGCTCTGAGCTGTCAGCACAGAGCCTGATGTGGGGCTCGAACCCACAAACTGTGAGATCATGACCTAGGCTGAAGTCAGATGCCTGACAGCCACCCAGACGCCCCACAGTGGTAGTGATTCTTGTCCCCTGCAGGGCACAGGAAGTGTCAGGCAAGTGCCATTTCTTTCCTACCTGTGGTCCCAGTTCTTCCCCCAGAGTACGAACTCTTGGTGGCTCCTTTAAAAGAAAGTCATCTCTCCAGGTTTTGTCCTTTCTTCTTCTACTTAAACAAGGGCAAAAATACCATCTAAAGTTTTTGATAACTTTCAGTGATAGACATATAGCCAAACAGTTGGGGGTTTACAAAAAGCACATGGAGGCAAATCTCAACATTACATGGCAATCATAAGACACAGTGTAGTCGTGTTTCAGCGCATAACTTTGGGATCAGCAAACACGGGTTTGGATTTCTGCTCTAGTACGCACTAGCTCTTTCCCTTCCCTGAGGCCCTGTTTGCCCATCTGTACAAAGGAGTTGATGATTTCTACCTTAATAGATTGCTGAGAGAATTCAGAGAGATTGTGAAATGCAGAGTATAGTGCCTGGAACACAGTAGGCCCTCAAGAAGTGGTAGCTATGGGGCACCTGGGTGGCTCAGTCGGTTGAGTGGCTGACTTGATTTCGGCTCAGGTCATGATCTCACCATTCGTGGGATCGAGCCCCACATCTGGAGCTTTACGCAGACTCGTGGGGCTTGCTTGGGATTCTCTCTCTCCCCCTCTTTCTCTGCCCCCCTACCCTACTCGTGCTCTCTTTCTCTCTCAAAATATATAAACTGGAAAAGAAAAAAAGAACAATAACTAGTATTACTGTTGTTCAATAAAAGAAGGCTATAAAAAAGGCCCTTGTAATTCTTCGCCAGAAGGCAGATGGAGCTAGGCCTCATTTTAGCTTTGTTCAATGACCCATTTCTTAATTCTTCAGGAAGCCAGCTTCACCCACTCCCTCTTATTTTTAATTTACTTCTTCTCCTTTCCGCAAAAGCAAACAAACAAAACACTCCATCTTTGGTCCCAGTTGGTGGCCATTTGAGTCCACTGGGGACCAAGCAAGAGTCACTGCAGCTAAGCATATGTACTGGGCTGGCCTTCTGCCCTTCATATTGCAGTTTATAGCAGAGAGGGCTTAAAGAGCGTCTCCTAGGATTTCTGCATGGTGCTTAACACAGGGAATCTTCCTCAACGACTTACACTAGAAACCAGGATGGGTCTAGTTGCAGGTCAGGTCAAGTTGCCCAAGGCTCTAATGTCCTTTTTGTCATCCTTGGCTTAACCTTTTTGAAAAAGGAGAGAGATCATTAAAATCAGTTGTGATTTCCCGGTTTCTCAAGCCAATGAATTTTATTCTTTTACATGAGCATGGCTTTGATCCTTGGGTTTGTCGTTCTTATAATGAAGTTTCATTCCCCCACAAAGAAAACCTTTTAATTTGTAGCTCCTGTGTCACGGAAGCTTTCTACTCTTAAAAACCACCCAGACCATGAACCCTTGCCTGGCTTGAGCTGCTCATTTGCTCGTTTCATCCCTCTTCTTGCTTCTGGGCACAGCTTTGGGCCCCGAGCCAGGATGAATCTCTTAGGAGACTAAGCTGCCCTCACCCGAGGTTGGGGTACATCAGCTTTAGATTGGAGGGATGTGTAGTGAGTTGTGCTACACAAGAACTCGGGCTGAAAGCTTCATCTCCAAATACGATTAAGGAGGACTGGGACAGGGACCATTCCAGAAGGGGCCAGAAAAAGACCTGTTGGACCGGCTTACCCCTAGTCTCGGTAACGGACCCCTCTGCACCTAAGTGTTCCTTGAGCATATCCCCAATTACCCTGTATTAGGAGTTTTCACATGTGCCTTTTTCTTTTTTTTTTTTTTTATATGTTTTATTCATTTCTAGCAGAGAGAGAGACAGCGTGAGCAGGGGAGGGTCAGAGAGAGAGGGAGTCACAGACTGAAACAGGCTCCAGGCTCTGAGCTGGCAGTCAGCACAGAGCCCGACACGGGGCTCGAACCCACAAACCGCGAGATCATGACCTAAGCGAAAGTCGGACGCTCAACCGACTAAGCCACCCAGGCGCCCCAACATGTGCCTTTTTCTACTGGCTCCACCTCCTACCTGAATATCCTCATTGGTCAGTTGTCCGTGGCGTAGAAGAACCTCTCCGTCCGCATTGAATTCAGCAGATGAACTCACAAACATACCTGTGGCTAAACAAACCTCAGTACCGGATCCGGCTTCCCCGTGGTATCACTGTGTGCCTTTGGGCAGGTTGCTTCAAACTCTCCGTGTTTTGTTTTTTTCTCCTGTGAAACGGTGAAATTAATTCCTCCTCCTTCTTCCTACCTCTATAAGTGTTACCACGAGCCTCGAATGACAAAATGCGTTTGAAATATCTTTGAGAGTTATAAAGTGCCCTGCACTTACTAGGTATGAATGTAGAAAAGTAGATCAGATATGGAGGGAAGTTTTGCCCTGAATAAATGGAACTGTGTGCTGGCTAACTAATAATTACTGGGCGGCCTCTCTTTACAAATGATTTAGCAGCTTCCTGAGTATTTCTCTCTATGTATCTTTCCAGAGATACTATTTTTTAATTTTTTTTCTTTAAGCAAATCCACCTATTTGCCACAAATTCTATTTTTATTATTTTTTTAATTTTTTAATGTTTAGTTTTGAGAGAGAGAGAGAGAATGAGTATGAGCAGGGAAGGGACAGAGAGAGAGGGAGACACAGAACCTAAAGCAGGCTCCGGGCTCTTAGCTGTCAGCACAGAGCCTGATGCAAGGCCCTACCTAACTCACGAACTGTGAGGTCATGACCTGAGCCAAAGTCAGACACTTAACCGACTGAGCCACCTGGGCACCGTCCCCCCCCCCCCAATTGTATTTTTTAACAAGTCCGTCCATGGTGATGAATAAACCAGTTGGCCCTGGATAAGGAAATACTTTGAGGAATTGGTAGCATCAGTTTAAAATAACGAAAAGTCTGAGTGATAGATCATTTTAAAGTAAATGTAGTGTTATTACTTTCATACACATGTAATAACAGCCCTGGGAACAGAGCTTAGAGAAATACAGCCTGCGTCACGGAATCAAAGCAAGCAAATAAGAATCAGTGATAATGAGTCTATTACTGGGCAAATGTCCTGCTAAAGACCATCATCCTCAAATTGGCTAATGTTCCCCTGGTGAAATTCATTCATTTAAGAAACAGCTTTTCCCCCACTTCATAGACATAAGGAAAGTCTCATTAAAAATCACTACACATTAGGGGCGCCCGTGTGGCTCAGTCGGTCAGGCTTCCAACTCTTGACTTGAGCTCGGGTCATGATCTCGTGGTTCATGGGTTTGAGGCCCTGGTCAGGCTCTGCGCTGAGTGTGCAGAGCCTGCTTGGGATTCTGTTTTTCCTCTCTCTGCCCCTCCCCCTGCGCACTTGTGTACATGTGCACATGTGCACTCACTCTCAAAATAAAGAAATAAACTTAAAAACTTCACTACACACGGCTTCTGGATAACTCAGCTTTTCCAAATGCCAGCGGATGGCAGCTAGCAGCAGCGCTCTGTGGCCTGGCGATAACAGATAGTAATTCCAAACGACACACACCCTGTGGCCCCTACAAGGGATCAGCTTGACCCCAGTTTGCCCAAAACTTGCCTTTTTGGGCGCAGAGGTTATGAGTCTTCAGGCTCAGGCAGAGCAAGACAGTTGGTCAGCCACTTGCAGCTATGCCTCTAACAGCCACTAAAGCTGGAAGAGAGGCACAGGTGTAGGGGGCTTCCATCGGAGGGGGTAAAGGCAGGCTGTGGGAACCGCAGCCCCCACTGCTGCTGGCGCCTCTGCCTTCACTTTTGAGCTTTTCTCACCATTTCCTCCCGGAAACATTTTGATGACATGTCCCTTCCCTCACCCCCAAATCCTGTCTAAGGTTGTAGCATGACTTCAGAAAGTAGGACTGGAAGAGCAGAGGTGGTTCGTGAGAGTAATAGCATTTCTCTGGAGCTTCCCATGTGCCAGGCACTGTGCTAGGCCCCCTTGTGTGCGTTAATGGAGTTGTCTTCACAGTAGCCTTTTGAGCCGGACATTCTCATTACCCTCATTTTACTGATGAGGTGAAGTGACTAACCCAAAGCCACAGCACTAGCGAGTTGGGATCCAAAACTCAGGTAGTCTGCGACCTTCTACCCACTACACTGCCCTGCCCAGCAAATGCCTGGCTGCTCTCCTTCATGGGACCGAAGCTCTCCTTCCTTCTTTCTGCTTTTGATGGAAATCCTGACGTACGCTCGCTTTCCTCTCTAGTCCGGCACACCTGGAATGGGTGTTCTGTCCAGCGTTTCCCTGGCATGTGCTGCTAAATCCTGTCCGTTAGGGTTAGGGTTAGGGTTAGGGTTGTCCCCCTGGGCCAAGCCAGCTAACGTAGCCTCTCGTGCGCTTCTTGCCTTTCTTACCTGGCGTCTCTGCTCTCAGATCCACTCAAGGCTATAAAGTGACTTCCCCTGGGAGCAAGGTGATGACCATCTGACGCTAGCCCTCCATTCAATGCCCTCTATGCACACGGCTCGTGTAATAAAGCCGTTGCCTGTGTATCCCCTGGAGTGCTTCGGAGCCCACGTAAGAAGAGACCCTCTTAGCCCTATCCTGGAAGTCCAGCCTGGGCCCTAGGCCTACCTTGAACCTGTTTGCAACCTGGGGCGGGTCACAGCCCTTCACCTTTTTCTTTTATTTATAAGATGAAGGAGTCGGACAAAATGACCTCAAAAGCTCTTTCCAGCTCTAGCAGGCTATGAGATCCTATGACAAGGCTATCGGAGGGGGAGCGGGTCTGAAAGGAGGAGGAATACCATCAAGCCGCCATGATGGCTGGGAATTTCCAGTTCTTTCCCTGATGGCTTCCCAAACAGACCAAAGGGAAAGTGCTTCAGAAGGAGCCCCAGCGTGTCATTGTTCTCCACAGGAGAGCAGAGAACCCTTTACTGGACTCCTCCCCACATCTCCGGGGCTGCAGGGGAGCGAGGGGGTGGGGAGGGGGGGTGGGGCTTTTTGAGAGGTTGTCAGAGTGGCTCTCGGTTTCCAATATTGGAGTTTGGGGTGAAATTCATATCATTAAACCTTCAAGAAAATGTCTCCCCCATAGCACCACATAACCCCAATGGGGCTTCTGAGCAAAAGAAATGGAATTCACTGTCCAAATAATATTTGACAGAATCACCCAGAATTGAAATGAGAAGCCCTCTAAGCACAGAGATATATCAGCAAGGAGGGAGCTACATCTGGAGAAGTGCCCGGGGCTGAAGGGCAGGGAGGAGTGGAGGAATACAAAGCGGCTGAGAACCCCAGCGCAGGGGGAGACCGTTTGCACTCTGAGACCCTCCCGGCTAGAGATCGAGGCTAAGTTCTGACCTAGTTGCCCTTGTGTGCATTGCTGTGAGCTTTTATTAAGTATTTATGTAGCAGTTTCAGATTTGACCAAGTGCTTTCCAGTCACTTTTATTTGGCTTAGCAAAGTTTTCCTGGAATGCCATCTACTTTAGGGTCGGGAGAGTCACGTCTTGTTTGCTCGGCACCTCCATGCGCGCAGCCTCACACAATGGGCTGCTTGTTCTGGTAGGAGAGCAGGTGCAGAGCCGGGTTGCTGAGGGCACCTGTGGCTATGGGGGCGGTTGGAGTGGGGGTGGGGGGGTGGTTTACACTTCAGTTCACCTTTCCTTTCCTCTGTGATTGTTTGGTTTTCTTTTATTGCCGGCAACCGCGAAGCGGCAGTGCCAGGCTTGGGTCTGCCGGGCGCAGCTATTCTGATAGCCGGACGCGGGCAAACGGCAGGCTCTCCCTACCCCCCCCCCCCCGGCGCCAAGCGGCCAAGTGGCCCTGCTCTAGCTACTCTGCCCATGTCCACCATGTCCACCATCGTCACCGCCTTCCAGCAGCCACACCTGCGGGCCGGTCCCTTCTGCTCCCTCGGAGCCCTGACTACAGCCCGGGTTCGAGGGCTCGGGGGCTGCTTTGATGGGAAGCAGGCAGCAGGAGCCATTCCGCTCTGCAGACGAGACTTGTCAGTGTTCTCGGGCGAGTCTAGCACCGAGTCACCTTGTTCCTGTGGGCTCCCTCTCCCTTGAGCAGCCCTAGCAGCACCCGATGCCAGCGCTCCGTGGGTGGGGACCGAGGATGGTGAGCGTGTAGGTGGGCAGGAAGAAGAAGAGCTGTACACTCCCTGTCACAGGTTGACTGGGGAATCCAGCACGGTCACAAGCTGAAGACTTCATTTTCTGAGGACCACGTTTGCAAAAGCCAGAAGCAGGATCGGGTGCATGAAGCCCAGATTAGAGATAGTGGCCCGGAACATTGGAAAATTTGGGAAGTCCAGCCACCAGGAGTCTGTGGCTAAGCACGGGGCTCTGTAGGTGCTTAGTAGGAGAGTGCTGAGTGGATAGTACTTGCATTCTGCTCCTGATGGAACACAGAAAATCCTTTCTCTGACTCCCAAAACTGAGGACCTAG
Organism: Hyaena hyaena; assembly: GCF_003009895.1. Lineage (NCBI taxonomy): Eukaryota > Metazoa > Chordata > Mammalia > Carnivora > Hyaenidae > Hyaena > Hyaena hyaena. The sequence continues at coordinate 1,168,641 of NW_024080795.1, forward strand.
GAACTTCACCACCAGATTTGACATTCTTTCTTTTTTTTTTTTTTTTTAAAGTAATTGCTGTGCCCAATGTGGGCCTCAAACTCATGACCCCAAAATAAAGAGTCTCATGCTCTACTGACTAAGCCAACCCCTGAAACTCTTAAAGTTATTGCCTTGCCCATAGCAAATTGAGCAGGTATATCAGAAGATGTGTTTTCCTAGTGGTAGAATCGCACTCAATTCAGACAGAAGTGTACTGAAGTTTACACTCTTAGAAGAGGATCTGTGATGTGCATTGACGTTGCTAGCAGGTATGTACGATGCACGGGCCCAGTGTAGGCGCCCGCTGATTGGCCCATGGGGATGAGACAGACACTAGAAGGAGTGGGGCTTGGACTGTGGGGACTCAGCTGTCTGGCTGGCCCAGGTGGGAAGTGACCCGCCACCTGAATAATGCTGCTCCCTGGGGCATCGGGAAGGAACCCTGCCTTTCTCCATGCAGGCATTGATTTCCAAAGTGGTGTCATCTAGTGGATGGGACACGGTAGCCGGTTTTCCTGGAAGGACCCAGACAAAAGTCCAGTGTAAGGCAAGTTCTTAGTCATTGACTGCAGATTTGGGGCACTGGGCAGGGGGGGGTGGTTCCCAGAGGGGACCAAGCAGACAAGAGCTGGGGAGAGTAGGTAAGAGTCTCCACCATACAAGCCGGGCTTTGGGTGAGGCCTTCGGTGTCGGTTAAGTTGAACAGGCATTTATTGATTGCCTGCTGCATGCCACATACTGGGTAGAGCAGAGGGCCGACCCAGAGACGAACCAAACCAGGAAACCGGGACAGAGTTTAGGTTGGCACAGCCCAGGGGAATCTGTCTAACTGGCAAGGGGAAGTCCTGCCTGAACACAGGGCTTCGCCCCAAACACAAGAAAGGCTGGCTTTGAGGAGAAAGACTAATTCCAGAGCCCAGGGCCTGACACGCCAGTCGGCTAAGTGATAGCCTTCCTGCCTCTGTCACCACTGGCTCAGGGGCTGAGTAGGCCTAATCTGCGGCCTGTACACAACTGTGGCTAAGACCGGAGGAGCTGACAGCGCAACAGTGGCCGGAATGTCGAGCTTTCCTTTCAAGTACTCCGGCGGTACCTATTCACATGAAAACAGTGTGTCCTTGCCTCACGATCTCTGGTGGCTCATTAAATCAGGTTCAGTGGGACGTCCAAAGTGACATTCAGGAGGCTTTCCTTTATGTGACTCCGTATGCTTGAAATGCAACACAAGGGAATAAAGAAGTCCTCCTTTTCCCTCACTCAGACGCGCCTGCCTCTCAAACTGGTCAGTGAAGTGTGACTGTAGGTCGACTTTGAGGGTCCTTTTCTTCATTTTGCAGATCACCACATTAAAGAATGGGTGTTTGTTGTGGGCCCTGCGGGGACCTGAGACAGACAATGCAGTGTTCTGAAGAGAGAGATTTGAAAAAGCGTGTGGGTGTTTTCAAGAGCCATCTAATTCATTACTTGTGACACTTGTGCAAAGTGGGAGCAGATGATTTTTGTATCACAGAGAGGAGAAGTGTGAAATGTGGGGAGGGGGGGTGAGTGAGCGGAATGGGCTTCTGACATCCCAAGTTGGTCACTTGTGAAACCTGGCTGTCTGCCCCGGGGCCTCAGTAAACGATTTGTTCCTTAATGGACGACAGTTCATTCTGAACCATTTGAAGTCTTGTCTGGGAAGTCTCCCCCCCACCCAGAGGCCCTGTCCCCCGGAAGTTTTGTGTGAGGACATCTCTGCTGAAGGGTTCCCTTTAGCCAAGGCCACCTGCTCTGTCCCCGCCACACACGCGACACTGCTCAATCATAACATGAGAGAAAGCTCTGGGGTACCCTGCTTGGACTCACACTTTAGCGGGGGCATACTTAGACAATGGAGACTCTTCCACCTCCTAAGGTGTCTTCAGCGCAGGAGTGAGTAGATCTGAGGCTTCCCCTGACTTCATTGCAAGGGTTATTCATCCTGTCTCAGGAAATCCTTTCTAAATAACACTTATTGAACACCTACTGCGCGTCACGCGCCATGTACAGTGCTTTCACGTAATAACAACCTTCATCTAGATGTGTTGGCCACTGTCTGAAGCACATTGCCTATGTTATCCTAATTTACTAACATTCGGGATATCAGTTGTTCCTCAAAATGATGCAGGTGGCATCATCCCCACTTTACAGATGAGGAAACTCAAGCCCAGCAGGGTTTTATGACTTGTCAAAAGGCACACAGTAAGTGGTGGGACCAGCTTTTGAACCTATGTCTTGACAACGAGGCTGGTGCCATTGTCCCGGCTCTTCGAAAGTATGTTATGTACTCACTGTCTTCGTAAACTATGTGTACTAAACTGAATTTCACCTCCTAAAATGAATTATTGATCACTGTTTTGAACATCAGTTGCTTTGATAAAGTGCTCTCATATGTTGTTGAGGTATGTGACCCATTCTCTGACTCCTTCTTCTTGGCTCTTCTTTTGGGGGGAGAATTACAGTCCCCTTTTGTTTTAAATTTTTTTAATGTTTATTTATTTTTGAGAGACAGAGAGAGAGCGGGAGACAAAGAATCGGAAGCAGGCTGTCAACACAGAGCCCGATGCGGGGCTCGAACACGTAAACGGCGAGATCAGACCTGGGCCGAAGTCAGACACTCAACCGACTGAGCCACCCAGGAGCCCCAGTTACAGCCCCTTTTAAGTCCTACCAGCACTGATGCCAATTAAAGCTTGAATGGCTACTGCTCGGTCCCTCTGGGCCCTAGTTTGCCCATCTGAAAGAGGAGGGCATTGGACTAAATGTTTTTGAGGGTTCTTTCTAACTCTGACATTCATTCCCATGAGTTAAAATCTAACTTAAAGAAAAAAACGAACTTAGAAACAGGTAAAGATCATTTCCTTTTGGCTTAACTCCAGCGGGACAAGAAAACATCTGGTTTTCTGGGCTAGCTCTCTGGTCTAGAGGGACTTGATAAATGAGTTTGGGGTGATTGAATAATAAATCCCCATTGCACACTGTGTTCTGTTACATCCCTCCCCCTCCCAGTTACTGAACTTCTGAATTATATATTGCTTTCTGGTTTTGTAAGAGTTAAACTGGGCCCAAGTCCTCTCCTCCTTGATAAGTCCTCCCTCAAGGACACCCCCCAGAGAACGCTTCCTGCCCGCTGGTGGCTGGGCTCACAGCCCAGAAGACGGTTGTCACCGGCGTTCCCACATACCAGGGATGCCAATCCTGTAGTCTTCCTCACAAGTATCACTTTGGCCTCCTTATTTACTTTTCTCTCTCCTCACTTCGAGGTTCAAGGTTCATCTTGAGGGTTTGCTTCTTTAAACAAGCGTTCAGGTGATCCCATCTTCCACATTTTCTCTCTACCTTCCCTTCTCTGCAGGGGGGCTGCTCCCCACAGCCAGACTCATCTCCCTGTGGTGGGTGATTCTCAACTTCTCACGCTCTCCTCACCATCTGGAAAATATTCTCCACTTCTGTAGGCTTAAATGACTTCTTGATTATATTCCAAGACCAATCTTTTAGTCCCTCCGCACAGGGAGGGTTGAAACTAGGTAAAAACAATAAAACAAACAAAGAAACCAGATTCCAATACAGTTATTCCCTTATATAGCTAATGCCCACTCAATAAGATATAAATGGGTTCACATATCTCTGGTTTCTTCTCTAGCTTTTACTTCCTCTCTGTTGAAATGTATTTATAATTAATTGCTGAAAGGCTATTGTTTGAGAACAGAGGTACTTCGTGGAGTATGGTGGATATGTTTCTGGCACTCTCCTGCTTGAAATTTGCTCTCAGGTGGTACTGCTGTGCCGACAAATATGGAAAACATTTTCCTTTAAATACGTGTGTAAATAAATAAGAAGAAAATTGTTGCTAGCTTTATTAAACGCATTTACAAAGCTCAGCTATTCTCACCTTTGCTTTATTTTTCTGTTCATTTATGTAAATTAAGATATGTTGGATATGCTATGTTGGATAGAAAGAAGAACAGTTTCCTAGGCCTCTTAATAAGATGTTCTAGTTTGTTTTGAAGGCTATTTATACTCTTTCAATTATCCTGTTTTTCCACAGTGATTATTGTGGCTGGAGTACTTTCCAAGGAAACAGAGCTGGTAAATCAGGGGCTGTATGCAATACTGCAATCTTTCCATAAGATGGCGCTCTGAGAATGTGAGCTCTGTAACTTACTTGCAGAACTGTATGTAACCTGGCAGCAAATTAAACTTTTGTAAAATCACATATTTTGGGCGTGGGGGGCGGGGAGTTAGTCCTTCTAAGACTTGCTCTGAAACACTTGCCACCGTTCTAATGCCTAGGGGAAGAAGGAAAGTGAATTTTCCACCAGCCTCCCTGTCTTATCTCAGTGCTAGCCGTGTTTGAAATCAGCAATGTGCATTTCAGGAACCTTTCAAAGAATGGAATTTCTTCTAAAGGAGGGGGATCGTGATACTAACAACTTGTGCTTGTTAGAAAAGCCCCTCTCTGGGTCTCAGTGTCTTCACCTACCAGTGAGTGGATCAGACAAGATGATCTGTTAGGGGTGCTTCCATTTCCAGTGTATTCTACATTTGAATTCATTGATTTCTTTCCACTACACCCTTGCTGCCTCAGCCAGCACACAAATGGGAAGAAAAGATCGCCCATTTTACGCTTGTTTGACTCTATTCCTCTTCTACAAGTGCTCTCTTTGCTTCAACTGTCCCAAGACAAGCATGCCCAGATGTCCTGTTTTAATTAGGTTCCTTTTCTCTTTATGGCTTTTGCACCGGTCTCCCCCCACCTCCCCCATCCCTGACCAATCTGCCTGAACAGAAGCATGTCCCCCCTTTCACTTCACAAGTAGGGTTTCCTTGGCATTATGGCATTCGTTTTTGTGCTAAGCAGATACCAAAGTGGATGGGAGAAAGCAAAGACACCACATGTAATGCCTCAAGGTGACGCTTCTTGGATCACATGTAACATGTCCAGTTAAGAAAAGTTTAGAGTCTGGGGATAGGAACTTCTCTCTATTCATTGTTCCTTCTCTGCTGGCTAGTATTCACTGCCAGAACCACGTCAAAGCTTAGGAAGGAAGCAGTATTCCTGAGAGAGGACAATTAATCTAATTACAGATGAGTGTCACTAAGTAGGTAACTCATCGTTAAAATCCTCCATGGCCCACAGTGTCCCCATTCCTGACACTCTGGACAGTCTGTGGATGAGGATCCGCACTGCAATGGCTTGTGCTCATTCAGAGCCTCTTAGGAACCATGTACGTCAGCGGCACAGAGGGAGAGAATGGAAATGAAACGCTGAATTAATTAATTAATTAATTAATACAAAGCTACAGAGACACCCATAACCGAGTCCCTCTGGGCCTGAAGCCCAGAGCATGCATGTTACATAAAATTCCCCAGGGCACATCATATATGTCACGTTGCTATCACCAAGGTGACGAAGGCAGGGAGTCATTAAACACGAATGCAGGGAGTCATTAGGCACAACATTCTCTTGCATTCATTTTCCTATTGTCCTTAGAGATTTCAGATCACCGTTGGTGCTGTGTAGTGGCGTGGTAGTGGTGGTGGATTATTTATTTCTCTGACCTCAACACTGTATCTCCCAAGAAGGTAAATATTCCTCTGGGTAGCAGTGCTGTTGGATCTATGTTTAGGAGAAGAAACTCCATACACAGGGCTCTCCCCGAGGGTTTTAGAGGGCCGGCTCAGGAATTTGCAGAGTAGCTAACGCGAGCTGCTGGTGCACGCATGGTGGTAAGCCTTGGGGACCATTACAGGTAGCTTGTGAATTTTGTCACACAGCAGAGCACAGTGGTTAAGAACAGAGGCAGTTGGGGGTGCCTGGGTGGCTCAGTGGGTTAAATGTCTGTCTCTTGATTTCAGCTCATGTCATGATCTCACAGTTCATGGGATCGTGTCCCATGTTGGGCTTTGCACTGACAGCATGGAGCCTACTTGGGATTCTCTCTCTGCCCCTCCCCTGCTCATGTTTGTGTGTGTGCTCTCTCTCTCTCTCAAAATAAATAAACTTAAAAAAAAAAAAAAAGAACATAGGTAGCTAGGGCCGCCCACCAGTGGAGCATGTGACTCTCGATCTCAGGGTTATGATTTTGAACCCCATGTTGGGTGTAGAGGTTACTTAAAAAAAATAAAATCTTAAAAGCAACAGAGGCAGCTAGAGATAGACTCACAAGGTTTCAAACTCCAGCTTTCTTGGGCAGGTGACTTCACTTCTCTGTGCCTCAGTTTCCTCATCTATAAAAAAAGGCTGATAATGTGTCTATCTTGGGGCGCCTGGGTGGCTCGGTCGGTTGAGCCTCCAACTCTCGATTTCAGCTTCAGTCACCGTCTCACAGGTCATGGATTGAGCCTCAGGCTGGGCTGTGTGCTGAGAGGGCAGAGCCTGCTGGGGATTCTCGCTCTCTCTCTGCCCCTCCCCCGCCCCACTTACATGGGCATGTGTACACGCACGCACACACACTCTCTCTCCAAAATTAATAAATAAACATTTTTTTAAAAAACTCAAAAGAAGAGATGGGGCGCCTGGGTGGCTTAGTCGGTTAAGCGTCCAACTTTCGCTTAGGTCATGATCTCGCGGTTCGTGGGTTCGAGCCCCGCGTCGGGCTCTGTGCTGGCTGCCAGCTCAGAGCCTGGAGCCTGTTTCAGAGTCTGTGACTCCCTCTCTCTCTGACCCTCCCCTGCTCACGCTGTCTCTCTCTCTCTCTCCTAGAAATAAATAAAACATTAAAAAATTAAAAAAAAAAACTCAAAAGAAGAGAATCATGTCTGTCTCCCTGGGTTGTTCAGGGGAGTCAGCGAGCTAAAACCTGTTTTCTCTTCGTGCTGCGAATAGCACCTGGCACAGAGAGCGCGCTCAGTTCCGACAGCTATTGCCCTTATTATACCGTGAGGTACTTTGGGTCGTGCAAAAGAGAACTAAGCCAACCTCTGCCTTCAGAGGCCTCACAGCCTTCACGGGCTGGCGAGTGGGATGTACCTAATAGCAGGAGCAAGTCAGGGTGCCCCTCCCAATACACTTACACACAGGGCAGCAGGTCAGGATGAATCAGAGTGGCTCAGGGAGGCCCTCAGTTCCTTCAAGGAAAGGCCTTTTAGGCCCCTACAGGGAAGGTGAGCGAGACCTTGAATAACTTACTTGCTTCCTTTTGAGAGGAGGTACTCCCAATAATGTACATTCATATTCACAGCCTCGCTGGTCTACTGTCCTTTTGAGATAGGCAGGTGGGGGTTACCTCACTGAAGAGGAGAAAACACACAGGACAGTGTTTAACCTAACAAAGCAGCGACAGTGACTTGATGATAAGCATCTGAGGTCTGAAGGTGTTCCGGGGTGACACCATGCCCGTTGCATTCTGTAGATCTCTGTGCTGACATAAGAAGCCACCTTGAGGCTGGGCTGCTAGTGATGGCCAACATAAGTCTTCCTAATAAGAAGGATTTCCCACAGGCTCTGACATATGTGTAGGAGTTAGACCGGCTTTTAATTTACCTTTTCTTTCCTTTTGTTTTCTCTTTTGCCTTGATGAAAATTTACCACTGGGGCGCCTGGGTGGCTCAGTCAGTTAAGTGTCCAGCTTCGGCTCAGGTCATAATTTCCCAGTTCAGTGGTTCAAGCCCCGCATCGGGCTCCATGCTGATAGCTCAGAGCCTGGAGCCTGCTTTGGATTCTGGGTTTCCCTCTCACATCCCTGCTGTCTCTCTCTCTCTCTCTTAAAAATAAATAGACATTAAACACATTTAATAAAAAATGAAAATTAAGTACTATATAAACTTTCAATCATTAAAAATTAAATTGTTATAAAGATTTAAAATGTAAAAGGTATGGAAGAACACAAAAGAAAAATTTCACAGTTCCCCAACATTGCCCCTGGCTCATCAGAGGTAATTGCTATTACCGATTCCTTAAAATGTTCTGTATTCAAACACTCGTAAGGTACAGGCGAGCAATGCACAAGCATGCCCGTTTTTAATCCAAATGGAATCATACTGTACATTCGTGACCCCTGCTCGTATCTGTGACACTGTATCTTGGATTTGGTTTAGCGTCACCACCTCTAGATCGACTATGTTCTTTTAACATCTATATAATATTCCATTCTGTAATTTGCCTGGCTAAGGAGAACAGGGTAGAGGGGTGTGGAATAGAACAACTGGTGTTTAGGGAAGGTATTGAGATGCCTAAAGAGAGAGGACAGGACCCTGAGGTTTAAAACAGTCCCATGAAATTGTAGCCACTATGGGAATCAATTGGATCAGTACTTTTGGTTACTGCTTTGCGGAACACATAAAATAAAGGCAAGCTTTAGGTCTAAGCCACAGGCCAGCTCTTCCTAACACTTCTGTAACCAGAAACCATGCTTAATTTACTAAAATCCTTTGAGGATTTAAATAGCACATGGATAGAGCGGAACAGTGGATGCTATTTTGACTTTCAAAAACTTTGGCAAGCTTTTCAACCCAAAGCTGTTTTTAAAAAACTCAAGTCACCCCGGGATTGGAGAGCGGTATCTTGTCCTGGCTCCTGATCCAATGGCTTAGAGGTAAGAAACAACAGCAAAAACAAATAGAGCAAAAGGGACACTTTTCTCAGTGGCAAAAAAGAATATTGTAGGGCTGCAGGGGATCAGCTGTGGGACTAATTTGATTTAATATTTATAGACGATTTGGAACAGGGAATAGAGGACAAAATCGCTACGTTGGCAGATGTCTTTACACTATTCCAATGAGGGTCGTAAACTTCAGGAAGACATTTGTTTTGTAGGAGCAGGCATAAAAGTGGCCGGCAAGCTTCGATATGAATAATCCCACGGAAATGTCTCTGGGGACACATTCCTGAAGTTCATTTCCAAAGATTTATAATAGCCTTACCTCTTTATCTGTGAATAGGGTCTCTGCCTCAGGCATCAGGAGGTGCAAAGAGACGATGAACTTGCCGGTATCATCAGGAGGAGATGGTATTTAAGCAGCATTATGGACATAAAAGAAGAGACTAGTAAGCTGGCTGCCACAAGATAGATAAATAAAGAATACTGCTTTACGGTTTTTTAATATAGCCCCAAAGGCAATTAATTGGTATTTGATGGTCGGTGATCTGTCTCTTCACTGACGTTCATAGTTAAATAAGCTGAATATGTTAGGCTATCATTTCAGAAGAAACGTAATCAAATGTTCTCTTCAGCTTTACTACAACTTTACTACCAAATATTTTCCTTTTCGTGGGGTGCCTGCCTGACTCTGTTGGTAGAGCGCAAGACTCTTGATGTTGGGGTCGTGAGTTCGAGCCCCACATTGGGAGTAGAGATTACTTAAAAAATAGATTTTCCTTTTTAGAGGACAAGTTTTAATTATGAAAGTCAGAACCAGACTTCCTGATCTCCTCTGCTACCATACATCTTTTTCAAAGTATGTCTTTAATAGTGGCAGATACAATGTATCATGGAAGGGAACACCTAACAGAATCAGATCAGTGTCTTCGGAAGTGGTAGAATTTTCAGTAATAAATAATAAAGATGCCTGTCCCACCCACCTCACAGTGTGGTTGAGAAGCTCAAGTAAGCTGGATGATAAGACGCTGCCTCGTAAAGTGCTGTACAATAATACGGTAATATTACTTCTTGCATGTTGTAACTTGGAATTAGAAATATGAGGGGATTAAATTCTAGGAAATTATCCTTTATAGGTATTCATACAAATGTGCAAAGATTGGTATACAAGGATGTTCTTTGCAGTGTTGTTTATATTAGCAAATTATGAGAAGTAACTCAGTTGTTCACCAGGGAGTGGATAAAGAAATTATGACTTAGCCATACAGAAGAATAAGAACAAGGCAGTTATATGTTCTGACATGGAAATGTGTCCAAGGTATATATTAAGCGATAAAAAGTTGCAAATCAGCATGACTAGTATGCTTCCAATTTGGGTTAAAATTATGTGTTTGTTAGTGAAAGTGCGCAGAAACCCCTAGAAGAATATATATCACACTGTTAGCCCTGCTTCTCTCTTAGAAGGTAGGATGGTGGGGGGCACTTTTACTTTATGCTTTGTTTATTACTGTACTGTTTGAATTGTTTACAATGAACATTACTTTTTTTTTTTTTTTTTGTAATTTAAAATGTGAATAAAAGGCACCTGAGCGGCTCAGTCGGGTTAAGTGTCCGACTTCGGCTCAGGTCATGATCTCACGGTTCATGAGTTTGAGCCCCACATCAGGCTCTCTGCTGTCAGCACAGAGCCTGGAGCCTGCTTAGGATTATGTGTCTCCCTCTCTTCTCTGCCCCTTCCCCACTCGTGCTTTGTCTCTCTCCCTCTCTCAAAAATCAATAAGAATTAAAAAATTTTAACAAAATAAAATGTGAATAAAAGAAATACGAATTTGCCCTCAACCCTATGATCCTATTATAATGGGGCGGGGAGGAGTGTATAAGGCAAGGACAATTTATGCTGCACATGGCTTGGGAATGCCTCCTGAAAAGAAACCCAGGCCCAAGGCCTGCAGGAAATGGTGAGAAGAGGAAGTGGAAGAGAAGGAAGATGTAAAGAACATGCAAGCATCTTTCTTTTTCCAGTAAGTAGAAAGCACAGTCAGAGTTAAGGTCCCTTCTGCGTGCTCCCCTGACCAAGACCCAGGACCTCCTCAACGTGGCTCTCATCTCTCTGAGTTACCTTCGGCTCTTAACTCTTCTGGACACCACACTAGATCCAGAATACAAAGGGCAGAGCCTTTGTCTGTCTTGTTCATCATTGTATCCTCAACTCCTAGAAAACAGAATGTTGAATTAATGTTTGTTGACTGTTGAATGAATGTTCTCCATTGCAAACAGACTCTATGTGGAGTGGTTTACTTTTGCACCATGGGGTCTTCCCATGGTTTAAGAAGCTGAAGAAAGCCTGTGGGCAGCTTGACCACTGGTGCCACGTATAGTTAGCTTTTATTTGGCTTGAGACTCTCCTGTGACAAACCTTTTCTCCACCTTCCCCTTTCCAGGTACAGCCAGAAGGCGGCACGGAATGGCATGAAAAATCAGTTCAACCTCCACGAGCTGAAAATGAAGGGCCCCGAGCCAGTGGTCAGTCAAATCATTGACAAACTGAAGCACATTAACCAGGTAAGTGATCTATTGGACAAAAATGGAAATGGGAAACAATGAGGGATGGACACATGTGTCTGCCGTTCCAACTATGTGCTTGGGCTTTGGGCGGGGGAGTCATTCTTCAGTTTCTTCAAAGATTCTTTCTGTTAAAAAGGACTTCTGACCCTTGGTTTTCACCCCATTTTTATTTTGTTTTGTTTTATTTTTGTTTTATTTTAAGTTTATTTTTTCAGTAATCTCTATGCCCAATGTGGGGCCCGAACCCATGACCCTGAGATCAAGAGTCACACATAGCCGGATGCCCCTTCACTCCACCTTTAAATTATGAAGATGATTTTGTAATCTTAGAGGAAACTTGGAAAGTGGAGGGAAAAATATTTCTCTCAATCCCACTACTCTATCCTGTTTTCATTTTTACCTGTTCTTTTCTAATTTTTGTTCAGAAAACCACACTCACACAGACTTTTTACATAATTGGAACCACACACGTGATTTATAGTTCTTAAAATTAACACTATATTGGAAACACTTATTCTTGTCACAATCTTCCTATTAATCATTTTTTGTGGCTGCTTACGATCTCTCTAAGTATTCGTCACATTTAATTAGCTCGCTTTTGCTGGACATTCAGATTGTTTCAAATTTTTCACCATCATAAATAAAGCTACCTCTGCACACATGGTGCTTTCTTCCGATCTTAGATCATTTTCTTAAAGTATTGGAGTTATTGGGTTAAAGGATATGAGCATTGTGGTACATGTTTCCAAATTGCTTTCCAGCGGGGACATATCAGCTTTCACCACCACTAGGAAGATACTAGAAGACCAGCTTCACTGCACCCTTGCCAACTTCTGATTCACTGCCATGCGCAGAGACACCCACAGATTCCCTTGACCTGTACACAGAGTTTTTCCTCTCATGAGGAGTTTAGTAACTAAGACACAAATAGAAGTGAGTTGTACCATCTGCTTGTGATTGCTTTGTGGCCACAATAAAAAAAAAAAATGCCACCCAGAGTGCCACCGTATACCAGAGTGACAGTGTTCCTGCTCCGTGATCCATGGGTGGGAGGGCCCTGGCACCACCGACTTCTATTTGTAGCTTAGGAAGAACTTTAATGCAACTAAAATCCTGTGCAAGCACAGAGGTTTCTATAGGAAGCCATTGGCGTGGTTTTGTTTTTTAATAGGAAGGTTAGCAATGACATTTTTGTGGTTCTTAGAAAATGTTAGGAAGGGCTTTCTAATGGTGGTATATTTCACTGCAAATGGCTTTGTGAAAGTATTTACGAGACACTTGGGTGTGACTCCTCCAGTGCCTAATAAAGTGCTCTGCACCCAGTGAGCACTTAATATATAGTCGTTAGCGCTGCCAAGCACGTGATAATGGCAGTATTTGCCGAAAAGACCCTTCTTTCTGTGAACTCACAGCCTCACTAAGTTCTACACAGCTTGGTTAAATATAGCAGGATTATTTCAAAACACATCTCTGAAGGGTGCGGAGCACAATGTAAATCGCTTCTGCCTGGACATTGAGGGCATGGTACGCTTTACCTGGGGACGATACCAGGATTTGTCCTCTGAGTGATTTCCGAATTATCTCTGACCAGCTGTATCTGGATGGCTCCACTCAACTGGTTAGACCCCAACACTGGTGAGGCCAAACTCTCAGGCGCCTTCACTGTGCCCCTAATCCTAAAGGAAGAATACCATCAACAGATCTCTTTGGTCAATGGACCTTAAGGAACACCTACTATGTGCTCGTTCAAGTGCCAGGGGCTTTGGGATTCGCAAGAAATCTAATCCTGTGTATTCACAGCTTCCTTGGAGGGGAAGCACAAGCACAGAACGTGCTTAGAGGCAGCCTGTGATGAAGAGCCAGAGAGGGCTGTTACTCATTGGCTTGGGCTGCTGTGTGTAGGCCTGAGATAGGCTAGGCTAGGGGAAGAAGGATCGTGCAGGGGGCAAGTGCCAAGAGCGGCCATAAACAAGGCATGTGTAGACACAAGAGAGGGAGCGACAGTCATGAGAAAGATCAAAGGCCTGAGCATGGACCCCTACCTCGGATAAACGGAATGCTGTATCAGTGAGACACGGGCTCCTAGGTGATCCAATGGTCACTAAAAATACTTACAGCATTTTGGCAAAGACATTGCATGTTTGATATGAATACTGTGGGAGGCCACGTGGGGTAGTGGGTAGAACATGATCTTTGGATCCTGATGGCTCTGAATTTGACCATAGATCTTACTAGGTATATAGCCTTGGGCAAGTCACTTGACCTGAACTGTGTTGTTCTCATCTGTACTATAGAAAGATATCAAAACCTCTCTTATAAGGTTATTGTGAGGATTAGAATTTTATCTATACCCCCATTATAGACAACTTAAATATAATTACGTGTGTAACGTACTTTATATATTCTGTATGTTTTTCATATACGCACAAGTGTATATAATTGCATATACATGACAGATAATAAATGGCAGTTAAGATTATTATAATTCAGGATTTCCTCTGTAGGCAGGACTTGAGTTTGAAAGGGAGCAGTATTCCAGTATTTTTTACCCGTCTGATCGGCTCCCCCAGTTTTGTGTGGTTGTATATCCTTCTGATGTGTCTCTCTGTCTCCCATACTGTTTCCTTCTGTGCCTTTTCTCTGACTTCCAGCCACAAAAGCTGAGACCACTTCGTAGGCGGGGAGACGTATATTGTGAGAGTTGAAAAGTCACCTTGACAATTTCTTTCTCCCACCTCTGCCGTGAATGTGTGTGTGAACATTTTTGGTTCCCTTACAAATACCATTGAGCAGCCAATTAATTCTCATTGATAGACCAGTTTTACCTGTTTAAGTAGAGCTGTTAAAATTGGTTGGGCTCCAAACACCCACATTGACTTCTTTTTCTCATCTGTCTTGCTTTACATGGCCAAACACCTTTTTTTTTTCAGACCTTCAGTAAAATTTGTATTTTGGCTGTGATTCAGTCTGAAAGTGAGACATTTTAGGAAAGTCAAGGAAGAATGTTACGGTGGCAGTAATGATGGTGAAGAAGATGATGATGGTGTGTCATATTTGTATAGCATTTATCCTTATTTCAAAGTGATTTTATGTCCTAATAGTCTAACTGGTTATATTGGGGAAAGTATTCAACCCGAAACAGTATAAGATATAGTCCTGTCACAGAATCATTCTTTTCAAGAACTCATTGTGACCGTTGGACATTATTTCCTCCTAACTGACCATGCGGGGGAAATGATAAATAATCTCTGTCCCTTTTTATAGCCAGGGAAACTGAGGCAGAAAGCCGGTGAAGGCTGTGTGGGCATGCTGCCAAAGCATCCAGTGAGTTCAGTTGAAGATTCGATCCATCATCCAGATGTCGCTTCCTGTACACTGCCAAACATCTGGATTCACTGAATGCCTGACTAAATTGACCTAACGTTTTAGTGATTGGGGCAGGGGCAGTGGATAGAATCAAGTTAACTTGCCCAAGTTCACCTGTAAGTGAGTGGTGAGTCCAGGAGTATACGGTTATTTTCCTAGGCCCCTGGCTTGGTGCTGTATCTCTTACACTACAGTAGGGTGCTCCAAAGGACGCATCTGTAAATGCAGAGCCACTTAACTTCTGTCTGTCTAGGCAGGTGTGCCTATGTGTGTCCATCCGGATGGACTGCAGCTCGGCCATTTATGAGCACTTCCCAAAATAACTCTTCACTTTCTCACATGGAAATTCTCAGCTGCCTCCTTTCAGGTTATGGTTGTTGTTGATAGCACTGGAAACAATATACTCACTAAGGGAATAAAGTAACATTATTTCCATATTGACAGCCCCGTGGTGTAACCTTGAGGGGATGGGTTCAGGGTCAGGCCCGGGCCCCTTTCCTGGGAAGGCCTGCAGGTGTGGAATGTCCTCCCCTCCTCCTCCCAAGCCAGAGTTCATGTGCAACATTCCCACGATTGGAAATGAGGACCTTTTTATTTCCTTTTCAGTTTCTAATTTGTGTGAGGATTTATTGTCTTGTGTTAGCAGAGGAACTGAACGCTTTTAAGCCCTCAGTGTCAGTTCTGAAATTTGCTAGGTCATATTACTTTCAAAAAAAACAACAACAAGTTTTATTTTTGTTACTGTTCTGCTCCAAGGCTCCTGCATGGAGAGAAGACACCCCCCCCCCCCCCCGCCAAATACCAAGAATGATCACAGTCCATTCTTACCCGGATGATATTGTGGGCCATTTGCCCTGTAACCTAGCCTCCTTGGTGATGTTTTCCCTCTCTTTAAGAGTAGCTCTGTAGTTAGTGTGAATTTAGCAATCCCTAAACTGCTGTCACTTATTGTTCCCAAGGAGAATCTAGCTGTTTATTGTTTGCCCCTAGTTGCAGTTCAGGTTCAAATGAAATTCCAGAAATTGTTTCCTGCCTGTTGTAAACAGTCGAAGCCAGAGCAGTCAATACCTGCCCATTTGGTGTCAGAGCTTTTCATTCAGAGCTGGATAAAGTCTCATCTGTTTGGGATGGTTGAAATGTCCTGCTGAATGGTGGGGGAGTGGACGAGATGGCCTGTTAAGATTCTTTCCAGCCGTGTGATTCCATGATTTGTAGCTCAAGGTCAGCCTTTAACCCAGCACCCTCTTGTGAACAAGTCTTGTGACTTTATTCTCTGCTCTGCCACTCTTTTTAAAACACCCTGTTCCCAGGTCAACCCTTTCTACTTTGTAATCTTTCGTCTTTTCAGAGACTGTTCTCTTCCCACCAGTCCTCCATCCTGGGCAGATGGAACTTCAACTTGCCCTTCCCCCCACCCAACTCTTCTGTCCTACTGCCTTGTCCTCATTCGGCTATGAAAGCATCAAGCTATAAAAAACACTTTTGCATTCATCACCCCTAAAATTTCCCTCCTCCAGGGCCAGATAGGTGACCTGTCTTCGGATCACGTTAGCCACGTGACTCCATATGAATGATATTGATTCCGCCATGTAACTGCACTCCACAGTTCAGTCTGTAAAGTTCTTTCATGTACCTTAGATAAACTGATCTTCACGATGGCTCTGAGAAGCAGGTATTATTACCTACATTTACCAGATGAAGGAACCGGGGCACTAGAAGGCTAAGTGAGCTACATGTAGTGAGTGGTAGGTCTACACCTACCAGCCAGGGCCCCTGATTTCAGTCTGTGCGCCCTTTCCTTATACTCCTTTAAAGCCACAGTACACCTTGCTATGGTTAGTGAGGTCAAGACAAAGAAGACGTGCAGAAGTGCAAGTAACTGAAGCTCTTTCATTTGTCTAACAATGTCCAAGTCCCTACTACAGTAATTTCCATGGTTGAAGCTCTGAAATTATCAGCAAAGAAAGGCTGAGCATGTTGTTTTACCACACTTCAATTAGGAAGATTCTTCAAGGGGTCCCTGGGTGGCTCGGTCACTTAAGCGTCTGACTCTTGGTCATGAGCTCATGGTTCAGGAGATCAGGCTCTGTGCTGACAGCGCAGAGCCTGCTTGGGATTCTCTCTCCTCTCTTTCTCTGCCCCTCCCCGCTGCTCGCTCAGGCTCTCTTTCTCTCTCTGTCTTTCAAAATAAATAAATAAACATTAACAAAAATCTTTAGGGACACCTGGGTGGCTCAGTCGGTTGAGCATCCGACTTTGGCCCAGGTCATGATCTCACGGTTCGTGGGTTCGAGCCCCGCGTCGGGCTCTGTGCTGACAGCCAGCTCGGAGCCTGTAGGCTGCTTTAGATTCTGTGTCTCCCTCTTTCTCTGATCCTCCCCTGCTCATGCTGTCTCTCTTTCTCTCTCTCAGAAATAAATAAAATATTTTTAAAAATTTAAAAAAAAACTTTAAAGGAAGATTCTTTGAAAGCCAATCACCATGCTATATGGTATGGAAACAGAGACACTTTATGATGTGGCTTTGAGTTATACACAGCAGACAAACTTTCTGTAAGCTGTCTCTAATTTATACAATGATGTGAAATGGTCCAAGAAAAATTTTAAAAGTAAAGCAGACAGACAGTAGAATAGCTCCATTTCCATCCCCCTCTGTAAGCCCCTGAAAAGGTATTTTAAGGTGCCTGACAGACCACTCTGTCGTGAAAAGACACTAACTTTTGAAATAGAAAGTTTAAACTTTTAATAAGTTAATGAGTAAAGTTGTTAAGTGTCAGAGAGCTACCCAAGACATTCCTTAGCATGTGATTTAAAACCAAAATCTTTAAATGAATCTCAGGCATGATAGAAAACACCCCGAGTAACTTTTTTCCATAGTCTTCCCACAGTAAAACCAGCGAGAGTCATAAAACATCAGCCTCATCCTATGGTTGCTAGAAAAGTCAACATTGATCTAAAATTTTGAAATAAAAGGAGAGCCCTTTTGAGAGTCAAATTTACATAAAAGGCCTTTCCAAATGGAATTATGTCCCAGTGTCTGTCACACTTAGCGTGGTAGAACGTTAGTAATGGCCATTTCCATATGGAGCCAGAATGTGTGTGTGTGTGAAAGACAGAGTGTCTACAATGGCATGTTAACAAGAGCCAATGAATGACTTCTGAGTTACAAAACGACAATGTGAGTTGGTCTTTAAATACCAGACCTAGACTCTGTGGAGCTAAACATCATTTCATGAAATAAAAGGGAATTAGCTGATGCATTCCAAAACACATTTATCATTAAAAAATCTTCTGTCATTTTGCTTAATAGCCTGAAAAATAATTACAATGTCTGGTGGCTTTGGGGAGCATGTGTTTTTAATATCTTAATTACCATGTACAGTTTAATAACCCTGCACCAAGAAGAATTCCCAAGTATTTCGTAGTAAGTTTTTTGAAAATGAACTCTTTGCTATATTTAGAATCTGCAGGATTAAAGGTATTTAAATTGGGTCATGTATTTTAGTCCTTGCATATTAAATGAAATTACTCAAAAACGGAAGATGAGTCAGGAGTGGCGAGCCAAAACATTATTGGTAGCAGTGTTGTGGTAACCTTGACTTAGCAATGAAGAGTAGTATGGTATCTTTTTTCATTGCCATATTGTACTCTCTTGGGGGTATTCTGTTTTAGTTAGAGGTATTGGACGTGTCAGCTATGGAAAGACAAGCTCTACGTAGGACGAGAGAACTCTGTCAAACTATAAAGGTGACCAGATTTACATAGCTAGAGATGTATTTCCAAAATATCTCCAAAATCCATAAGGCCTCATATTCTGTTTACATTTACCTGCTGGCCAAATGCAACAGATTTTTAAGAACAAATGGTTGCTCTCTACCCCCACAAACCATCACGCTAGGCAGTGTATCAGTAAATGCACCTTCAAAGACTATTCAAGAAACTCAGAGATAACTTTCTACCTCGATGTACTTATAAATATGCATCTTGCCCCTGGACTCTCACCTCCTTAAGTCTGAGACCATGCATACAATTCTCTATTTCCTATAGTACCTAACATCGTGTTGTGTATAGACGATATATACAGTATTTTATTGATCAATTTATTCAAAGAACTCAGCCTTTGCTGCTCAATTTATTTCCGACTCTAGATTCAATTTAAGGCACTCTTCACATTCAATATTAAACCAGTTTTCGTGCTAAAGGGCAGAGTTACATAAGTGCAGCGGCCTTGAGATCAAAGGGTCCAACCCCCTGATTATACGGATGAAGAAATTAAAGCCAAGAGAGAGAAATGACTTGTCCAAAGTCATACTGCCAGTAAATGGCAAAGCTGAGGCTGGGAAATGAACGCGTCAGTATTCGGCAGTGTTACCGCTCTGCTTCCAAAGACTCCTGTGTAGCGCCAGACATGCTTGCAGGCAGGCACATCTCCTTGCCCAGCACTCCTGAGCATGGCAGAAGCCCATACTTCAGCAGTTTCATCTTTGGAACCAAAAGCAGAACAGCATGAGACATGAACTTGCTAATTATTTACCTCTTGTTATGGATATTAACTAGTGCTTGGTCACAACAAGTACATCTTGGTGCCCGTTGCCCCCCTCAACCCACGTACCAGTTGCGAGCACACCAGGGATGGGGCTGGGGGTGGCTGCGGGGGTCACTGAACCCAAAACAGGCAGAGTCAGCAGGACCCGTTGCCCATGGCCTCATACCCACCCCCTAGAGTTGGCCTCGGGCTCCTGTCTACCTCCAGGGCTGGTCATTCTGGGACTGTCGCTCTGGATCTCAACCCCTGCACGCTTCCTGGGCGCACTGTACTCCTTTATCCTAGCAAAATTAGCATCATGTTAGTCAGTGGGCTTCTGTGCCAGTTAGCCCAGTTGTTCAGGCAGTGAATTCAGATTGTGTTCCATAGGGAGTAGAGATGTGGGAGACAAGCCGTGGGGGGTGTTCTGAGTCCTCCATTCCTATTTTAACCAGAGCAGCTACATTTTTAAAATCTGCTTTACATATCTGTCTTCTGAGTAAGGCTTCGCTCAAACAAAGTGTTCCAACTGCAAAAACAGTAAGAAGTGCCCTTGAAGCTCACAGTAAAGGTTTTATCTCATATGAGCCATTTTTTTTCCCCATTTGAGCACTCATGCAACAAACATACTACAACGTGCAAGGCAGTCACAGAATGCCTTCCAGTCCCCGTCCGCCACCTCCTAAAATGAACTGTTGGTTAAAATGGGGGCCAAATGGGAGAGTGTGAACGACTCGGTGGAGATATTATTCCTATTGGCAGTGGCGTTCCTGTTGGAAGGCCCACATTCTTGTACTTGTGAGCCAAAAGGATCTTCCTAGAATCTGAAGACCGACAAGTCTCTGTTTTCCTTGCCCACGCCATTATGATTCTGCCGATGGGAGTGAAACTGACTTGTGCCCCTGGGGGGCAGCCCTTTGTTAATTGGCTCAACCAACGTTTGACCTCAGTCCTGTGTGGCCCCCGTGAGACCTAACCCTGTACTGTAAACTTATTTGACATGCGACCAGGGATGTTTCTATATCCTGTGTGGGCTCGGTGTTAGTACTTAGTGAAATGTAAAATAATAACAACAGGGTCAAGTCTGTATCCCTAGCTATGTGCTGGCCTTAGATAGCAGCCATCATGATTTTGCATAGCAGCTGTTAAGTGGGGTATTTCCTTCCAGCAGATTTGTAATTAATGTCAAAGTGAAAATTACATTTTTATTAATATGCCCTGGAATTTGTTGGATAGTTTCCTAATAGGGTTAAACTGTGTTCTTAGTTGTTTAGTTAGTTGGCCTCCATATGATTTTCTTCATAGGCCATATTCTGCTAAGGCATCACTTTTCAGAGTGATATCTATTCTGGATCATGGGCAAGCAGTTGACAAGATCAAACAAAGCCAAGAGAATTGCTGTTGTGGTCTGTCATAAATAAGGAGGCCCAAGTTTGCATCAGTTATACCCCAGGGCACTGAGGAGTCTTCTGGTTATTATCATGATATTACTGTTAGCACATTTTGAACCATCACAACAAATAGAAGAAGAGCCAAAAGACTGGAGAGAGAGCCGAGTTTTTTAACCTTACCTTTAGTAAGGGGTGGAAACTGAATTGTGGAAACCAGAAATCAGGGAGCCTGGTAGCACATCTTAGCAAAATTCTAGACAGGATTCTTGGAGAGCATGAGCTTTTAGAAGCCACTGTGACGATTCCTAGGAGCTCACTCGGAACAAATCAAGCCACTTCCCCTGATGTGTGTGTGTGCACGTGTCTGATTTTACTAGATCGGGGGGTGGCACAGACATGGCATACCCACATTTCAGCAAGGTGTTTGACAGACATTCCTATGATCCTTTTGAAACAAAACAGTGTCAGCCTGGAGAGAGGCTTTTAGTTGTTTGCTTTGTATGTGACCCTTTTGCCTAAAGTTTTTTTTTTTTTGTTTTGTTTTTGTTTTTTTGTTTTTTTTTTACCAGTGACTTAACTGAAAACAGAGAAGGCATAATTTTAGTATTTAGTGACAGCACAAAGCTAGGTGGGGTTAGCTAATACATAGATAACACTATCAGGATCTAAAAATATCTCAGTGGGCTGGAAAGGGAGAGAAAACTAGCAAACTGAAATGTTACAGGATAAATGCAAACAGAGCGTTACATGTAGATTGGCAGACATGACTACATAAGCGCAGTGGGGGAAACCCAGCTTAGTAGCCATGTTTTTTTTTTTTTCTTTTTCAATTATGATAGAAACAGCAATAAGGAAAAACGAAACCTTCACTGACCTACAAGAATATAGCTCTCAAATATAGTGATCACTTAGCAGCTCTTCTGGGGCTGTGGCCATTATTGGTGGGGTAAAGGTACATGTATGTGTATGTTGAGGTGGGAGAGGGAGGGGGATGGAAGTGAGTGACACGTTAAATATTCTTTATCCTGTTTAATGTTTTTTTTTTTTTTTTAGGAGAGAGAGAGAGAGAGACAGCGTGAGCAGGGGAGGGTCAGAGAGAGAGGGAGTCACAGACTGAAACAGGGTCCAGGCCCTGAGCTGGCAGTCAGCACAGAGCCCGACGCAGGGCTCGAACCCACGAACCGCGAGATCGTGACCTGAGCAAAAGTCGGACGCTTAACCGACTAAGCCGCCCAGGCGCCCCTCTTTATCCTGTTTAAAGGTTCAAAAGGACTGGGGCACCTGAGTGGCTCAGTCAGTTAGGCGTCTGACTTCGGCTTAGGTCATGACCTTGTAGTTCGTGGGTTCAAGTCCCGCGTTGGACTCTGCTGATAGCTCGGAGGCTGGAGCCTGCTTCGGATTCTGTGTCTCCCTCTCTTCCCCCAATCACACAATGTCTGTTTGTCTGTCTGTCTGTCTGTCTTTCTCTCTCAAAAATAAAATAAAAACATTAAAAAAGTTTTTAAAGGTTCAAAAGGACTGTTTGGGGATGGTAATAATGTTCACTCTCCCACATGCGTTTTGGTTAAACCAATATTACCTGCTTTAGTTGTTAAGCCTTATTGGTGTGTGATTTAGAGTCATTGTAAAACATTTGGTAGCCACAGCACCGTGTAATCTAGTTTGGGGAAAGTACAAAGACCCTAGAACCATAGATTTATATTCAGATTGCAGGTATGTCACTTTGTGGCTGCCTAGATTTAGGCCAAATTATTTAACCTCCTGGTACTCAACTTTTCCTAATCTGTGAAATGGGTATAGTACAATCTGTACTGAAGGGTTAGTACAAGTGTTAGAGATAATACCTGTAGTAACACTGAATATATTATATTATAATAGTATGAAAAGTTAGCATAAAGGGAAGTCCATAAAGGGAGTGACCTTTTGAGTGGCTTGATTCTCTTTGCCTCAGTTTATCAATTTCTGGAATGAAAAGACTGCAACTTATCTCGTTTAGAGTGTCACTTAAATGATTTAAAATTCTAAATATAATCATCTAAATCCTAAAGATTCTTGGAAAAATATATCTAGCCAACCTTCGACAGATTTTTGAACTATTTAAAGTTTCGTTTGGCTCAAAGTAACTGAATGGAAAATGAAGATGATAAATTTTTTTTAATTATATATATATAAATGTATATATATGTATGTATATATACGAAGGAATGTGTGTTTAAATCAACTTCTTCAGATTTTCCCAAGTATGAACTCTGCCCTAAAGTGGGGGATCTATAAATAGGCAGTCTGCCCTTAGAGTACAGCTCTGAGATCTTAGCACATGATCCAGAAGTCCCATTTTATCTTCATCCCCACCAGGACCTTTCAATGGAAGGATGGTATCAAGTGAAGATACTTCAGAACTATAAAGTCAGGGAGAGTTAATCTGCATTCCTTTTGCATTTTGCCCTTGGTTGAAGATGGTGAGAGGTTCCTATATTTAAAACCTGGCTGACATGATATCCTTATTGGCAGATGCCTCCCAGGAGGTATTTAGAAGGAGTTTGAGCGGCATATAATATGTTCGTGAGTGTGTGTGTATTTAACATGCCGACAGAGCAGAAAGAATTCACAATTCAATTGAGACACCATCACTCTCAGCTGTTGGGGTGATGCCACAGATGCCCAGAACACTGCCTAGGCCCCAACTCCCAGAGCTCTATTTTGCACTGCAGAGTCTAAGGCAGACAGGACCTATTCCATGGGCTCCACCATCAAAGAACTTTGGAATTTGTTAGCCACAGGCTGGGACCAGCAACCACTTGTTGTCTGGGCAAAAGGAAAGCTGCCCCCTGCTGCCTGAGCCTTTGTCCCTGCCTGGGATACCATGGAAAATGGGGAAGGAATCCAGACTCATTAATGAGCTAATACAAAAGATGAAGCCAAGCCAGAGACAGCTCGTTATAGCTGCATATGGATTCTTGAAGGCAGTTTGAAGGATCTCCAGATCAGAACCCAGTGGCGCCGTTGCCTCTATTTGCCAGACCCAAGTAGAGTATCCCCGTGGGGAGCAATTTCCATATGGCTGATTTCTGTTTTAGGGAATGCCATCCCCTGAGCTATTACATACCATATTGGTTGATCAATAAATTCAGTCTGATAACCCACAGGACAAATTATTGTTAAAGCCACCAGTTTCATCGTAAGATGCTGAGATGGAGCTCAACTCTGAGCCTCCACTTGGCCGAATGGCTTTGTTCTTATCTGTTGTTCTTTCAAGTCACTTAAACCATGATCACTTCTTTTTAGTTTATAGTTGTATTTATTTAAGTAATCTGTATACCCAAGGTGGGGCTTGAACTCACGACTCCGAGACTCTCAGTCTACCGACTGAGCCAGACAGGTACCCCTAAACCATGACTACTTCTGGGATTCCTTTCCATATTGAAACTCATCAGCAAAAAAAAAAAAAAAAAAAAAAAAAGTAAATTATAATGCATATATATGGTATATAGTTTATATAGTATATAAGATGTATATATATATATAAAATCTCCACACCATTTACTTAGCAGTTATTTTTTGACTGTCCATGTTGTATATAGTGCTGACTTTGGTGGGCTCTGGTGATAAAGACATGGAAAATCTCCTCATACACTTTTATCATCACAGACTCATCTATCATTACCATTTGTATCCATTTCTTCAATATTGAGCAGCTCTGTGTGCCAAGCAGTGATACGGCCAATGTAAGTCCAGTCCTCGCTTTTAAGGAGGATGAAGAAAACATCCCTATATAACTAGAATCCAGAGCCTAGAGTAAGTGTCCTAAGAGAAATAGAAACCAAGTAGTATGCAAGCCCTGAGAAGGGAAGGATTAATTCCTACCAAGGGAGTTAGAGAAGACTTCAAAAATAGGTAGCCTTTAAGCCAGGCTTTGAAAGATGAGGAGAATTTTGACAGATAGCGGTTGGAAGAAAGGATCTTCCTGGCAGAGGAATGTGGAGTGAGCAATGTCACAAAGACATGAAAATATATCAATAGCCTTGGCTTAATGGAGAGTCTGAACTTTACTCTGTTAGCAGTGGAAAGTCAGTGAAGGGATTGGAGGATGAACGGGGTGTGGTCACATCGTCGGTGTTTTATGATGTTAACTCTGCCAGGAAGGTGAAGGGAGGTTTGGAGATGAAAAATCGGAGGGAAGGAATCCATTTAACCGTAGCATTTGCGAAGCAAAGAAGTAAAGCTTGCTATTAACACTAATTAACCTTCCTTTCCAGTGCCTGGTAAGATAGGTTAGGGGACAGGAACTGCTCTGTCCCTAAAGTCAGGCCACTCATCTTTTGGTCATTAACTAGGACGAAGGAAGGGCCGTAGCTTGCAGTGGTTTGGGTCTCAGACAAGAAGGTAGCATGGCGTGACCTTCCCAAAGCAGGCCAGTACCGTATCCAGGCCCCACGGTAGAAAATTAAAAGAAACTTCTAGTACCTCCAGAGATTTGGGCTCTCATTGAACCTTAAGTAGAAGTTCTCACAATGAAGTGTTTAGATTCCCCGATGAATGTGTTAACTATTACTTTTTAATCAATTTGTTACACACTTTTTTTAGTCAGGATTCCAATTAAAAGTGGCTCCTTGGCTGTTGAATGTTGAGTGCCAGCCATCCGTTCACTGAAGCCTCAAAAATTACCAAAACTGTGAGAAAGATTGAGAGAGATTATAGTGTTTTTCTTCAGCTGCCACTGTGGGTGCTTAGATGTGCTGGAGAGACTACTGTGTTTCGTGACAGCCTCACAAAGAGGAGTGAGGGGACCCGAGGGAAGCAGTGACTGTTCGCCTTCTCCAACCTTCTTCAAACACATTTTCCCATTTGTTATCAACTCCTGTGTTTTTCTAATTATGGCAGCTACTTACAGTTGGTGCTGTTTCTCTAGAACGGTCTCCAAGAACTTTATATACTTTATATATAGGGCCCTGCTTCTTAATTTTACTTAGACATGTGCTGACAATGCGCTGACCCGACCCTTCACCAGGACTGGCTGCCTGGCACTGCCTTCTCTCCCCACCGTAGCACTCCCGTGGCCTTGCTGGTCACAGCAGACGCTAAGAAGGCAGATACGGTGTCTTGTCCCGGCAGTATAGAAGCTTGTTTCCAGCACTTCCACAAGGGTGGGGTCTTGCCCGCCCAGCTCGGCACTATCTCTTCTTCTAGAACAGTGCCTGGCACATACCAAGCGATCAGTAACTATTGCAGGAATCTGTAAAGGATTCTGTTCCAGTTTGTGTCCTGGCTGCTTTCCTCCAATTTGGGGAGACATTCTCCCCATGACTGTGATCCTGTGCCTGTGCCACCATTGCATTTTGGAAGCAGATAACTCGTTTCCTAGTTTCGTGGGGACACAACATAGGCGGAAGGAAAGTTTGACCCAGAATGGGTCCTCAGCATCTAGGCAGTACTTGATTTGGATGATGAGACTTGGGACTTCTGACCTACTGAGATTTAATGAGATTTTGGACTGAGAGTTGATGCTGTAATGTGTTGAAGACTTTGAGGGATGTTGTGATAAGGTAAATGTATTTTGCATGTGGGATGCACATGAACTGACGAGAAAATGTACGTGTGTATATAGAGCAAAAGCAAGAGTGTGTGTGGGGGGGGTTCTTTCCACCGTGAAAACAAGTATAAGATGTTACATTGGGTTTTGTCTTCAAAGTATATGCAGAATATTCCAAGTATGACAAGAGTCATCTAAAATACTCCTGCCTTGACTTAAAATATATTTTATTTAGGGGCGCTGGGGTGGTTCAGTTGGTTGAGTATCCGACCTCAGCTCAGCTCATGAACTCATGGTTCATGAGTTTGAGCCCCGCATCAGGTTCTGTGCTGACAGCTCAGGGCCTGGGGCCTGCTTTGGATTCTACGTCTCCCTCTCTCTCCACCCCTCCCCTGGTCGCTCTCTGTCTCTCTAACTCTCTCAAAAATAAATAAACTTTAAAAGAATAATAAAAAATATTTGATTTATTTTTTCCAGCTTTATTGAGACACCATTGATATATGACACTGTGAAAGTTGAAGGCATACCGTGTTTTGATTTGGTACACTTCTACATTGCAATCTGCTACCTCCGTAGCATTAGCTAACACCTCCATCATAGCACATAATTACTATTTATTTTTTGTGGTGGGACCATTTAAGATCCCCTCTCTTCCTTCACTTTCTTGGTACCATGTTTTCCCCATGAGTGCTCATTCCATTATGCAGCAGGTGCTCACCTTGACAGAACCAGGAAAATCCATGACCTCTCTACCTCTTCTGTCTCCTTTATCCAACCTTCACTTGGTGGCTAAGTTGTGGCTCTCACCCAGTGGAGGATTGTTGACAGAGACTCCAGGCTATGGCCTAACCTCTCCTACTATGCATATTCTGTGCCCTAAAATAGGAAAGTATTTGGAGATGGAAGACCTATTTTATCCATCAAAGCTCAGCTTGTTGAAGTTTGAAGAGCTGAGATAAAACCGTGATCCATGTGCCCATTTTATTTCTAGACTCCAGGCTTCCTGGGTCCTGAAGCCCTGCGGTGACTCACGCCTCGGTGTTAGGTAGCGGGATATTGGGAACTTTCTGATTTGCGAGTTATAAAAGTGAATAAAGTGACCAGGATCTTTAGCACCACCTACCCTATGTACACACATTTCTCATGCTTTTCCCCAGGCAATAGTCTCTATGAGGAAGGACAGAGGGATCTGTGATCTTATCTACCTCCAGCATATTCCTTTGGACCCACCATGTACCGCTCACTCTAAGTTGTCACCTCTCTGCTGACCTCACTAGCCCTGAACTCCCTTTCCCGTAGCCAGTCACCAAGTGCTCATTCTTTGTAACATTATTTGCCTGAGATCCTTTGCCACCTCCATGCCACTCCCCTAGCTCAGGCCTATCTGACTTCACCACTGACTCCCCCCCATCAGGCACGGAGACTAGAAAAATCAGTGAGACAGACGCTTACTGCCCTTGGCTTACGTCTTTGTCTTATAGCACTATGGTCTCTGATAGGACTTGTATTTTGCTTTTGTTGATCCATTTGTGTAACTTCTGTGTCTACCATGAAAATGCTTGTTGCCTCCCTTTTTAAGTCCCTGACTTACTTGCTTCCCACTCTCTGAGAAGGACCTCTTCTCTACAGCTCCTCACCCCTTTCTTACTAGCCACCCACTCTCATCATCCACTTAATTTAAGAATTTCCCTTATAGGTTCATGTTTTTCTCTATGTTCCTAGTGATTCTGTCTTTAATGGAAAATAATTTTTAAAAAATGACCTGGAGAAAGACCGTGATGAAGGCCAAGTAGCATTTATTGAGTACTTGCTGAGTGCTGGTGCTCCACTGGGTGTTTTGAAACATCAAATAAACAGCACCATGCTTGTTATGTGCTCCCTTCTAGATTAAAAAAAAGCCATAATCTATAAATGCTTTTGGCTAGTGATGATGAACAGCAGCACTTTTTTTTTTTCAAAGCGAAAACACCAGAAGTTTGGAAAGGAATTTGCAAGTTGTGTTGTAATGCAACTGATCTCTTTCTTCCTGAGAAAGTTGGTTTCTTGCCAAAGCGTTCAATTCAGGCCCACGCAAACTGGGTGTATTTATAGAGGGCCAAACGAGGAAGAGAACACGATAAACTTTCCTCCCCAGTATAGCAGACAATGGCAAACAATCACCAGGTGAATGCCACGTAGCACAAAAATTGGGGAGCAGAATGCCATCTATGCACATGGCAGCCCTACATGAGCTGGATTGAAGGAGCCCCTTGCTCCTGTAAGCGGCTGGTTTGGGTCTAGGGACTCAGAAGTGTTATTCCAGATGAGGGCAAGCCCTGAGGGATTTAGGGAGGGGGGGCTCTCTATCTGGGGGACATCTAGGAGACTGGTCCCACTACAACTGCCTCTGAATTCTTTTTTTTTTTTTAATTTTTTTAATGTTTTATTTATTTCTAGGAGAGAGAGAGACAGCGTGAGCAGGGGAGGGTCAGAGAGAGAGGGAGTCACAGACTCTGAAACAGGCTCCAGGCTCTGAGCTGGCAGTCAGCACAGAGCCCGACGCGGGGCTCGAACCGACGAACCGCAAGATCATGACCTAAGCGAAAGTCGGACGCTCAACCGACTAAGCCACCCAGGCGCCCCCCCAAAAGTATTTTTAAATTCCGTTGTGAATAGAAAGAGATGCCTGATATATTGTTAAGTGAAAAAGCAGTTTATGAGGTAGCATTACAGTACAGTTCAATTTTTATCAAAACTGGCACACGTATATATGTACGTATGGGAGAAAAGTCTGTAAGCATATGTATCAAAATATTAGCAATATTGTAGTAATTTTTCTTTTTTTTTTAAACCTCTCTGCACTTTGCCCGCATACTTTAGAAATTTATTTTTAAGTCAGAAAAACCAATACATCTATTATGGTGTAAAACAAATATTTTGAATTGGATGAGGACAAAGGTGAGACTGAAGCCACCCTAGACCAAGTCAAAGTTCTCCTACCTTCCCCATCTCTGTCTCTACTGGGTGTCTCAGAGGTAACCCAGGCCCGGAGGGGACACGGCAGGAGAACCATCATGCTGACCCACGGTTTCACCCTCAGAGCCCGTCACCTTAGTTCTGCGGGAAACACCAAGGACCTTCCGAGAAATGGCCCCAGAGGCCTATGGCCTCATGACCCACTTCACCCAGGACCTCTTGCCGACAAGCACACCGAGACATGTGTGCCCAGTTAGAAGTGGCCCCCCAGCTTCTAAGCTTCCCAGAATAACCCAGTATTAGTCCGTCATTCACAAATTGGCCCAAACATTTTGGAATCTATTTCTACTTTTTGCCTGCTCTACCCCTGAGGGAAATGAATTCCTGCAGCTTAGTGTTTGATATTCAAAGTAGGGCCTCCCTTCATCCAACCTAAAATCATCTCTTTCAAGTTCAAGGGGGTACCCCCCTAATTCCAGTGTTCTAGGACATAAGTTTGTGGTTACCATAGCCATCAACTGCATGCAGGTCTCTGATTTTCCCCGTTAGCCTTCATCTTTTCAGACTCAAGAGGCCAGTGATTTCAGTCTGTCATCATATGGCTTTCCCTTGTTCTCCACGCTTCATTATTTGATGTCCCTTTCTGTGGACATATTCCTTTTCCATTTTGTCTTCTTTAATACACCATCAGCAGAATATAATCCCAAAATATTCTAGAAATAAGGTACGGTCGCACATATACCGTAGCTCGAAAATCAGCACTGCAGCTTAAAATCAACTCTCCCCTGGTGGTTTGCTAGATGCAAACATTAGAAGTTCAGTTTTTCATGGGAGGAGCCTAATCATTAAAGAGCTGTGAACTCCCATCTGTTTTATCTTAACAGAGAGATGTGTATGCGGCCTCCACTTTGTATTGTCTACTACGCCAGGACCCCACAAAACCCCAAACTGAGTTTGACTTGGGGGGAACCCTCAAATCAATGCAATAAATGCCTATTCCAAGTATAATATCCAGGCTCTATGAAATAAGACAGCCCTAATCTCTCAAAGGCCAAAGATAAGGCCATCTGACAGCTTCGCAACGTCAGAGACTCTCAGTCATTCCTCTACACACGTGTAAAACCTTCGGACTTTCTTGAGAAAATAACCTTTATTTCAAAAAAATAGCTTTGAAGTTTGAAAATCAAAGCAGACCAGCTGTTTCT
Organism: Hyaena hyaena; assembly: GCF_003009895.1. NCBI lineage: Eukaryota > Metazoa > Chordata > Mammalia > Carnivora > Hyaenidae > Hyaena > Hyaena hyaena. The sequence continues at coordinate 1,198,756 of NW_024080795.1, forward strand.
CAGCACAGAAAGGATTTTTCCCAAACTGCTAGAAAGCTAATAAGGCTTTCAGAGGGCAGTGGCAACTTCCCACAATGCCCGGCATACCGGGAGCACTGGCGGTGTCACTAGCTTGTGACAGCTCAGGCACTGAGGAGCTTTGCCGGGCCTTACGCCCATGTTCTCCCCTCTTCGCCCCAACTATGTGTATCGTCTCCTTATCCCAACTCCCCGCACCCCCTTTTGTTTTTTAACCATCTCATTCCCCAGACCTGCTGTCGCATAGACCTGGACTGTTTTGAATTCTTCATGACTTCTATTGAATGGAGTTTTCCTTTCTCTGTTCTTTTTTTTAAGAGGTAAGGTGAAGATTCTATATCTCTTCCACAAAAACAAACAAAACCCAAACTAAATGAAGTGGCTTCTTATTTGCGTGTGGCCCCCGTGGATTTTTTCTCCCTGTGGGTCAGCGGCCCTCGATAGAAAAAAGGTCCCCACCCTGGCACCAAGGGGTCTTGCCAATTTCATTCTTCTTCAGAAAAGGGGATGAATAACAGTGTGGACAATTAGTTACTGTGGGTGGGAGAAGGAATTTGACTGGAGGCAATTTTCTTTGGAAACAGATAGGAAGGCACAAGAGATTGCAAGAGCTCTACTTGTGAAAAATAGAGGGTATGAAATAACTTGGTGGAAAGTTCAGCTGAGAACAGGAACATCTGGGGCTTATTCATGGTTTTTCAGAAGTTTTTGAAGCTTTTTTATGAGCTGGGTTGACCTCAGATTGAGGAGGAGATTTTTCAACTGTTAAACAGTTTTTTCTTCACATTCCTAAAGTCATATTGTGTTCAGCTTGTTAATATCTGCACAGAGGGCCTTGGGCAGAGTCGGCCAGAGAAGCATGTTTTCGGGACATATTTCCCCATAGCTGTTATTTCCCTTTCTTGTTGAGGATTTGCATGTGTCCCTTTCATCCATGCGTACAGCAGATTCCTCCACAAATAATTGCATTTGACATCACAGTTGTTAGAGAAAATGCAGGGGAGGGGGAGAATCCCCATCTCCCTCACACCGAGACAGCTGGAGGGAGGAAGCAGGTTAGACGGGGAAATGGATAAACATACCTGGAATGTAGCAGCAGGTAATTCTGTCTGTGTTAGTCACCATAATAGCTTGCACGTTGGAATATCAATGATGTAGATTCCAAGATGTCTAGAATCCAGAAAGAAAAAGAAAATTAAAAAACCACCACAAATCAACACCCAGCATCCCATTGACTTATTGGGCCTGACGCTGGAAACACTGGCAAACGTGTTTAGTTACTATCCAGGGAGCGTGTGCCAAGGAGCTTTTTTTTTTTTTTTTTTTTGCTAGAAAGGAGCTTAGGTCATTTCTGGGGAGCTTCTGATGGCCAAAGCAAGCGCATATTGCCGGGAGACCCCAAACCCAGCTTCTGATGGGCTGGGGGAGGAGGTGTCATCAGATTGCACTACGGGCAGAAGTTCCCATCACTGGGACCCTCAGAAAGGGAGACTCTTTGAAAAGGAGTGTGTGTTCCGGGTGTGATGGTGTTGAAAAAAGCAAAAAAAAAAAAAAAAAAAAAATAATCGATGCGCTAACACTACGACCAGAAGAAACTTTCTATGTTAGAAATGAAGCAGTACTGCCCAAAGAGAAGCCCTCATTCTTAATGGTCTGCAAAATGTTCTGTGGCTGAAACTCTTGGAGGTAAGTCAGTGATTTGGTTTTTCTTTCTCTATTAACTGGCAGGCCTACAAAGGTTCCGTGCAAGCAAAAGAATTCAAACAAATTTCCAAAAATTTGACATTTGAAAATTTGGGGAGTTATTTGGACACAGATGTTCAGTGTTCTGTATTGCGTTTATGTTCTGTGCCAGGCTCCTTGATTAACAGCTAGAAGACATACAGACAGTTTAATAAATCAACACATAGAACTTGAGCTTCTATTCTAAATACATTTATTGTTTATTCAGCCACCGAGTGCCAGACTCTCCACTCGGCCCTGGGAATCTAGAGAGGCCCAAAAATGAATCCGATAGAGTTCTACCCTCAGAAAGCCTTTGGCCTCCTAGAACAGAGAGACGTGGGCTCAAATAATTGCGACACAGGGCAGAATGTGATTGGGATTTTTTTAAAAATTTTTTACTGTTTTTTTATTTATTTTTGAGAGAGAGAGACAGCATGAGCAGGGGAGGGTCGGAGAGAGAGGGAGACACAGAATCTGGAACAGGCTCCAGGCTCTGAGCTAGCTGTCAGCACAGAGCCCGATACGGGGCTCGAACCCACGAACCGTGAGATCATGACCTGAGCCGAAGTCGGACATTTAACCCACTGAGCCACCCAGGTGCCCCCTGATTGGGATTTTAAGACAGGTCCAAACGAAGTGGCATGGGCACACCGATGAAACAGTTTGATTTGGCTGAAGGGACTGGGGAAGAACTTGTGGAGGAAATGGCAAATGAGACAGTTCCTGGAGGAGACATAGAATTTCAGCAGAAGAGAACACCATGGGCAAAGTGTGACGGTGTGACACTGCATGGTATATTGAGTAGTGGAGGTGTGTGGAGAGAATGGTGGGCATCAGGGTGGTGTGCCATGGACAGTTCTGAATTTGAGTTAGGAGTCCAGGAGAAAAGCCTAGACAGCTGAATTTTTAAAATTTGGAATGGTAGCATTCCCTTGGAACCTAGTCTTCTAGGAACAATATTAGAATGCAGCCTCTGCTCTTTGGGGGCCCACAATTCAATGAAGAGGCAGGGCATTCGTTTTTATCTGCGCTGGAAAACAAAACCACCTCTGTACCGTATGATACAATACGCATGGGCACCAGGTGAGGAGTGGATATAGGAAAGCAGCCGATATATTATTGGTGATCTGTTGTTTTTGAGGCCAACTTGGAGCCGATGGGGTATGCCCCTCCATCCAAAGGTCACATCTTTCCTAGGCAAACACAGCCACGAACCACGAACAGACTTTATTCATCAACACTAGTGGTTGGGAAGGAAGGAGACAGAGGAGAAAAGGCTGGCAGGCAAAGGAACAAGCAATTCATTTTTAGGTTGGAGAATGAGAAAATTAACTGATCATAAATTCCAGGTGATTAGTTTTTCTCCTGCTTTATCATGAATAAAGAACCTGTTCACATTTTGAAAGTAACACCTCATAGTACAGAATGGAATAAGCAGGCAGGCCAAGTTCCCCCTTTGTTTTTGTAAAGGTGTGAGAAGAGGAAGTTTGTGTGACCCACATCTCGACTCCCTGGGGGACAAAACCCCTTCTCATCATGTATGAACACATAAGTATTTGACACTTCCTGCTGCACTGAGAATAGGTTCAATTCAAATAATTTAGTTATGACTCATTTTGCGTGCCAGGTGTTTACACATCTTTATTATTTTGCCTCTAAGAATTTCATAGGTTTGGAAGATAATCCTTGGGTGAATTAACGTTGTCCCCAATCGAGTTCCTATCTGGACACCATTATTCAAGTCCCTGTAGACGGCCTTGAGGGGAGCCCCGGGGAGAGTGTGGTTTCCTAAGAGCGAACTTCCTTACTCTCCCCTTGGATCTGGTTGGCTAAAGCATCTGCTGCCTTTTAAAGCATTATTTTTCCCAGTTCGTTTCCATTACCCTATACCACAAGGACCAGTGCACCTGTTTTATACTGGAAAGGAAGTAAGTGTCAAAGTGAGAACAAAATAAGGACAATTGGCTCATTCCAGGTTTGCGTGGGACTGCAGTACAATTGCTCTTCCCACTGTGGGAAGAGGGGGAGAAAATCAGCCACCAGAGGAAGGAGTGTTAAAGTGTGCCTTGTGTCCACATCCACTCCAGCTAAGATCCCTGTATTTATTTATCTTTAAAATTTCCATTATCGAAGTAGAATTGGCCTACAGCGTTATATTCGCCTCACGTGTACAACACAGTGATTTGACAAGTCTACCCATGACTTGGTGTGCTCACCACGATAAGTGTTGTTACCCAGCTATCATGCCTTCAAGTCACCCCCAAGCATGCCAAGTTCTTATTCTGAAGTGAATTTTCTAGAGACACTACCTTCTGAATAGTGTGGGAAGATCTGCTATAAGACCATGCGAGCCACCTCCCCCTCCTCAACGCGGGTCGATGCAACAGCGAAGGGTCAGGACTTCAGAGGACTCCGTTTTGAGTAAGATGTGATGCCAAGGTTGCAGTGACTTTCGGGTATTAAAGATCCCGTAGCACTTCTTAAAGGAGTGTTTGCCCTGACCTCCTGGGCCAAAGTTCACATCTGGTAATTGCATCTGTTGACATTGGCTTCCCTTGTCCCTCTCAGCTGCGTACAATATTGCCTCTTTCGCATCCTGTCTCAGACTGTTGTATAGTGTTGTTCTGTGCCTATTAAAGAGCAATTGCATTTCACCCAGCAGGGAATGCACGCGGAAACCCTTTGGGAAAAGTGGTGCTATAGACATGTCAGATCAACAGCATTTGTTTCTTTTGTGAGCCAGGAAGTGTAAGTGTAAGAAACAGATGCAAACAGTGTTCAGGGTAACTGTTCATGTGTTTGGCAGATTCAGCAGTGACCACATGCAAGGCCAGATAGGCCAAGGATCCAGAAGACCCCTTATCGATAGGAAAATGAAAGCAGAATGTTTTTTGAAAGTCATTGGGGGGGGGGGGTGCCCTGTAAGTTCAGAATAACATCTGAGGAATTTTGGAATTTTCTGGAAGGTAGATGGCTTCTATTTGTTTGGGTCTCTGCTTTTTATGTACACAAACGCATTTAATTCCCATAACCCTGTAAGATAGGTATGACTAGAAGTCTAATTTTATAGCATAGGGAAGTAGGGGTTAGTGATGTTCAGGGATCTAAGGTCTCACTTCTAGCAAGTGGAGAGAACAAAAGAGATAGGAATCCAGGCCTTCTGACTCCAAATTCTTGACTCTTTGCAGAATACCATAGTTCAGTGAGTATGTTGGTTATGATTTGATGAATGGAGCATGGATCTGGCATACCTCCTAGGTACATTTAAAATTGTTTTTAAGTTTATTTATTTATTTTCAGAGACAGAGAGAGAGCATGGGTGGAGTAGGGGCAGAGAGAGAGGGAGAAAGAATTCCAAGCAGGCTCCACACGGTCAGCAGAAGCCCAGTGTGGGACTACACCTCAGAAACCATGAGATCAAGACCTGAGCTGAGATGGAGAGTTGGACGCTTAACCGACTGAGCCACCCAGGCGCCTCCTAGATAACGTTTTAAACACTGAGTTACTAGAATTGGGGGGGATTTTTGAAAGTCTAGTGTTTTTGACACCTGATGGTTAGGACCAAAATTTCAAAATGTTAGCTGTTTTAAACAATAGAAACCTTTCTAAAATAGACTTCCTTACCTTCCTTACCTTAGAGCAGATGGACATGCTCTAAGTTGTCACTGCAGCGTCAAAGATTCTTTTTGGCTACTTGTGCCTCTGGCTCTGGCCCAGAGACCTCCAAGCCTCACAGAATAGTTCAAATAAGTACTGCCTTGCTGGCGCATTGTCATTTTCAGGTGGCTCCTGTGTTGTTGGGTAAACAGTGGCATTTTGCATCCGTGAAAGAGTGAGTATACATTGGAAATGACTAAATCTACAAAGTAAGTAGTTTACTCATTGGACAGGACCTGTCTGTCCCGATATATGTTTATTGCTATTAAATATTGGCTGTGGGAGCTATGAGTATGGAATTAGGTGAGAGGTAGAGAAAAGAGCTCATGCGTACTCTAATAGAAAGAAGTATACACTGAGCAAAGTGACACATTTCCTAAGGGACAAGGCAAAATAAAGCAAATATGGAGAAAAGTGGGAGACATAGGGATAGAAAGGAGAGATTGCACTAGCATTGTAATTTAGTCTTAAAAAGCATCACGTTGATCTTCATGGAGTTATGTGTGTCTTAGCTGATGGCGTGATCATGGTGGCTGAAAGCTAGGTAGGCTAAGGAAGGAGTCTGGCAAGATGTTGCTGGACTAAAGATGGCATGCATTTTCATCCATGCTTGAGTTCCTCCCTTTGTGCAAAGATATTTTTACCATTTTATTGAGATAGAATTTACAATTCATATGCACCTACGATCCGAAGCTTGAGTAAATGTGTACAGTTGCGCAATCAATACCTCTATCTAATTTGGAACGTTTCCATCACACCAACAAGCTCTACCATGCCTGTTTACAGCTGCGTCCCAGCCCCAGCCCCAGGCAACCACAAAACTACTTTCCATCCCCACAGATTTTCCTTTTCTGAACATTTCATACCCATTCTGAACATTACATGCAATGGAACTGTTATACAAGATGTGGTCTTTTGGGTCTGTCTTCTTTCACTTAGCATAACATTGAGGTTCACGTATGTCGTGGCATGGAGCAGGACTCTGTTGCTTTTTGTTGCCAAGTAGGACGTCAGTGTCTGGATATACCATATTTTGTTTATCCATTGACCAGTTGATAGATATTTGCGTTGTGTCCAGATTTACACTGCTGCAAACAATGCTGCCACGCACATTCACATTACAAGTCCTTGCGTAGACATATGTTTTCATTTCTTTCGGGTAGATACCTAGGCGTGTAATGGCTGAGTCGCATGATAAATGTACATTTAATTTTTGAGAAACTGCTATTTTCCAAAGTGGTTGTACCATTTTTACATTTCCCGTGAGCAAAGTATATCCGCATCCTATTCAATACTTGGTGTCATTCTCTGACTATAGACTTTCTGGTGGATATATTGAGATATCTCACAATTTGCATCTCCTGGTAGGTCATGTGCTTACCCACCCCTTGTATATCTTTTTTGATGAAGTGTCTATTCAGATCATTTTGCGTGGGTATTTTATAGTTTAAATAATGGGAGGGAAGTAGAAAGAATGAGAATACGCTAGGAGATTCTCACTCATCTCCCTTCCACATGCGAATTAGCCTTTGTTTCTTTTTGTAGTTGTTCTGGGGGTTATCTTTATTTGCTTTGTTTTGAGTCAATAAAGGACTGAGGTGCTCTACGGTAATCACTGGGCTAAACAGAATTTCTGAGGACATTGATAATCTTCTTGGTGGAACTAGAATTTCTGTGCTCTGGGGCAGAGGTCAAGTTACCTTAAACTGGTGGAATGTTACAAAGTGCTTTCATATGTATGACATCTCATGGACTCTTCACAGTGGCCCTGGGAGGTACCACTTTTATTATCTGCTTTTCACAGGGCAGACTCTGATTGGGCAAGTGACTTGTAAAAGTGTAATCAGCTGGTAAATTGGTAGAGCTGACTTTTGACCCCAGATCTGGCTCCCAATCCTCTACTCTTTCCATTGTAGCAGGCAGCCACGCTGCAAGGTCCACTTGGGTTTCATGTGTCAGAACTCCAGCAAAGCCTAGACCAGCACCTTCAGGATATCACATGTGGGAATGGCTGCCGGACAAACTTTCCGGAAGCATTTCCTCCGTTACCTGATTGAATGGTTTTGCCCGTTTGCCCTTGGCCCAGATGTCTGGGTCTCTGTATTAAGGACAACCTGATTGTAATCTGGAAACAATGAGGACTCAGAACATCTGTTGAGAAGCGGAAATCTAATAGATGAGAGGGCATAGCCTGATTGGAGATTATTTTAGGAGCAAATCAGTGTACATAAAACCAACCAAACAATGTTCAGTTGACAAAATGCTGACTTTTAGGATCAAAATATTGTAAAACAATATTGAATGAGGAAATGAGAATACTTGTGTACTTTTTACTGGAGAAATTAGTTCTTAGTTTATTATATTCAGGGGCACCTGGGTGGCTCGGTTGATTAAGTGTCTGACTCTTGATTTCAGCTGAGGTCAAGATCTCATGGTCTGTGAGTTCGAGCCCCGTGGCACTGTTAGTGCAGAGCCCGCTTGGAATTCTCTCTCCCTCTCTCTCTCTCCTCTCTCTCTTTCTCTCTCTCTCAAAAAAAAAAAATAAATAAACTTAAAATTTTTTGTATTAGATTCACTGGCCCCTAAGCGTTTAAGAATGTTTTGTTGTAGGAGGCGGGGTGGTGGGTAACAGTTCTGTGTCATTCAAGGGCATGTTTTTAAACATTTTGTCTGTTTGGGCTCATAAATCACTGAAAATGCACCAGAATTTCAATATTCTAATATCCATATGAAGACTCCCAAGCTGCCTCACATACTCAGATACAGCACACACACACAAACATAGCCTTTGTTAGATGATACACCTTGGTTGGGGTTGGAAAACATGGTTATCATTACTGGGGAATGCAAGAGAAATACGAAACACAGTCCCCCTAAAGAGCTTACGTGTTATGAAGCAGTTAATATTCACACATAGAGAACAATTAAAAAATAATATATGGCAGAGCCTAAGAAACCGCTAAATTGAGCACAAGAACAATAAGAGTTGTGAGAAGGAGATGATCATGGGAAGCTGAGTGCTGTGGCCAAGTTTCTACATGAAACTTCTCACTAAAAAAATTTTTTAAGTTGGTTTATTTATTTTGAGAGAGTGAGAGAATGTGCATGAGCAGGAGAGGGGCAGAAAGAGAGGGAGAGAGAGAGATCCCCAAGCAGGCTCCACACTGTCAGCACAGAACCTATGTGGTGCTCGAACTTGCAAACTGTGAGCTCGTGACCTGAGCCAAAAATCCAGAGTTGGATGCTTAATCAACTGAGCCACCCAGGTGCACCTAAACTTTTTAAATTACATAGCGCAGTGTCATGATAGAAGTTTAGAAATTACATTTAAACCAAAGGAAATTAATCCACTTCTAATTTCACTACCCAGAAAGAGCCACTGTTTAGGCACATACTTATTATATATTGTGTTGCTTTTAAAATAAAGAATGTGGGCACGCCTGGGTGGGTCTGTCGGTTAAGCACCACATAGGTTCTGTGCTGACAGTGCAGAGACTGCTTGGGATTCTCTCTCCTTCTCTCTCTGCTCCTCTCCTGCTCACTCGCTCTCTCTCAAAATAAATAAATAAACCTTAAAAATATATAAAAATAAAAAATAAAAATGTTAACTGTTCTTTAAAGAAACTGATGAAAATTCCTCTATTCTGAAAAGTAATCATTATCATTTGCCCTGGCAGTACATCCCGAAGTGTGTTCCTCAGAATTTTAATTGGTGTAACCAACAAGTGTATGAAGAGATGCTCAAAATCAGTAATCATCAGGGAAATGCAAATCAAAACCATAACGAGATACCATCTATTTGGGGGGCCGCTATAAAAAAAGAACCCAGAAAATAACAAATGTTGGCATGAATGTGGAGAAATTGGAGCCGTCGTGTGCTGTTGGTGGGGATGCAAAATGGTGTGACCACAGTGGAAAACAGCACGGTGGCTTTTCAAAAACTTAAAAATAAAATTACCATATGATACAGCAATGCTGTGTCTGGGTACAGATCCAAAAGAATTGAAAGCAGAAACTCAAAGAGACACTCTGACACCCATATTCATTGCGGCGTTATTTACAGTAACCAACAAAGTAGAAGAAAGGCCGAGTGTGCATCAGTGGATGAATGGACAAACGAAATGTGGTCTGTCCGTGCAATGGAAGACTAGTCACCCTAGAATGAAATCCTGTCACTTGCTACAACATGGCTGAATCTTACAGACATTGTGCTAAGTGAAATAAGCCAGTCACAGAAGGTCAAATACTGTATGATTCTCTTACATGAGGTATTGAGAGGAGTTAAGTTCATAGAGGAGAAAGTAGAATAGTGGTTTCCAGGGCTGGGGGAGCAGGCATGGGGAAGTTGTTGTTTAGTGGGTACAGAATTTCAGTTTTGCAAGATGAAAATGTTCTGGAGGTCGGTTGCACCACAGTGTGACCAAGCAGGACACTACTGAACTGCTCATTTTTAAAAAATGGCTAAGATGGTCAGTTTCATATGTATTTTACTGTAGTTTTAAATTTTTCTTGGGGCGCCTGGGTGGCTCAGTCGGTTAAGCGTCCAACTTTGGCTCAGGTCATAATCTCACGGTTCGTGGATTCGAGCCCCGTGTCGGGCTCTGTGCTGACAGCTAGCTCAGAGCCTGGAGCCTGTTTCAGTCTGTGACTCCCTCTCTCTCTGACCCTCCCCTGCTTACGCTGTCTCTCTCTCTCTCTCTCTCTCTCTCTCTTTCTCAGAAATAAACAAAAAATTAAAAAAAATTTTCTTTCAAATGCATTCCATATGCTCACATAAGGAAACCACGGGTTAAACAAAATTAATTCAGTTGGTTTACGGCAGGACCGCTCAGAACCTTTACTACGCTAACATGCGTTATGACTCTCCAAGAAGAGATGTAGCATGATGTGTTTTCCCAATTTATGTGACCATGGGTCGCTTTTTCCAGAGTTTTATGGAACTAGGGGACTGTATTAAGGAATCTGTGTTAGGAAATATTACTATAAAGTCTTGGTGATTTAACATCGTACCTCTTCAATAGAAATTATATTTCAGGACGACACCTGGAGTGATCAGTGCTTATCCCAAAGGAATGTGTTTCTAGAGACAGAATGTCAAGCCCTGCAAGTGCCTAAGAAGAAAAAGAGGTGGGGGCCCAGAGCCACCCAGCACCTCTCAGACCTCTGCTTGCCAACAGCCAACTATTCTGCCTACTTGCATGATCAGCCCTGCATTTTGGCAATTGAGAGAAGAGGCCCTCAAATTTAGAAACTATTCTTAGGAGGAATAATCTTCAGTATCTGATTATAAAATTTCGTGATTTCATTAAGGCATCCAGTCATTCCAGTAAAGGCAGCAGACATTTCTAAGCGGGAGCTTGAATGCGGTGCTAGAAATTTTGGATGGACAGAATGCAGGTCAAGGGAATGATAATTCTCTGGGTTGAATATCTTTGTGTGTAACTCTAAACGAGAGGTTGCCAGTAGGTTTAAATGTACTGTAGTTGAGTTAAAGGAGGATGTCATGGTTAAAAGCCAAGAATTTCCTCTAGGAGCAGGTGAAAAAACAGCTGACATTCCTGATTGTTTTAATGACTTTTCCAGACCTAAAGCCTGTAAGCATTTTATTAACATTTGATTAGCAATTATTCCTTACTGTGTTGAAGCTGAAATTAGGATCAGGTTTCCTTCCATTGCCATAAAACAAAACAAAACAAAACAAGACCCCCAAATAACTCAACTTGCATGAAGAATCATTCCAAATAATTTCCCCCTTTCCTCTCCTTAGCAGTCTCAAAAACTCATGGACTGTCAGAGCTGGGAAAGACTTAGTACTCATACCGTCCAGCTCCCTGCTCGAATATGTGGGGAAAGCAAGGCCCAGAGAGGGGAAGAGATTTCCCCTGAGATTCAAAGAGTGGCGGGGCTGATCACACCTCACTGCTTCCCTAGTGCTCTTTCTGATTCACAGATCTGTGGGGGCCCAATATAGCTCTGACTCCAGGTCAGATTTGTTTATACTTTATTAGACAAATGAATAACAGGGGTTTTATTTGAATGCCAGAATACAATTTCTCTTAGGTAATAGAATTTGTAAGCTGAGCATGAAACTTAAAACCTGAAATAAATCAGTGTTCACAGCATGTAAGAATGTATAGTCAACTGTAATGTGACATTTTGTTTTATGTGTAAACATATAGCGATTAGGTCAAATATATCCCCTGGAATCACTTGGTGGCTTTGATTCGTGTGGATGCCCACGGCAGATTTACTCCAATTCTAAAGGGAACTGGTATTGTGAATTATCTGGCTTTATAGGAACACTGGCTGATATACCCTATTTGTAAGTGATACACAGACTACGGAGCTAAATTAAAACCAGGAAATAGTTGACATGTTAGGAAAAGTTGCCTAGAATATAAAAGAGGTAAAATGTACGTTGCTTAAAAAAAGGGAGCTTTTTGTAATTTTCACATTTGCTTGCTAATTAGCATATTGGTGTATACCTGTTTAAGACCATATGCCATTGACCAGTTTAAAAGCCACCATCAATCAACCAGTTAGGGGGACAGTTCCGATGTCAACCCAATGATTTATCTCCTGGTTCTCTTCAAGGGTCCTCAGTACATTAGAACAGTTAGGATGGGGACATGGTATTTTTGATAGTCGCTTGGGAGAAGCCATCAACAAAGGCAGATGTTGAGACAGGTACAGTCGAATTCTTTTAGGACAGCTAAACATTATCTGCACAACAGCCTCCAAATGGCAAGATTATAAACAGTAATAAGAATGACAAAGATGGGGGCGGATTTAAAGATTGTTAAAATGCCTGAACCACGAACACTAAAAGTCAAACCAGTTAAGGCGTATTTTCCCTTCTGTCTTAGACTCCACGCTCCTGGATGGATCGACAAATGCCAAAAAGGTGCAGTGGTGCAAACAGGGAGGCTAGTAGGCAGCAATTTCACCAAGAGAGTTACTGGCTTGGTAAATTCAGTACTTGGAGTAAGCATTGTACTCCGGGGTGTTACGTTTAGGCAGGGCCCATGGAGGTAGTCTCCATTTCCCCTCAGAGAGATTGCCCACAAAATCATTCATTTTCCTTATATGTTTGGGATGTGTTTGGAACTTGCTTTTTTTTCTTCTGTTTTGGTAAAAATAAGCTCCCAAATTTTACTTGCGGTGTCCCAAGATACCTGTGGACTGGTACAGATAAATCTTTGAATCACCTAACCTGATTTAGAAGTAGGCCTGTGTTGAATTTGTACTTATCAGATAGGAAGCCAGCATCATTCGTTTAAAGGAAAGATTGTAGCTAAGTTCCAAAAGGATTGGATAGTAATATTTCTTTTGTAAGAAGAAGCTGGAAATATGATGGAAATTTCAGAAGTATAACCACTTCGTATGCCAAGTTTCCCACTTGGTTTCCAAAGAGTCATTCACACAGTGCCTATTGCTATTAACAGTAGGAGTGAATCTAACTTCCCCAGGAAACCATAACCTTCCAATATATTATTCATGGTTTAGGAATCATTTTGATTTTCTACCTCAAGAATTTAGCCAAATGAGAACTATTTGCTGAACTCTTTTTTTCCCCCCCAGTACTTCTTCATGTGCTAAAACTCTGCATGCTCTTGTCATATCAGAACTAGCTATACTGGTTTTCCTTGCATGGCTCACTTTCCCATCGTCTGAATGAGGACTGAAAGCAAATCCATGAGAGAGGCTTGTGGAAGATTAAGACCACTGAGACTTTGGTGTAGTAAGATATTTGATATGCTGGTATAATAGTTTTCAGGCAAGTTGAGATAGAAAAATAAAATAAAGGTTCTCCCTTAAGATTATTCTCAGAAAATATCTTTTCACAGGAGTGGAAACCAAGTCCTGTCTACAAAGAGTAGGACTTTGCAGTGACCTCGTTAATGACAAATGGGAAGTTGAGTCGTAAATGTGGGGTTGCAGATTCTTCCCACTTGGTTGGTTCCCTTTTTCATTTTATTTTTACGGAGATAAAATACACATACCATAAAATTCACCCTATTAACACGTATAATTTAGCGGTTATTAGTATATTGGTCAAGTTGTGCAACTGTCACTGCTGTCTCATTCCAGAACATTTTCATCACCTCAAAAAGAAACCCGTACCCATTAGCAGTCCCTCTCACTACCCCCTCTGCCAAGTACCTGGCAACCACCAATCTACTCTGTTTCTGTGGGTTTGCCTATTCTGAACATGTTAACTTTTTTTAAAAAGTTACTTATTTTGAGAGAGAGAGTGGGAGGGGAGGGGCAGAGAGAGGGGAAAAAGAGAGAATCCCAAGCAGACTCCACACTGTCAGTGCAGAGCCTGATGTGGGGCTCAAACCCATGAACTGTGAGATTATGACCTGAGCCGAAGTCGGACCCTTAACCAACAGAGTCACCCAGGTGTCCCTTATCTGAACATTTTATATCAATGGCATTATATAATATGTGGTCCTTTGTAACTAGCTTAGCATAATGTTCTCTGGGTCTATGTTGTAGTAGGCATCAGTACTTCATTCCTTTTTATGGCTGAATAATATTCCATTGGGTGGGTATACATCACATTTTATTTATCCGTTCATCTATTGATGGGCGTTTAAGTTGTTTCTACCTTTTGGCTATTGTGAATAATGTTGCTGTGACCATTGGTGAACAAGTATCTGTTTGAGTCCTTGGTTTCAATTCTTTTTGGTCTGTACCTCGGAGTGGAATTGCTGGGTCATATGGTAATTTTATATATTTTAAATTTTATAAATTTATATATAACTTATATATATGGAGAGAGGAAATAATAATTTTATATGTGTATTATGTACATAACTTTATTAAGCTACATATAATAATTTAATTTATTGAAGAGCCACCAAACTATTCCCACAACGGCTGCACCGTTTTTACATTTCCACCAGCAATGTATGCGAATTTCACTTTTGCCGTATCCTAACACTTGTTATTTTCTATTTATTATCATGGCCATTTTAGTAAGTGTCAAATATCTCGTTGTAGTTTTGATTTGCACTTCACTGATGATTCGTAGTGTTGAGCATCTTTTCATTGGCCATTTCTATGTCTTCTTTGGATACGTGTTTATTCAGAGCCTTTGTGTATTTTTTAAATTGGGTTGTCTTTTCATTTTGACTTGGAAGAGTTCTTTAGATATTCTGGATACTACACCCTTATCAGATCTGTGGTTTGCAAAAATTTTCACGCAATTTTTGGTTTTCTTTTTACCTTTTTGATACACAAAAGTTTTTCATTTTGATGAAGTTCAATTTATCTACTTTATTTCTTTTGTCACTGCTTTTGCCTCACTCAGGTTCACAAAATTTACCCCTGGGTTTTCTTCTAAAAGTTTTATAATTTTTTGCTCTTACATTTTGGATTTTGGTCCACTTTGAGTTAATTTGTGTATATGGTATGAGGTTGGATTCCAGTATAATTATTTTGCATTTGGGTATCCAGTTTCCCCAGCCCCAGTCTTTTATTTCCAGTCGATCTTCTAATTGTACTATTACTGCAATTGGGATTTTGAAGTCTCTAGTTATTATTTGTAAATTTTCTATTTTTCCTTTCAGTTCTGTCAGTTTTGCTTCAGATCTTTTCAAGCTCTATTGTTAGGTACATATAAATTTATAATTGTAAATTATTGGTGTATTGACCCTTAATAATTAAAAAATGGCCTTATTTGTCTATAGTAACAATTTTTGTCTTAAAATACATTTTGTCTGATATTAGTATAGCCAGTCTAGCTCTTTTTCAGTTACTGTTTGCATGGTATATTTTTTCCATCTTTTTACTTTCAACCTATTTTTGTCTTTGAATGTGAAGTGTAACTCTTCTAGGCAACATATAATTAGATCTCTGACCTTAGATTGGTGAATTTAATCCTTTTACACTTAATGTCATTACTGATATTATAGGATTTACATCTATTATTTTGCTTTATTTTGTATATATGTCTCTTTTTTCCCTGTATTCCTCCATTACTGCCTTCTTTTGTATTAAATAGATTATTTTCTAGTTTATCATTTAATTCCCTTGTTATTTACTTTGTTTTTAAAGTTTTCTTAGTGGTTGCCTTGTGGATTATAATTAACATCGTAATTTCTAGCAATCTAATTTGGATTAATACCCACTTAAGTTCATTAGTATATAAAACATCACTACTACATAACTTTATTTTCTCTACCGTCCTTTGTGCTGTTATTGTCCTACAGTTTAAATCTCTATAGTTATAAGCTCATCCACACATATTTATAATTATTGCATTATGCATTTGTCCTTTAAAACCAATAGAAGCAAATATTTGCTGAACAAAATACAATAATATTACCTATACATTTACCTTTGCTGGTGTTCTTCATTTTTTCCTATGGCTTTGGATTATTGTCTAGTGTCCTTTCATTTCAGCCTAAAGGACTCCTTTTAGCATCTCTTGAAGGGCGTGTCTAATAGTGACACACCCCTTTGGCTTCTATCTGAGAATGTCTTAATTTCACCTTCATTTTTGGAAGGACACTTTTGCCAGATATAGAGTTCTTCATTGACGGTTTTTTTTCTTTCAGTATTTTGAGTGTGTTATCCCACTGGCTTCTGGGCTTCTTGGTTTCTGATGAGAAATTGGCTGTTTCTTGAGTATTACTTATACATTATGAGTTACGTTTCTCATTGCTTTCATGGTTCCCTCTTTGTCTTTGACTTTCAGCACAGAGGTATGAGAAATAATAGGCTCAGATAATTATTTAACATAGAAAGCGAAATTTCACAAGGCAATACAGTGAATGAGTATGCTCTTCGAAAAGCAAGGTAACGTTTCTAAAAGTGTACAGGTTTGGCCTGTATAAAGGAGATATTGTCTTAATGACAAAAGTGAAAGAACTGTTTTCCCAGTTGATGGAAAATAGATCTTATTTCTGGCTGGTATACCTAGAATAAGAAACAGAAGTCAAACTGGGGAAGGGTAGAGTAGAGACATGTTTTGAAAAGAAGGACTGGCTAGCAGCAACAGCAGCCCCCTGCAAACCCCGGTGGCCCTCCAGGTTTTATATTTCTTATTGAGACAGTCATATATTTGCTTTCCATTAGTTAAGGTATCTGCATAAGTGTGAGTAGCTAAGCGTGTGAATTTGTTGGGCCCTTGCTCCCTGGTGTTGTAGATGGTGCACTTATAGCAGAAGGTCTCTGCACTGTCAACTCACAGATGGTGATGCTGGAATTTAGTTCAAGCTTGTAGAATCATTACATACAACTTTACTCATGGTTACACTGTAGATGTTCCTGACTCTTTCTGGAAACGTGAAAACACAAGATGTCTACCATCTGAAATGTCAGGGTAGTCCTTAAACATAGTTGCTATTTAAAGATGTATAAATTACAACTAGCTCACCAAAGTTAATCTTTGGGACAGCAACATATTTGAAGTTTTGATTTAGTTGAAAGCCACTATGACTTATGGATCTAACTTTCAGTTTAACAAAATCAATCAAATGCTTAAATGTGTATGATAGGAAACAAAATGGAATTATGTTTAACTGAATGCAAATACAAGGATTTCAGTATGATTAAGTTTCTCTGAGATGTTTTCAACTGGAATTACTTGGGAATATACAGGAAGAGATGAATGGGAGAAAAGGGAGTACCAATATTTTGGTGGGTTGATTTATCCACTTAAGAGTAGATGAGATGAGGACTTTGGAAGGTATTATTCTACTACCTTCCCAGAACTTCTAGAGAGGAACTCCTTATGGAGTATCTATTTCTTGATGGCAGGCTCCATGGTCTATATACCACTTACCCATGCCGACCTGGGTGTTGGCTGCCACATGCTCCCGGAGGCCATGTCACCCTCTTCCTACCCTGTGATTTGACCAGGTTTGGGTAAGGACCTGGGAAGAAGAACCTCGTTGCCCTCCTCCTGGACCTAAAGGCATTTCACAACTCTCAAGTCCCTTTGCCCCTCTCTTAACTTACTTGTCCTCAACTGATTCTCCTATGATATCCCCCAAGGATTAGACAGAAAGTTAGCATTATTTGCAGCACTGATATGGTTGAAAAGTTGTGCCAACTATTGCCTTTGTGGGCTTGCTTTGCCCATTTGTAAAATGGGGTCGTTAGATCATATGATCTCTCAGGCCTTTTCTAATTCACTTACCATTCCAAGTCTATACCCAAATCCCTTAGTAATGCATTGAATGTAATGCTGAGTACTTCTGAGTCCTCCATACATCTAATTACCTCCATTTCTCATACTGGACACCATTCCGTGAGAGATAAGTTCTCTGCTTCCCAACTATCTCCTGCCCTATTATACCTAGCTAGGACACACAAGTTGATTTCTTCAAACATGAAAATGACCATGGCTGTGTCCAGAAGTAGGCTGAAGCAATCTGATGTTCAGAATGTATGCATATCACCTGGTATATCAAAAGAGGTTAAACATTGTGGAGGAGAGAAACAATTGTTGATTTAACAGAATGTTAACAGAGTGTGACTAAAAGGAATCCCAGAGGATGGTGGAGAAGCCCACGTTAAAACTGGTCAAGTCATCTTTACCTGCTGAGCTCAGTGAAAAACAAAGAAAGGTGGAACCATAAATATGTGTTGGCTACAGTCTGTTATAAGCTGTCCTTTCTCCCTCCCACACTTATATTCTCCTATTGCTGCAACTCTATCAGTACTATCATCACCCAGTTGTTTTGTGGGATAGGGAAGGAGTCCAGGTAAGACATCCAGCCAAGCACTTCAGTCCCAGGAGCAAGCAAAATGTATATACCCCATTCACCAAGGAGAACCAACAGAGAAAATAATTCACCATAATCTTTACTGACATATACCTCGCCAAAATAGCATGGGATCAAGTCCCGCCCAACACTGAGTACAAATTAGCTGGACTGGGTTCCATGATGCTCTTTCCAGACCCTGTGGTTAAATTCTAATAAGCTTCTTAGGAAAAACAAGGGGCCTATGTGAGGAACGGAGTCCGAGGCAGAGCCAGGAGGAGAAATGTTTGATAGGGTTTGGAGTCCAAGAATAAGAAGCAATGATGAGAGAGGCCCAGATGGGAATGGAAATGATTGTATCTTTGCTAGACTTCAACTCTGTGCTTTTTCCAGAGAAGTGAAATTAAGATATGCTACCAAATGGCAAGTATATAGGTACACTAAATTAGTGAGTGTTTTACTCAGGGGATAAAGGGTGAGTTTGAAGAATAGATTAGCCAAATGCTTAGTAGAAATTATTTTGTAAGCATATACAGTCAACCCAGCAGAACATTCTGCAACTAGAATTTCTTTCTGTTTTTAATGTTTATTCAATTTTGAGAGAATGTTTTTCTGTTTTTAATGTTTATTCATTTTGTGTGTGCTTGCACACAAATGGGGGAGGGGCAGAGGGAGGGGGACAGAGGATCCAAAGCTGGCTCTGCCCTGACAGCAGAGAGCCCAATGCTGGGCTCGAACTCCTGAACTGTGAGATCATGACATGAGCCGAAGTCAGATACTTAATCGACTGAGCCACCCAGGTGTCCCTGCAACTAGAATATCTGAATGTAGAATTGCCTAAGTTCACATTGGAAGAATGGTCTCGAACTAGTGATGTTAGTTAGCAGCACTAATGTCAATAATAAGTACATGTAAATGACTGATTTTTGTTAAAAGACCATCTAACCAAACATGGGATTCTGACCAAGTAGTGAATATATTCAAAGGGTTAAAAAATGGCCAAGCTTGAGTTGAACTCCAACGTTCAGTGATTTCCTTTCAAACCATATGCTAAACACTTAACAAAAGGTAGAGCTTGAATTCCTCTGCTATTGCCATTGCACATTCCTTCATACAGTTTTGACCACTCCATTGAAGCCACTTGGGGTACAGAAAGGAAAGCCACACCACAATCAGGAAGTATTTAATCATTTGGTAGCTGCAATGTGTAACTAGGGCTGTCAGTGGCCCTCGTAACATTCCAAAACCTACTGATCTTCTGTGACCAACGTGTTAACAAAACCTATACGTGGTGGATCCAGAGAGAGCCAACTGCTCTAGCATCTTCAATGCTGTATTTACCAAATAAAGCACTGTTTTAGAACACTTCCCAACTTTTCCTATTTGAAAGAATTACCCGCTTCTTCAGTTAATCTTCACTCAAGGAGGAAGGCTAAACAGTATACAAGAGTGCCATTCTTTTGCTTCTTCTGTTTCAGTCTCTAAAAGTATGTGATCAGATATGAATATTATAATAATTTTACTCATACTTCCTGTGGGAGCCCATTTCCCTCTTCAGATTCTATAGCCTAAAACTTGGAAAAGGAAAGGTTTGAAACTCTCTGACCTCCAAGGAAATAGTAACTAGAAAGTCAGAATCTAGTTTTTCATCAAGTCCCAGCTAACTTATTTATACCAGATGTACCGGGTCATTTATTATACTTCAGAATAATACAATTTAGCCTTCATTTTCTGAAACCCATATTGTTGTTGTTTTTTTATTTATTTTTGAGACAGAGAGAGACAGGGCACGAGCAGGGGAGGGGCAGAGAGCGAGGGAGACACAGGCTCTGTTTCACAGAATTGCTTCAGATTCAGCTCCAGGCTCTGAGCTGTCAGCACAGAACCCAGTGTGGGGCTCGAACCCACGAACCGTGAGATCATGACCTGAGCCGAAGTTGGACACTTAACCGACTGAGCCACCCAGGTGCCCCATACCTGAAACCCATTTTAAGGCTCCTATTTTTCAAGTAGTGTACCAGAGAAGGAAAACTGTTTCCACTGAAAACCTATTTTTAAATGCTGATCTAGACCTAGTCTTTAAAGGAAGGAAGCTTTGACAGGAAAACTAGAGGCATCTCAGCGATCCTTGGCGGGCCAGCGGCCTTCCAGAAGAATAGTGAACCATAGTTCTCCAGCCATTGAGGTTGATCCTTCAAGCCCCGTGCTTGATGACATGGCTAACTGTGGTTCATACACAGAAGTTATTTTTAGAGGAAAGAGTTTTCATTTCCCAAAAGTATAACCACAAGATGTCTATTTGGAATGAATCAGATTTATACACTAGGACAATAGTAAAAGCTCAGATCAAGCGTGTGTAACCTCAGTTCCCTGAGGAAGTATGTACTCTCTTAGCCTGGGATCCTTTCCCTCTGTCAATGGCCCTCATCTAACTCAGGCAATTCCTTTGGAAACCGAGCGGTGCTGTGGGGTTTCACAGATGTCTTCCAAGTTAGGTTTTCCTCACAGAAAAAGTTTTATTTTGTCCTTGTGGCTCTTCACAATGATTTAAACCTGACAGAGGGACAACAATTCAGTAATCTTCAACAATGGTGGTAGCCAGAGTCAGATGCTTTCACAGAGAAATTGGACGTGGTGGCCTGCAAGGGCACCCTGCTACATTTGCATTTTGTGGCCACACCCGGCAAATCGGCCTGTCTGGCCAGCGTTTTGAGTCTACGCCAGCCTTGACTCCAGCCTTATAAATGGGACTGTATTTATGGGACTTTTGGCCCCTTAAGCTGAGATTTAGTCTACAAGGCTGGAGACCTTACTGGAAGGCATTATAGTTGGTTAAGCGTCTGACTCTTGACTTCTGCTCAGGTCATGATCTCGTGGTTTGTGGGTTTGAGCCTCATATCAGGCTCTGTGCTGACAGTGTGGAGCCTCCTTGGGATTCTCTCTCCCTCTCTCTGCCTCTCCCCTTCTCTCTCTCTCTCTTTCAAAATAAATAAATAAACTTTAAAAAAAAAAAGAGGAAGGCATTACTGAACCCAAAATTAGCACACACAAGCTGACTAATCTGGCAAACAGAATATTCACAGGAAATTGGAAGAGGCTCACTGGGTGGCCTTGAGAATCCTATCTAGCCACTTACTATTTTGGTTGGCCACATCCCTTTGGGTTAGTTGGTTCATTTGCTTACATGCTTTTTTAATTTTAAGTAGACTCCATGCTAAAACTCAAACTCATGACCCTGTGATCAAGAGTCGCGTGCTCCATGACTACGGCAGCCAGGTGCCCCTGACTTCACCCCACTTTATCAGAGTAAGAGGCTTCCTTAACTGGAGCAAAAATATGGCACCTGCCTCTCGGGGTTGCCCCAATAAAGTGAATGCTGGCAGTCAGTCACTTAGTCTATGTGTGTATCTGTCTAACGTCAGTGTATCTGAGGGCTCCCTGGCAGGAATCAGCTGTTTCCACACCAGAGCAATAGTAACGGCATACCAAGGCAGGGTTCCAGAGATGGAGAGTGGGAGACATCACAAGATGGTGAATAAATGGCTTATTTGCTTTGTCAACCCATTGGTTCGTTCATTCTTTCAGTTACCAAGCATTTCCTGAGCACCTACTAAGTCTCAGGCACTGTTTGAGTCCCAGGACCGTGCCCTTTCCCAGTTCATGATGGAGTACAGAAGCTCTCATCTCCGACTCCACTCCAAATCCTACTAGCCTTACATTGGCTCCCCCTAAACAGTTGTCAAGCTAAAAATGGGTATATTGTCTCACATTGCTCTCAGCAGCCATTACCTTATTTGTAAAAGGAAGCTAATAATACTTGCCCTGCTGCCTCATGAGGGTCCTGGATGGGTCAACGAAGAAAGCAGATATGGAAGTACCTTTAATTATAAAAATTAAAAAATGCTGGGGCACCTGGGTGGCTCAGTCGGCTCAGCATCTGACTCTCAGTTTCAGCTCAGGTCATTATCTCACAATTTTGTTGGTTTGAGCCCCACGTCGGGCTCTGGGCTGACAGTGCAGAGCCTGCTTGGGATTCTCTCTCTCACCCTCCCTCTCTGCCCCTCCCCCACTCATGCTGTCTCTGTTTCTCTCAAAATAGTAAACTTGGAAAAACTTAAAAAAAAATGCTGATAGCAATGACACATTATTTTTTTGAGGGCCTACAGTGTTCCACAGAAAGAGTCCTATCCAGGCGGTAACTGAATGTCAACTGATACTTTTCAGAATTCCTTCCCTTCAGAGACTCAGATTTTAGAAAGACATTGGTTTTAATATATATCATTGTGTGAACACTTACTGTGCACCAGATACTAGGCTCATGCTTCATGTGGATTTCCTCATTTAAACCCCACAGCAATGTAGTGTGGGAGATGCGTACAAATATTGTTATACCCATTTTATAGATAAGAAACATAAAGTTTAGAGGAGTGAAAGCACAATTGGTTTATAGTAACTAGTAAATGGTAGAGTCTAGATTTTGAATGCAGGTTTTCTGACTCTAAAGTATGAGCTTTGAAGCATTGTGCTGTACTTCCTCTTGGAAAAGAATAAAACTCTATAAAGTTCTGAGCTATTGGTAATATTACCATATATATATATATATTTTAATTTTAAAGCAGTGAGGGGCGCCTGGGTGGCTCAGTCGGTTGAGCGTCCAACTTCGGCTCAGGTCATGATCTCAGTTTGTGGGTTCGAGCCCCACGACGGGCTCTGTGCTGACTGCCAGCGCAGAGCCTGGAGCTGGTTTCAGATTCTGTGTCTCCCTCTCTCTCTGACCCTCCCCACTTATGCTGTCTCTCTGTCTCTCTCAGAAATAAATAAAACATTAAAAAAATTAAAAAAAAAAAAAGCAGTGAGCAGTGGACAGCTTCCTAAAACTGCACAGAACTATTTCTGCCGCGGAGAGGGAGCCCCACTGAACTCGCTTTCATTTTATCACAAGTTTGCTTCTTTCACATCCTGGTTTGCTTTACCATCTAGACATGTATTTAATTGGGAGGACTTATTTTGCACAAGTTTCAGTGCTGCGTTAACAAACCTAGAGTAAAAATCAGGGGAGCTGGAAGTCGCAGAGAAGGCGTGTGCTGCGAATAAGAGGCGGACATGGAAGCAATCGCCAGACAAGAGCGGATCTGGGCGTGGGTGGCCTTCTTACTGACTCCATACGAAGCACAGCTTCCATCCAGCAGGTCTCTATGCTCTTCTCGGCTAACATCCCTGCACGCATCCTCCGAGCACAGACCCTGATCTCACTGGGAGCACCCAGATGGGTTTCCTCAGGGAGCTCTGGTGGTGCAGTCAGCGGGTGGTGCTCATCCGGAAGGGTTTCCTCAGACCCCCTGAGAAACTTCCACTCAGCCTTCTTCCTGGTGGCTCAGTGTTTGGCGGTGGAGCGCTCCTTGTTTTGCCTCACAAGGCATTTGTAATAAGCTCTTTATGTCTCCTTCCGGGGCTGCTACCGCTGCTCCTTCTCCTCCTTCCCTTCTTCCTCTTCAGGATCGTCATTATCCTCAGCAGCAGAGTTAACATGTTCAAGAACTTATTACCTTGCCAAGAAACGTGCTAAACACCTTACACTCAGTAATCTGTTTATTTGTCCATTCATCCACTTAATGAATATTTATTGAACTTTCATTTTGTACCAAGCACTGTGCTGTATCCACACTTGGTAATCAAAACAGAGCGGTACCCCTTCTGTTAGTCTAGGGAGATTTATAATTGCAAACTGTGGAAGGTTCTACGACAGAAGGATACACGGGACTATGAAAGGTGAATGAATAGCATTATCTTCCGTTTTACAGGTAAGGAAACTGAAGCTCAGAGAGATTAAATAACTTGCCCAAAGTAACACAGCTAGCAAGTAGGCCAAGGAAAGATTCAAATCCATGCTGGTCAGATTCCAAAGCTCACACTCTTAACTGCTATACTTTATTGCCTCTCCAATGTGTGAAGTGCATATATAGCCGTTAATTCTAGCCCTATACATTTGGGTTCTGGCCTCGTCTCAAATGTGTGGAGTTGCAATTGTTTCCAATTAGTTGTGGCTGTGGTTTGGTGCATTTGTTCAAAGAAAGTGTGCATGCAGAACAGAGGTCACGTGCCCTGAGTCCCGTGGATGTGCACAACGTATAAATAATAATGGCATTCCAGAAAAGCTGGGATTCATTGGAATCGCTGCATTTGTTTCCCATTAGCCTGTGCTACTCAAGTACAAACAGTAAAGCATGTGTTTACATTGCTGTGGACATGGAAAGCCGGGCCCCCACAGCATTCCTTGCAGGTTGTATAAAGCTGAGCATCCAAATAGTTCAGAGTCAGTTTTGTAAGCCCAGCTTAATAGCTTTAAAATGTAACCTGGATTCCAGATATTAAAAAACCGCCCAGAGAGAAGTATGCGAGTGGCCCAAAGAGACAAGGCCAGCTAAATCCTCAAACTATGTACCAAGCCCCATATTTGCAGTTATCTGTTTTGTTTCTTATCCTTTATTTTTTAAGAAGCTAAAGAGCTGAAAGTCCAGAAAACTCCTAGCCATGTAGCAGCAGTAATGGAATTTTTCATTCTGTCCTAACCAGCTGTCTGAAGCTTTTCAAAACAAGCCTGTTTATGATGAGATCGTTTGGTTAAGACCGAGTAGATGGCAAGGCTGGGAAACACAAGTTGGAGGCATCGAATACTATTATCTCCCCTCCCAGGTCTCCCAGCCAATAACAGAAGGCTTTCCCATCAAACTATAGCTCACAGCTAGCATCTGAGAAGGTGAGATTGAACTGGAAATCATCTCCAGTAAAGGCAGTCGAGATGGCAAAGGTGTGAAACGAAGGCCCCATTAGTTGATTCGTTTGCCTAACACAGCATGTTTTTCTTGAAGAGCTCTGTGCTTGGAAGCAGAAGCCTTTATTTTTATTTCTTTTAAGTTTTTATCTGCTTGTTTGTTTGTTTCTAAAGTAACCTCTACACCCAGCGTGGGGCTCAGACTCATGAGCCCAAGATCAAGAGTCGCACGCTCCACCGAGTGAGCCAGCCTGGCGCCCCCAGAAGCCTTTATTTTTAATGAGGTCTCTGTCACTTACCCAACAACTTGGTCAAGTTATGTCCTCTCTGGGAGCCTCAGTGTCCTCCCTTGATGTGGGAAATAGGGATGGTAATCTTCCCCGCTGCACAAATTGGCGGTGGGGAATTGCGGGTTCCGTGAGAGAGCACATGTTAAACCCTAGCACAGTGTGTGGCTGATAAGGTTCATATCTTTGCAATCAAGATAATTCCAAGAGGCACGTTATTTATACCATATAGACAGATCAAGAGTGGCTGTTCTTCCTGGTCTAATTTCAGCATATTTGATCCCCCTGAGAACAACAAGTATGTTCTTTGATCTTTGTTCTCCTGCCAACCAAGCACCAGAAGAGCTCTGGCCAAATCACATCGTCCTGTGCCCCAGTATTCTTTTGCTATCCTGGTTATGGTTTTAAGAACATGGAATTGCTATATTCTAGGAAGCCCTCTCTTCTCTTACACTGTGGTTCTCATTTTCTTACACAATTATTCCAGGCTTTTTGGTTCCTTTTATTACACAGCCCCGAATACCTGTTCCAAAGCTAACTTTAAATATTTCACTTTCTAATCAAACGAAGTCACTCACCTTTACACAAGGGTATTTTCATTGACTACAAAGACAAAAGGTCATGATGTCTATACTTAAGTGGAAAGGAAATCATCAGATGGAATTTACTCTTTGAAAAAAAAATGGTTTGAAGAGTACATATTAAGGATTCAAACACGCATGAGGGTGAGGTGACTTTTCATCAAACATGATTTCAGAGGGTTTCTGGGAAGTAGAGTGACACTGGAGCAGCCTTTCTTAAAGTGACTCACTCATGGCGAGACGGTGGGGAACAGATCTAGTTCAAAGTGCAGATCTGTGCTCTACCTCGGGCCTACTAAATCAGAAGCTCTGTGGATGGGGCCTGGGAGCCTGAGCTTTTAACAGGTATCCTAGGTGATTCTTACGGACATTAAAGACTCACTCCTATGGTGTATGAAAGTGTACATACCCTTTTTTAAGGTTT
Source organism: Hyaena hyaena (assembly GCF_003009895.1). NCBI lineage: Eukaryota > Metazoa > Chordata > Mammalia > Carnivora > Hyaenidae > Hyaena > Hyaena hyaena. The sequence continues at coordinate 1,224,942 of NW_024080795.1, forward strand.
ATTTTTTTTAAAGTAATCTGTACTCCCAACATGGAGCTTGAATTCACAACTCTGAGACCAAGAGCCGTATGCTCTACCAACTGAGCTAGCCAGGCGCCCCTGAAAAATGGATATTCCCTTTGACCCAGTGATCCTACTAATGGGAAACTAAGGAAATAACCCAAAATACGGAAAGAGTTATGTGAAAGCTCCTGGTGCTTCATTTTTACTTACAAGAACAAAAGAATGAGAAGCAATGTCAATATTCAGTATTAGGAGCGTGGTGAAGTGAATTGCGGAAGATTCCTTAAAGGCACTGTGTACGTGTTGTGTCACATTTAAAGCATTACTTTTACCACATTTATTCATTACAACAATTCTGTGAGGCAGGCATTATCTTCCTCATTTTACAAACGAGGACTCTGAGGTTTAGGGAGAATAAACAGCAGGTAATAAATGGAGGGTGGAAGCTAATAACGGGGAATTCCAGCATCCCAATCCAAGTCAGTCTGATTCTAAAATCCAAACTCACCTATTTAAATCTATAGGCATTACAAAGAAGCCCACCTTTGAAAACACAGATGTTGTTTCTTAGAGTTTGGTAATTGGGGATTTTTCCTGATTTCTCTTTCCTTTCCCCTTGGTATATTATATTGATACTTATGTAATTAAAGTATTAGATTATAAATAAAAAATTGATTGTCTATTTATACACCTTTGATAGTTTCATGAAGCTCAACCAGAAGTTCAAGGAGGGCAGTAGCTGTAGAAAAAGCTGGCTGTGAAAAAGGCCTTGTATGCTTCCCGCTAAAGCATGCCAAGTCCTGCGTGGCAGAAATGTCAGGCTTATAGAATGATGATGGGGGTTGGGGGGTGAAATCATCAGACCTGTGTTTTAATAAGATAGTTTACATTGATAATCATTATTCTGAGCCTTGGCTTTTAAAAAGCTATCAGGATAGTGTCCTTTGAAAATGGCAAGCGGTTAATCAAAAGCATTAGGCACCTAAAGTTAACTGATTTGTGTGCAAGGCCCTCATAACTTTCTTTTTATAAAGTGAGTGTTCAGTCTGGAAGACATTGTAAAGAGGGAGAGAGGGAACAGAAAGGTCAATATTGTGAATTGTAATTAGCTGATTTGATTTCTGTGCCAAATTCCCAGCTGTACGAAATCCACAGTACAATGTCGCTGGCATTCCTTCATCTCTGACACGTTACCCTTCTTTCAACACTCTGGAGCTCTAGACTCTTCTTTAGGACTTTTGCATTAATAATGGTTTTCTAGATTTGGATTTGTTTTCTTAATGTGTGAGGGTTAGGCTCACCAGCAGATGTCTGTGTAATGAAGCATATACCATAATCCTTCAATGTTGACGTTGTCTCCAAAATGGGAGTGATTTAAAACTAAACAAGTAATCTCACGGGCAAAATTTTGAAGACATTTTAATTGTACTTAAAAAAAAAATTGAGGGGCGCCTGGCTGGCTCTGTTTGGTTAAGTGTACGACATCAGCTCAGGTCTTGATCTCACAGTTCATGAGTTCGAGCCCTGCGTCAGGCTCTGTGCTGACAGCTCACAGCCTGGAGCCTGCTTTGGATTCTGTGTCTCCCTCTCTGTCCCTTTCCTGTTCATGTTGTCTCTCTCTCTCTCTCTCTCTCAAAAATAAGTAAACATTAAATTTTTTTTAAATTAGCAAAAAATAAAACAATCAGCTATATACTTAAGATTAGAATATTTTTTAAAAAATCAAACTACCAGAGAATACTGGGGGCATTGTACACAAGGTTGGAAAATGGCCTCTCAAAGATTAGCCATAGATCTTAGCCGGGGTCATCCAAAGTTTTAGGTAGTCATTCACAAGGTCTTCTGGAATTAATCTATGTTTTGGCTTTCTCCTTTTTCATGAGGTTGTGGAAGCTTTGAAAGAATTAAAGATACCATGCTACTTTATTTTGCTTCCATTCAATAGCACATTTATTGAGTACCTCTTATGTACCAGACATTACCTTAAATGTAATGCGGTTCAAAGATAAATAAGACTCAGTCCCTGTACAGCTCACAGTCTGGTGATAGAGCAAAGTCACATGCACAAATACATAATACCAGGCTGCATATATAACATGCTATTTAGGAGGTACGGACAAAGGAAGCAGCGGTGGAAAACAGAAAGGGAGAACAGGGCCGCCTGCGTGGCTCAGTCGGTTGAGCATCCGCCTTCAGCTCAGGTCATGATCTCACAGTTTATGAGTTTGAGCCCCACATCAGGCTTTGCGCTGACAGCACGGAACCAGCTTAGGATTCTCCATCCCTCTCTCTCATTCTCTCTCAAAATAAATGAAAAACATTTTTTAAATCTCCTTAAGAAAAGGAAAGGAAAAACCGTAATGACTATCTATGGTAGCCAGGAGGACTTAAGGAAGTGGCATTTGAACTTGGCTTGGAAGGATGGAGTGCTTTCAATAGACAGAAATGAAAGCAGCTCCGACTAGGTGCTCAATTAATGTTTGTTGATGGGACTAATGACAGGCAGAGATATGAGATGTGCTTAAGAAATAGCAAGTTTCCTAACCCAGATCTAATTGCAAATTCCCCTTATTATACGAAACAATTCGAATTCAGGTAATCCGTGACATACATGACGGTCATTTTTTTGAAAATTAACCTAAAAATGCTTATATCAAAAGCAATTTTCCCATATGAAGTAATGGAAAAGGAGGAGATCAGGGTGTAGTTGGTCAAATTGAAGTGATATTAGCAGTGTTCAAAGAATGGTTTATGGACCCTGGTGATCCATGAAGCCTAGGGATCTGCAAGGTCAAAATTACCTGCACAACAGTACCAAGATGTGCTGCCAGCACCACAGTATGAATCAAACCAATGACACCAGGACGCCTGGGTGACTCAGTCGGTTAAGTGTCCAAATTCAGCTCAGGTCATGATCTCGTGGCTTGTGAGTTCAAGCCCTGCGTCGGCCTCTGTGCTGACAGCTCGGAGCCTGGAGCCTGCTTTGGATTCTGGGTGTCCCTCTCTCTCTCTGCCCCTCCTCTGCTCGCTTGTGCTCTCTCTCTCTCGCTCTCGCTCTCTCTCGCTCTCTCGCTCTCTCTCAAAAGCTCTTGATCTTGGGGTCATGAGTTCAAGCCCCACATGGATGCAAAGATTACTTAAAAAAAAAAAAAAAAGCCATGGCTGAAGCAGTAAAAATGATTAGTTTATTAAACTATAACCCCTGAACATCCTTTAAAAAGTGTTCTGTGTTACAAAATGCAAAGTACATTTAAGGTATTTCTGCTGCAAACTATGTGGATATATGTCTCCAGGAAAAGCACTTGTAAGATTATTTAAGCTAGGAGCTAAACTGGCCTCATGTTTCATGGAATGCCATTTTTATTTGAGATAATACCTGACAAACTATGGTTATACAGACTTGGGTATTTGCTAGGCATTTTCTTTGAAAAGAATAAAGAGAACCCATCAGTTAAAGGAAAAGCTGACAGTATTTGTTGCTAATGAAAAAATTTAAACTTTCAAGAGAAACTCAACATTTTGGAAAACCTGTATCTGCCACTGTGAGCTTGAGAGCTTCCCAATGCTTAGACTTTTGCTGATGAGATTGGAGGCGATGTAATTAATGAATGTGATTCTTTATGTCCCATATAATGAAAAGGTGTTGACATTTGGAAGACCTGTATAGCTCAGTGAACCAAATAGTTTTTTTTAACGTTTATTTACTTTTTGAGAAAAAGAGACAGACAGAGTGTGAGCAGGGAGGGGCAGAGAGAGAGGGAGACACAGAATCTGAAGGCTTTGAGCCATCTGCATAGAGCCTGACGCAGGGCTTGAGCTCACGAACTGTGAGATCATGACCTGAGCTGAAGTAGGAGGCTTAACCAACTGAGCCACCCAGGTGCCCCTCATTGAACCAGTACTTTTGGAAGAACCCATGTAGGATGATACAAAATGGGTATAAGGTCCATTCAAAGTTCAGAACATACCAATGGATTTTAATGGAACAGAATGTGAAAAGTGTATTCATGTAGTTTCATATTCCACACTGCAACGGACTTCGCCCTTGTTCAGTGTTTGTGAAGTATCAAAGAAAAATAGCAACAGTTATCTGAAAAGGCTACAAACATACTTCTCTTTTGCCACTACATATCTGTGAGACACTGGATTTTCTACAAATATTTCAACCAAAACAACATGTAACAACAGACTGAATGGAGAAGCAGATATGATTACCAGCTTCCACATTAAGCTGGACTTTACAGACATTTGCAGAAATGTCCACCACCGCCACCCTTCCTTCTGACTCCCTTATGTCAGGGGAAAATGTATTTCCTTTTCATTAGAAAACGTTATTTCTGTTAGCACATCATGGGTTTATTACTGTTATGTTTAAACAAGTTATTAAATATTTCTTATACTTCTCAGTTATAATTTCTAAGATGGTAAGGATCAGTAAATATAACTTGTATAAACAGAAGTTCTCTGAGATTCCAAGTAAGTAAGAAGGGGTCCTGAGACCAAAGAGTTGGAAGTCACTAGTCTAGCCTGTGCATCTACACACAGGTGTAGATGTGTAGGATGGGGGTGGGGGAGGTCAGACAGAGGGTGCATTAAAGCAGCAGAATGGAGATGGTGCTAGAGTGGAACATGGTAGGTGGCTTGGCTTATCTGACACCATTACTGGTAGCTCGTTGGACTTGTCTTTCTTTGCTTGAAAAAGAAACAAAGCCACTGTCACATTTCTCTATGGTACACAGCTTGTTCCAAGTAGATCTTGGTGTAGCAGCTAAATCACAAGTAAAGGACATAAAAGTATACGTTGCAGTGACCGTGAAAACAGATAACAGAAACCACAGAAACCAAGATGTGTCGGTGCGTGCATTTTATTTTTCTGCATGCCTCTTGCACAATTGCAAAAATCTCACTTTTGGTAGATCCAACATCTTCTTTGGGCCATTATTTAAAACTAGGAAGTGGGCCTGACATTTAAGACTGAAAGTGGGTAGTGGGGCAGGAACAGAGGACATTGGAATACAGCCTCGGAGGGAGATGAAGCGGAAAAGCGAAATGGGGTCTGAGAACTGCCCCCAGAGACCATTGATGCTGTGAGCTGGGCTTTGAGGTCAGCTGAGAGATTTGGGGGAGGTGGGGGTCACCACACAATTAGAAAGACATCGACTACATAACTGAAAAGTCAGACACAAAACACACATGCCTCTTCGTAGGCATTTTACCTACAAGAAAGCAAAATGAATTTCAAACCATCTTATTGAAACTGTGGAAGAGGGAAAGATGTTTAAAGTTTTTCTAGTGATCAAGACATGATCTGTGGCAATTAATGTAAGTCTTCATTTAAAATGTGCGTAAAATGTCATTGCTAGTCTCTTCTAGTGGGAAGCATTTGTTATATTCATTTGGTGAATGGAAACCTAGGGGCTTCCATAGGGATCTTGTCTGATCTTGGTGTCCTCTCAGCCTATAAATATGCTTTGCCTATACATCCTGAGTTTCTCATCGGTGAGTTCTTCTACCGTAGAGGCTTTCGGGAAGTTAAATACCGTGGTATGGAAAAGTCTGGTGCACTATACAGTCCAGCTACTGGGTGGTAGAAATAGCGTAGAGGAGTAGAGAGTCATGTCAAATGCTATGGAATGATCCAGAAGTATAAAACTCTAAAGAATATGAGCAGTTTACACGTATCTACATTTGAAAACAATTTTTCAAAACTTCTGTGTAATCCATTCACCATTTTTTTTTTTAATGCCTCCTGTTCGCAAGACAGCTTTGGACCTACCTGAGAAATCTCAAGTGCTGTACGTTTCTGGTTATTTCTTTCAGCTCCTGAGAACCATGTCTGTGCCCAAAGGTAGAGTTCTGGATAAAAACCTTGACGAGGAAGGGCTCGAAAGTGGCGACTGTGGCGACGATGAAGACGAGTGCATCGGGGGCTCAGGGGATGGCACCACGAAAGTGAGGAACCAGCTCCGCTTCCTTGCAGGTGCGTGTGAGCGCCAGCGCGCGTCCGAACAAAAACGGTGATGCTTGCAGAGCCAACACCAGTTGACTCTGCTCTCTATAACTTTCCACAAGTCCCTGCAACATATAATGCCTTCGACTCTGCAAGGAAATACTATATTCTAGAAAAATAAAGTTTTCGAGTTTTTCCCCCCATCTCTGGACCCAGGTAGATTCAGAGGGTAACTTCCTGTTTGTTGTTTTATCCTTAAAATGAGCTGACCTAATCAATGGCTCTGTTTCCCATTGGACATTTCCTTGGTTCTTCTCAGTTATAAAGAGCTTCAGAGTCTAGCGAAAACCAACAAGGAGGGAACTTTGGAAGGAAGCATAAGCATACTGTTCTTGTTTTTGTCTTCATACCATTGCCCACACTTATTTCTGTAGAGACACTACTCTTATGTCCCTTTTTAAATTATACCCATCCCTCCGCTGTATGTTGACTATACTGGAATTAAAATTTAAAACTTTTTCAGAAAAATTATACCCATCCCTCAAAATGCATTTCAGGTTTGCTGCAGTAAAAACACAAACAAACAAAAAAACCGCTTTAGGGAGAGAGCAAACTTGCATTTGCATTCCGGCTCTCTTCCTCCTAAAACTTCACTCCCTTGTTCACCAAATGGGGGTCATTGCCCCAGCTTCACGGGACTACTGCAGGATTCAGTCAGGAGGGCAAGTTTGTAAAGCATCTAGCCTGGTACCTAGCACATACTAGGTGCTCCATAATTGTTAGTTTCCTTGAATGAAATCTTTCACAACCATCTCAGTCTACACGTGTCTCCACCCTCTCTGAATTACTAAAACAAATTCTACCAATGCGTTCACGAAATAGTCTGCAGTGGCTCCCAAGTTCCATTCCTTGGGCATAACGTGACCACCCAGAGGCTGGCATCTTATAATAAGTTAAAATAACAGAAGCCAACATTCATTGGATGTTAACCATGCTCCAAGCGCTGTGCTGAAACTTTACCTGCATTGCTTTATGTCACTTTCTCTATGAACGAGGGGCTGTCCTTACTCCTGCTTTACAGATGAGCAAATGGGTGCTGGAAGAGGTAGAGTAATTTGCTTACGGTCATGCAGGATCAGGGCAGAATTAAGGGCAGAATCGGGGCTCAAAGCCAGGCAGTGAGATTCTGGAGGCCACTCTTGGAACAGCTCCACTCCGATTCTTTCTCTGCCCATCTAGACAATTGTAGAAAGACTGAAATCTGCTTTGCATTTTGCTACCCAGGAAAGCTCTCAGTCATCTAAAACTTGCCCGCATGATTCACCAGCATATTGACTGGTTCCAGCATCGATCCTTGGGGCACACCACTTCTCATAAAGTCCCCTGCCTATCCCTGCTCTTGCTCTTCTAGGCAGAAAAGCCACTTCCCTATCCGTGTCAGAACACGACTCCACAGTTCCATGGTGACTTAACTTTTTTCAACAGTGTTTGGTAGGGGAACTTGTCAAGGGCCTTTTCAAAATCTAAATAGATTACATCCACTGGTTTCCCTTTGTCTACATGCACATTTATCCTCTCAAAGAATTCTAGTCAATTAGTTAGGCATGATTAACCCTAAGTGCTTTGTAAACTGTAAAACACTACACAAATGGTGGTTAATTTAATTTACAGGAAAAATGATGCCTTACCCCCAATAGGTTGCACTTGCCTAACATGTTCAGTGATCCTACCAGCTTGGAGCTCCTTCGGTCCCCTTTGAAATGCTTCTCATGGAGAGGAGACTCATTGGCAATCTGCCAGGTTCATGGCACAATAGCTGTTTGGAACGGCAAGCTATACACTCTGGTCAGCTGTTATACAATTTTACCCCAAATCTGGGTAGATGCCATCTGGTCCTGGTGATTCATCAACATCCATTTAGTCAACTAGGCTTGGAACACTCTGTGCGTTTACTGCCGTCTCACTTAGAATTCCAGATCCCTTCCTCCAGAACCCAACTTGGGAAACAAGACAACAAGGCTCAGAGTGGGTCCCGACCCTGTTCTATCTCCCGCTTGTCCCCATACGGACCTTTGACACCATAACCAACCAGTGGTCCTACTGGCCGGCTCCCTGGCTCCCATCTTCCCACGTTTCCCTGAACTGGATGAAGTGAAGGACACGGAGTTTCTGTTCCTGACTTTGTTTCTGACTCCCATGTGTCCTGGGTCAAGCCCCTTCCTCTTTTTGGAAGTCGGTTTCTCCATTTGTGAAACAAAGAGCGTGCCCGGTTCTTGCAGGCCATTCTAGCGCCAGCGATGTGTGATCCTGTGCCTTTATTTGGCTTTGGTCCCCAGCAGGGCGCTTCTTTGGAGTCTCAGGAACATCTTTTGTGTTTTCTTCTGAACTCACTGGTTCCCTGCTTTCTTACTTCGTGTCTCTCTGTTACATAAGATGGTGGCAATGAAATAAAATCATCATCATCATAAAATCAGCCATGCAGAGCATTTGGCGAGGTGCCTGGCACCTAGTAAGCACTCACAAAAGGCTATCTACTATTAAAGCAACTGGTCTGTTGCTGCTAACTGCTGACCTCTGGAGCTCAAAGTAGCTTCGAATTAGCTTGTTCTGTTTGTTTGCTTAAGACTCATAAAAGGCAATTAAAACCAGGTAACCGCCATGCGGCAACATCCCCCGTACCCCTTCCTAGTCCAAGTGGGGTCCGTGGACCAGCAGCAGCTGTATAATCTGGGAGCTTGTTAGAAATGCAGAATCTCAGGGCCCACCTCCAGACCTGCTGGGTCATAAGGTCACATTGACAAGGTCCCTAGGTGATCTGTTTGCACCCTTACCACCTTGTAACTGAGCTGTTGTGGATTTAGGTTTAAAACGTGAAGCATCTGAGAAGCCACTAAACTGGCCACAAGGTGCTAAGTGTTCCAGGCATATGAAAGAGGCCTGAGGCCTGGTCACCTGTATGATAGATACGTTAGGATGCTTGGATTCCGGTTCTAGAACATTTACTCACAGTGGGACCTTGAGCAAGTGATGTCATGCTCTGAGCCTCAGTTTCTCCAGCTGTAAAGTGGGGCTGCTCATCCTCACCAAGCTCAATGAGTTGTGGTGGAAACCAAAGGCGATAATGAGTATGAAGGTGCTTGACAACCTGTTAAGCTCTACAGATATTAATAACAACCAGGAGACTGTTATTATCAATGCAAAATCTCTGGACTCTCTGGCTTTCTCAGCATCCCTGGTTCGGCACACGTTTTCTGCAAAGACTGAATTTAGCCCATGAGTTAGAAAATGCTTTTGCACTGAACACCAAGTTCAAGCTCCCTTCCAGAGACAGATCATCTGTGATGGACCTGGTGCAATAAGCTGACTGTCTTGTCGCCGGGTTGCCGTCAGCACTGTTCGCAGTTATTGGCCTCGTCAAAGCTCTCATTGTGAGCTGTTTGGGAAGCTGGCTACTCCCAGCGCTTTGGCTGGGGCTGATTCCTGAGAAGCTTTGCAAGCCCTGGCCAGGTGTCCCCAGCCAAGACATGATGACTGAGCATCTTAAGCATCTGCCCCCTCTCTGCCAAGTCTGCACTCTCACCCACACAGAAAACCATGCATACACAGTGCATACTCACGTAGGTGCGCATGTGCGCGCACACACAGCCTGCTGTTAGAAACAAAATTGAAACACATGCTCACGAAGCAGCCCGGCAAGAGACACGCACCTTAGAGATCTGTTACCACTCCCTCACCCCCTTCTTCCCTGGCCTTGTGTTGGCTCCAGCTTGCACTGTTTTGTGGCACAGCCAGAACATTCTGGTGAGCCTAATGTCTTTATAACCATGAGTCAGAAAAAGAAGGTAATTCCATCTCAAGCTTGGTCCAACACAGGGGGACGTGATCGTGGGTACTGTGATAGCCTAGTTCTTTGGCTGAGGGATGTGGAAACAGGCTGTAGAAGAGAGACACGTCCCTCGTTGCCATGTGGGAGTAAGGTGGCTTGAGCAGGTTGGTGGCGAGCTGAGGGGGAGACTTCATGAAACACATCTTGGACTTACAACTTGAACCCGTATTAAAACCAAATGGATGCTTCTTACCCATTCAAACAGGTGTTTCTTGTGGAAACGTTCGCCCTCAAGAAACTTTCAGTTTCACCATGTCAGTGTGGGGACTGAAAAGAGAAAAACTGCCACTTGTTCTTTGGCTGGGGGTCAGGGTGAAGGTGAAATCTAGGCCCAGACAGGTCCCTTTTGCTATCGTGTGCTGTCGTGTCCAGGTGTTGTGACAGACAGCAGCCGTTTGCTCTGCCCCACCAGTCACCTCCCCCCAGCGGTGCCCGAGCGAAGCCATTAAGACTCACAGCTGTGGGCCCCATGAGTCTCTACGCTCCATATTTCCTCCGCGCCGTTAACTTACAACCCAGAGGCAAGAGAACAACTCAGAACAAAAACAGCATTTAGGAATATTCTTTAAGCCCATGATTTTCATTCATTTGTTTAGTGCTTCAAGTATAACCTTATATTCTGACTCCTAGCAAGCCTGCGCACCTAAGGAGATGAGGGACACTTCGAGAGCTTAACTCTTCTGAATTGTCCAGTCAGACCTTCATAATGTGGGCCAGTAGTCACGTCGTATGAATAAATTCATTAATGGGTTGGTTTGGTGACACGGATAAAAGCAGAGGAGGAACTTTATAATGGGCCTTTTCTCGTGGGTGATGTCCGCAAGGTTATAACACTTTAGAACAAATCGCATTGCCTGTTGAAGAGTAAGTAGGAAGTTTGTCGAGGAATGAAATGTCCTGGATTTGTTGTCGTTGGTGGTGGTGGCGGTCTTTTTGGTTTTGTTTTATTTTGTTTGGTTTTTATGGGAAAGTTGCTGAGACCTGCTCAGAGATTAAAATACGTGTGAGGGGCACCTGGGTGGCTCAGTCAGTTAAGCGTCCGACTTCGGCTCAGGTCATGATCTCACGATTCATGGGTTGGAGCCCCACATCAGGTTCTGTGCTGACAGCTCAGAGCCTGGACCCTGCTTTGGATTCTGTGTCTCCCTCTCTCTTTGCCCCTTCCCTGCTCATGCTCTGTCTGTCTGTCTCTCAAAAATAAGTAATAAAAAAATACATGTGAAGACAGTAATGTATCTATTTATACTGCCCTATTGGTAATAAGTCTAGGAATGAATTATGACTGTTCTCCCGAAATGTATTCTGTAGTTTGACAATCCTACTTCCTCTGTACCTTTTGCTTCTCACTAAGTAACCCGCTTCTAGAATTGTCAGGTATCTTGTAATGACTCCTCCAACCTTCTTTCTTGTTATATCAGTTCCTCAAACATGTGACCCCAGTGTAAGGGGACCTCATGTCATTCACTGTGATGTGGATATCATCTGATGGATGAATGCAGGACCCTCCTACCCTCAGGCTGTTGACACTTGAGACATTCAGGTCTCAGAGTCAGACAATCTCAGTTCTGTCTCTGCCACTTACCAGTATTGTGGCCTTGGACAAAGTCACTCAGCTCATCTGAGACTCCGTTTCCTCATCTGCGAAAACAATGATGAAGTATTTCCTGACATGCCCATTTCAAAATTTGTTGAATGGAACACAGGTGATAAAGGACATAGAAATACTTTATACACTGTAAAGCAGGGGTGCCTGGTGGCTCAGTCGGTTGAGCATATGACTTTGGCTCAGGTCATGATTTCATAGTTTGTGGGTTTGAGCCCCACATTAGGCTCACTGCCGTCAGCACAGAGCCTGCTTTGGATCCTCTGTATCCCTCTCTCTCTGCCCCTCTCCTGTTCATCACCCCCCCAAAAAAAATAAAGTAAAAAGAAAAACTGTAAGGCAGTTTCTCATTTAGGGTAATATTGGTACGATTATTTAGTACCATTGGGTTATAAGTTTTAGTTGCCAAAAGCCTGTAGCTAAAATTATAAATAAATCCCCAATGTTCTGGCCAACAATTTTCGTTATAATATGCTCCTTCTTCTCCACCCCCAAGATGGCATTTTCAGTTACTAATTAACTTGTTTTTAGCCCAGTGAGAAGGTATTTAAACAGTGACAAATCTGACTGCCACTGTCACAACAGCGGTAGTCACCTACATCGTGAAAGAATCATAGCTAGTTATATTTTGTTTTCTTTGGTGTTAGTGGGATGGTGAGGGCAAGGGTGGATGAGCCGGAGAAGGTCAAGGAAGGGCCTGTGATTTTGGTCTGTTCTATCGTGCTCTTGGGTATAAGCAGTCTGCTTTCCTGCCTTGATCTTTTCGAGAACAAACGCCATCGGGAAGCTGAAGGAAGCAAAGCTGATTAGAAGGGCACTGTTCCTGCAGTTGGAGACCAGGGGGCTCGGGCTGATAGACTAACAAGCCAGCCAATCCCATCTCGCCCCAGAGCTTTGTGCAGCTTCCATGGCCCACAGGCATGGAGTTTGATGCAAGCTTTAACAGCGAGTGATATTATCTGCCTGTTCAGTAAGTGGACTCAGAAAAGGCCCTTCCCCATGCTGTCGTGTTGACTAGGGAATTAGTACAGGGAAGCTGGTGATAGACGAGAGTAAGGGAAGGCAGACACTTTCCATAAAGTTACTGGAACCCGAGATGCTTTAAGGAGCTTGCTGCTTTTTACTTGTGAGACGTTCAGGGGCTTGCTTTTCTAGGTCTACTGCCCTGTGATATTTTCCTGCCTGAGCCATTAGGCGAGGAGGCTTTTATCAAGGGTAACGCTACGATAGTTACCACTTGCTTGGAGGCCTTACACGGACCCCTAAGAGTTGGGGGAGTGTTAGGAGGAGTGTGAATGATCCATGGCCATTGGATTAGAGTTTATGATCAGTTTCAAATTAACAGGAAACCGTTAATGTATCAATCTCCCTAAATGGTGCCATTGATTTTCTCTGAGTGAAGCCATGATGGCCATCGTGACAACCTCACCTGAATTGTGGCAATCTAGTCGGGACAGAAAGGAATGGGAGGGAGAGACTCAGTGCTTAGCTGGTGGAAAACTGGAGGAGAAACCAGCAGGAAGGTGGCAAGCTCAAAGCCTTGAGCTGAGCTGCCAAATAGAAGTGAAGCAATCCCTGTGGGGAAACATCCCCCAGGGACCTGGGAAAGCGGGTGCTTATGCCAGCAAGTGCAAAGTGCTCCCCTACAAGAAAACAAATACCGTATCAGAAAGAAAGATGTGATGTCTAATTAAACTTGTGCAATGGCCCCAGATGATGATCTCTCGCAAGAGTCCAGTCAGAGGAGCTCAACATAACAAGGAACCACGAGCCTGCAGAGCGAGGCAGAACCTGAAGGGGTCTGGTCCCACCAGTCCCGGTGGCCGCTCGTGGAGATCAGATATGAAGCCAGGCTGAGGGCCCGCTCTAGGGGAGGAGGGACTCGGCACCACTGGATGCTTTGCAATCACTGACCTTCCACGAAACTCCTGAAATTACACACAAGCGTACACACGTCCTCAAGTCTCTCTTTTCGATTCAGACCACACTGTCCTTAAACTTGGCTTGATAACGGCAAGAAGGTGTAGCCATTATCTTTTTCTCCCCCTTGTTTGCCTGTGTCAGGTGGAAGGAGATTTCCAATTTGGTTTGGTAGGAATGAAATTACTGGCAAGGTTTTGTTTGGTTAGGCTTGTTTTTTTTTCCTATTGTTTGATTAGTTGGGGTTTTTTGTGTGTGTTTGTTTTAAAGGAAAGCTTGTTATAGTGCCTGCCTACGTCCCCACCTGGCTAAGAGATGTTTAATGATCCGGCAAAATGATCCGTGGCACGTATGGTTCTTAACATTTCTAAATATACCTACTGATTTTTAAAAACTGCCTTTTGATCTTTTTTCCTTTCTTTTTTTTTTCCTTTTTTTTTTTTTTTACAATCCTAATGGGTATGGGTGATGGCAAATAAGCCTTTAAGTTGAGAATGGAAGACCAGTGGAGACAGAATCTCTTAATTTGTAGCTCAGTGCTGCAGTTAAGCAGTAATATGATTACCAAATAAATAAAAATAAGTAGAGGCTACTCTGGAAATTCTGGTGTCGGAGAAGAGTCTATGCCAGAGAGGTTCAATAAATATTTCAATTATCCATATGCTGTGTTGACCTCTCAACATTTGCCCTCTTTTGCCACTGCTTCTGTAATTAGCTTCCTCAAAAGTAGCCTTTGACTTGCAGCAGCTGAAATTGTGAGCAGAGGTAGGAGATCCCTGTTCCAGTCAACACACGAGCAGGGCCCCCTGTGAGGCGGGCAGGATGTCTGTGGCCTACAGTGTCTCTTGAGGAACGTGAGCAGGATGGTGAAGAATTGGCAAACAGGGTCAGTGGAAGGGTAGTGAAGAGAAGTAGCGGTGTTCAGTCTGTACAAGAGAAGAATTAGGGAGCTGTGAATGTTACCTTCAAATAGTTAGAAGTCTTGCATGTGGAAGATGAAAGTCCATCTGGAACCAGTGCATGGAATTTACCAAGGAGATCTATTTTCGCTGACAAAAAGGTGAACTTTCTAACCCTTTGAGCTGTTTCTCAGTGGCATGGGTTGCTGTAGGTAAAAATCAGCTTCCTGACTCTGGTGATATTTAACTAAAGATTGAATAGCCATCTATCAGAAAAATTGGCTGGGGGAGGGTGGAGTAGGATGTCACAGGGTGAATCTACAGAGTGAGCCTACATCATGGGCTCTTGACTCCCATGGTCCTCAGTAGCTCTGAGATGCTATGGCTTTATGATGACTCAATCATGCAAATAGAGTGAAAGAGAACCAAGATGGGGGAACAAGCCAATGAGGCAATTTTTCTGGTTTGGGGGAAAGAAAGAGGAATGGAAAAGTTACTCTTCTGGTTGTATTTAAGTACATGTCACCAATTATGATTTTCTGCAACTATTTTCCTAAGCAAATGGATCCTTAGGAATAACAGAGACTTTTCCAGGGAACAATTCTTTTCAGCATCCTGTCTGTCCCTCACACCCTCTAGAACTCCAGTTCTCGTTTCTCCCCAATTATTTGCAGGCTTGTGGCCTTCCTTGCCCTGTGTTAGAAAAGCAGACTGGGCTACAGTGCTTCCCCCCCAGCTACAAGTGGTTAGCCCTAATGGCAGAATAGTCCATGTCGAGGTTGTTCAGTCCACACCCATCTCCTGCACCGCTCTCTCCCTTCTGACCCTGGTCCCACAGAATAGATCAGCGCACCTCAAGTTATCTGTGTGGAAGGACTGGCAAGGCAGGGGATTTGCCCCTCCCAGATCTGTCATTGACCAATAGTTTTATAAAACATAAGAATGAATTAGTGCAAAAAAGTAAAGGACAACAAAATATAAGCCACATTTTTTGCTTAGGAGACTCAACAGACCTAAAACTGTCTCTCTCAAATTGCTATAAAAATTGCTAAGTGCTTACTTTCGATTCCTGTGCGTATCTTCTCACAGATTGGCAAAAAATAGCAGAGTGGCAGACCCCACTCTGAGTAGGGAGGAGTAGCCTGCTGTCTGTGACTCTGCCCTGTCTCCCCCTAACTGTTGGAGCCAATGGTGGAACAGACTCAAAAGTAGCAGGTGAAATGGGGGTGAGGGGCAGTTGTGTGCTGTTACACCTCTGTACACAGTATCATCACATTCGTAGCTTGATATTGGCCGTGATAGAAATATTTACACCACAGAAATCAGCAAAAGCTACAAATCAGGTCTGGATTTATTGTTTTGTTGATTGTCTAGACTCTAGGCTTAAGAAAGTGATGGAAAAATGTTAGTAATGTGGATCAAACTAAATCATGTTGGCTCTCTAGCCATTATATTGTGACTCACACAAAACACTGAGGATCCATTCTTCAGCGTTTGAAAACTATTGTCCGATTTAGCAGAGAAGTCACTGCCATCATTGATGAAGGAATGGGATTCCGACAGATATCTTTGTTATTTCATTTTTGTCTTATTCCTTAATGTAAACCAATATAGCAGGAACTATACTTCCTTGTCAGTTGCAATCCTGGTTTGGCTACCAATACAAGAGCCTGGCAAAAATAAATGAAAGAGGGGTGCCCGGGTGGTTCCCTGGTTAAGTGTCTGACTTAGGCTCAGGTCATGATCTCATGGTTCGTGACTTTGAGCCCCGCGTCAGGCTCTGTGCTGACAGCTCAGGGCCTGGAGCTTGCTTCGGATTCTGTGTCTCCCTCTCTCTCAAAAATCAATAAACATTAGAAAAAAAAATGTTTTTAATCAATGAAAGGATTCTGTGAAAATCAATGGACTATATAAAATCTATAATAAAGAGTATTGTATATTTTTTAGTATTTGGAAATTGTGTTCCACATCCTTTATTCCAGCAAAAATTAAAATAAACTAACATGCAAGCTTTTTTAAGAGTCATTTGTTGAACATTTACCAATGTACCATGGGGTGAAGGGGTACTTTGGAAGATTTGTTTTCCTTCCTTCATCCCTAACAGTTCTAGGCTTAAATCAATCGCTTTTTGCACCGAGAGTGAGGGAGAATTCCTCTCTTCCTAAGTTATGCTAGAAAATGCAAGAGCCCCTCATTTTCAGTTACTCAGAAATCTAGGATTTCTCCTAACTTGGAAACAGTTAACCAGATCCGTAAACTTTTTTTTTTTCTTCTCAGAACCTCTATTGAGGTTGATGGGCTCTCACTGAAATCTCTGTGCTAACCACTGGAAATATCATCAGCCCCACTCCGTGCGACGAGAGTCTTGTAGCCCAGCTCATGAGGTACCGAGGCAATGGCCACTTTTAGAGTCCAGTCTCCCCATATCAGACCGCATTACGACAAATGAATACCGTGTGCCAGTATAAGCCCTGGTTTCAGAGCTGGAGTGGAACTCCTAATATCGGGTTACAGTTTGTTGGCTTCGTAATCACTTTTTTAACCACCGACCATATGGGCAGAGGTTGGAAGGAAAGCTAAATTTGGATCACACCCCCACTCTCCTTTTCAACATTTCTTTCTTGTTTGTGCAGGGAGGCAACATATTACTCATACTTTCATACAGCACCAATTGCTAGAGGTCTAAGGAATGAGATTCTCCCAAAATGTGGCCAGATCAGGGAATTGGAGGTTTTCTATACAAGTATGCAGTGGCGTGTAGGAGCGTCTGTGCTCTGCTTCTGCAGGCTTCTGAACCTGTCTGTGACACACAGCACTGGAAGACTAAGTCAGTAATGAAAAGAAACTCAGGGGTTCTGTGTCTGGGGGTTCATAAGTTCTTTCTCATTTCTAGTCAGCATCCAGGGATTGTACCTTTCTGCGCTAATATCATTCTGACGCAGGCTTTTCGGAGCGTGGAACCAAGAATTTCTCTCTCCATTACTATTTTGGTGGTGGTGTTCTAGCTTTCCTTCTCCCCACACACCACTCCACATGGAATGATAGAAGAGGAAGATGGATTTGTCCGGGGGCGGTGGTGATGATTCGGGCAGTTATCTGTGGAAATGCTGTGCATTTTGGCCCTGGGACTTCTTAAACAGGGTGACATAAGTCATATTTTAGGCTAACCCATACTTTTAGCACCTCAAAGGAATTTCGAACCAAGTTTGGCTTGAGGAATGAAAATTAGCCTGCCTTCAAAGAGAGGTTGCAGTCTTCCTACGGACTACTAGCCATCTTGGAGTCCGGTGGGCATTTTCCTTGCTGTCCCTGGATTCTGGGCATCAATGAGGAGCAGTGGAGCCAAATCCTTTAGCCCAGCCTTTCTTAGTCGAGCCCCAGCCTACGTCTCCAGCCTTGGCTCCATCCTGTGTTCCAACAACCTGGAATTCCTCACTGTTCCCGAACTTGTTGTTCTGCTCTTTAAGGCCTGCCTGGGCCTTCATAAATTCCTGTCTTTGTAATATACATAGAGCACATAGTCCTGGGACTGTACCTTAGTGGGTTCCAATAAAGGATGGCTGTTAACACTCTGCACATGCTGCTCCATTAGCCCATAATGCTTTCCCTTTCTCTATCTTTAAACCTCAGCTCATGGGAGGTGCCTCGGTGGCTTAGTCGGTTAAGCATCCAACTTAAGCTCAGGTCATGATCTCACGGCTTGTGGGTTTGAGCCCTGGGTCGGGCTCTGTGCTAACAGCTCAGAGCCTGGAGCCTGCTTCACATTCTGTCTCTCTCTCCGCCCCTCCCCTACTCACTCTCTGTCTCTCTCTCTCTCTCTCAAAAATAAGTAAACACTTAAAAATTTTTAAACCTTGGGGCACCTGGGCTCAGTCAGTTAAACGTCCGACTTCGGCTCAGGTCATGATCTCATGGTCCGTGGGTTCGAGCCTCACGTCGGGCTCTGTGCTGACAGCTAGCTCAGAGCCTGGAGCCTGTTTCAGATACTGTATCTCCCTCTCTCTCTGACCCTCCCCTGCCCACACTGTCTCTGTCTCTCTGTCTCTGTCTCTCTCTCTCTCTCTTTCTCTCTCTCTCAGAAACATTTAAAAAACATTTAAAAAACATTTAAAAAATTTTTTTGAAATTAAAAATAAAACTCAGCTCAGATTTAGCTTCCTTGTCAGTGAAGCCGTGCCCTAGACAAAGTGCTATGTTAACACCCATTCTAGCATTTATCAGTTTGAAGTCAGACAGTTCCCAGTGCCTGACACAGGAATTGGTGCTCAACGGGTTTTGGTTGCATGGCTCTGGCCATACACAAATGAATAAGCACAGTACCTATCCACGTAAGCCTCTGGTCTAGTTGGGAGCAGTGAGGGGAGGTGGAGGGGACAGACACCTAACTAGATAATCATAATGTAATGTGGTTAAAGCATTGATTGCAGTATGCAGAGAGAGTTGTGGAAACGCAAAGGAAAAGCTTCAAACCCAGACTGGGGTGGTGAGAAACCGAGCTGAGTCTTAAACAATGTATAGGAGTCAGGCAAAAAGGGGAGAGCAGTGAGTGCTGGGAAGATAGTATGAGTTAAGACATGGAGGTGAGAAAGAGCATGGTGGATCTGGGGGGAAAATACGCAGTTTGGTGTGACTAGAGCAGAAAGAGATAAGAGGTGAAGCTGGAAGATTAGTTAGGGGTCAGATCATGAGAGCCTTCTATGCCTTGGTAAGGAGCTTGGCCTCGATCCCATAGCGGGGTCTATAATAATCAGCCTCCTCACCCACCATCCCTCTCATGGGAGACATTGATAATCAATCACAGCACCCACTGCATTGGGCCCAGATGTGACCTCACAATCCTTTTCGCCATAACACTGCAGGAAACACCACCAAGAGATGGAAGGCAGCACTCTGGTTGGCTGCTGCTGCTGCAGCTGGTGTGTGTGTGTGTGTGTGTGTGTGTGTGTTTGTATGTGTTTAAGTTGGGAGTATGGGAAAGTACAAGTTGTGAGAGAATTATGACTTGGTTAGAATTGCGTTTTGGAAATCTTCCTGAAGGAGACATCTTTAAGCAGAAAAATCAACAGAGCCTGATTGTTCAGATGTGGCAGGATGAGGAAGAAAGCGTAGTCAAGGACAAAGTCATTGTTTCCACTCTGGGCAAATGGACAGATGCTAATGCCCTTCAGAGAGAGAGTGAGCATGAAAGAGGTAATGATAGGTTTGGCGTGATGATAATAGTTCACTTTTTGAGTGCTTACTATGTGCCAGGCATGGTTTTAAGCATTTTACATGAAGCCATTTATTGTATCCTCCCTGTAGGGTGGCTACCATTATTATTTCTGTTTTGCAGATAAAGAAACTGCACAGAGAGGTGTAAAATACTGAAAAGCTAACAAAATCAAGGGCACGGAGGGAGAACACAAGGGCAAGAAAAGCTGAAAACACATCACTGAGTCATTTGGATGAATATGGATAGAGCCAACCAGGTCGCCAGGCACCCGTACTAGAGTTTATCAGTTCATCTTAAATGTTTTGGAAACCAAAGGATTTATTATTCTTGGAAGAGGCCCATCGTGATGTGTATAAATCCATCTTGCCTTCACCGTGGCTGTTCTGCTCACAAGGGCAACCATCAGTAGGAATAGGAATTAAAACAAGTCTATCCGAATGATGACCTCAGTGGTTTCCAAGTGAATTTTCAAACCTAAAGCACATCTAGCATTTGTGAAATTAAAAGGGCAAGGTTAGAAGAGTATTGAATTTGAAGAGAATACATCCCATCAAATTGTGCTGGTTTTTATCAGTGATTAACCTTTCCTTCAGTAATCATCTACGTACCTACGTATTGTGCAAACATATAGACTTGCTTCATTTAATAACCTCATACTTTCCAAAGCCCTTCCTCATAGCCTGTTGGAATGCTCCAGTCAGGAATCCAGTTGCTTTAAGGAACATGCTATGTCGATGGCTAATAGATGTGTTCTTATTTTCTTGTTTGCTTCACATCTGCTTTCTCGCTACCTGGGCCATGTCAGTGTCATGGCGGCAAAGCTCTGCCAGGAGTCAGGCACCGTAGCCAGGAGGTTACAAACGTCCATGTCCTGCAGGCTGAGCACACGGCTCAGCCCTGGAGTCCAGGTGCAGTGAGGACCGTGCTGCCTGGGATTTCAGACCCTCCAGGCCATGTTGCCTATTAACCCTGAACTCAGACCGTAAGACCATGAATTTGCTAATGATCCCACGGTGTCCTCTGGAATTTTTTATAGCTATAAATGAGCTATAAATGTGCATCTTTTGCCTGAACATGCCAGTCTCATTACCATCTCTTTACTTTTGCTCAGACCATTACCTCTGTTTGCAGTGCCCTCTGTTCTCCTGTCTTAATGCCTCCAAATTCTTCAAGACCCACCTCCTCCACAAAGGTCATTCTTGGTAGCGTCAGCCTTCCATAACTCTTTCTTTTCCCAACTCCTTATACCCACTATTCTGTATGTAACAACAGCAACCAATTAGCAGACTGTGACTTACAAATAACTTTCAAATTCATCATCTGATTAAATCCTTCTTACAGCCCTGCAAGGTTGGCTTTAATGTTGGCTCTTGTAGAAGAAACAAATGAGACCCAGAAAGTTAAGTAACTTGCCCAAGGTCAACAGATAGGCAGAGCTAGAATCAGAGCCCTGACCTTTCTTACAACAAAGCACACTTCCATAACCACCCGGTTTCATGGGCCAACACATATAGCTGATAAACATTTGTTGATGACCATTATTAACCTTTTCCATGGAGTTGATGCTCAGAATCGAAATAACCTCAGCAAAGATAGTTTGGAGCCCCTCCAGCCTTTCAGATGTGGTGACGTCAAGAGAGGCAGAAAGAACAGCACTCAGCCCAGCTGAGTTGAACTACTTTGAGCCACTGGGAGAATTTTCTCTTTTCTCCATCTTTCTTTTTTCTTATCTTTTCTTTTTTTTTTTTTTTTTAATGTAAGCTCTATGCCCAACAGGGAGCTCAAACTCACAACCCTGAGATCAAGAGTTGCATGCTCTACTGACCGAGCCAGTCAGACACCCCTTTTCTCCTATCTGCGTATACATATACATTCCCCATGTCTTTCTCATGAATCATAGTTCTCCTGGGTACCTGAGCCTGGGCCCAAAAAGGAGGGACTGAAGAGTACATGGTGTTCAAGTAATTCACTCCTCTGCTCCACATGAGAGCTGTAATTATTGATCCACAGCACATTGCTGTGCTCCATGACCATCTGGCCTAAGTACATCCTAGGCTATCATTTACTGGGGCAGCAGTTGGTTTGGACAGCTTATCCCAAAGGTAGCTTTGGAAACCTGTGTAATCTTGGTTCTGGGAGACTGAGCAGGCAGCCAGGGTAAAGGCCCCATGTGCTGTTCTTGGGCCCAGTGCCCCAGCTAAAATAATACATTTAGAATTATTCATTATCCCTTCAGACCAACTCTAAATTTTAAGCTGTGTGCTTGTGAGCAAGCCTGGCTTCTCGTAGGTCTTTGGTATGTTAGAGAATTGCATGTTACAGAGATTCATAATGAACGTGGGAGTGAATCTTATTCTAGCAGTAGTAATAACAATAATAATAGCAGTCAGAAACAGAACAATACTGGGGGCACCTGAGTGGCTCAGTTGGTTAAGTGTCCGGCTTCGGCTCAGGTCATGATCTCGTGGTTCATGGGTTCGAGCCCCACATCAGGCTCTGTGCTGATGGCTCAAGTCCTAGAGCCTGCTTCAGATTCTGTGTGTGTGTGTGTGTGTGTGTCTCTCTCTCTCTGCCCTTCCCCTGCTCACACTCTGTCTCTCTAAAATGAATAAATTTTGAAAAAAAAATCTTTTTTTAATGAAGAAAGAAAAAAGAAAAGAAACAGAACAGCACTTACCACTGATCTCTCCATGCTGACATTGACCTAAGTGAGGATTACTGCATTTATCGCTACAACCCCCTGTGAAAGGTTGGTAATACTATAACCCCTATCTTACAGATGAGGACAATGAAGCTCAGAGAGATTAGGTCTCAAGGTCACACAACTAATAAATAGTTGAGCCAAGAGTCAAATCCATGCCTTTTTGGCTTCATAAGCCATGAAACTATGAATACTAACCTCTGCTCTGCTGCCTCCCTTTCTCTTTCTGTTCCATGGCACTCCTATCTGTGCCACGTGAGCCTTTCAGTCGGCAGCCTATAGACCCACAGGCAGTGCTTCTGCCAGCACTAAGGTCAACAAAAGGGTAATGACCAGCATTCAGCACTAAGGGTCCTAAACTGGTCGTTCTTACCATGCTGTGCTCCACTGGCCAACCATTGTGCCTCATTGCTCTTGGCTCTCCCAACAAAGAAGGTTGAGATCAGAATGCAAATGCAGTGCATGGGGTGATATCACTAAATTAATTTGATCATCCTGGACTTTTGTAAAAACATAAGACAGATCCGGTCTAGTACTTACACTCCACTTTCCCTCGGGCCAAGACATACAAAACTCATAGTCAGGTTTGCTGGCAAGCCAAGATTGGAGATGTTACTTAAAGAAGAGGTCGGTTTAAAAAAAAAAATCTACAACATTAGCTAAAAAGTATAAATTTGTTCATAGAGTCTAGTAAGAAATGATCAACAGGTCTAACCAACTTGAACCAGCAGTTATCTTTGGTTCATATAATGTGGCCAGTGAGAATCAATAATCTCTTTTGTATAAAGAATGTTGCTTTTATTAATATGGATCTCATTTAAATATGACCTGATGAACTGGCCTTTTTTTTTTAAGTGACAACTTTATTAAAGTATAATTCACATAACTGTACATTTCAACCATTAGAAGTGTAGAATTCCATGGGTTTTAGCATGTTCCCAGAATTGTTCAGCTGTCACCACAATCAATTTTAGAACATGTTTATCACCTTAAAAAGAACCCCATATTCCTTAGCCATTATCCCCCACCTCTGACTGCTACCTAACTCTAGGTAGACACTAATCTACTTTCTGTCTCTATGGATTTGCCTGTTCTTGAAATTTCATATAAATGGAATTATATTATATGTGGTCCTTTGTGACTGGCTTCTTTCACTCCTTATAACATTTTTAAGATTAATCCATGTTGAAGCACCTATCAGTAGCTTATTTCTTTTTATTGCCAAATAATATTCCATTGCATGAATAGATCACATTTTACTTAAGCATTCATCAGTTGATAGAAATTTGGGTTTTGGGGGCACCTGGATGGCTCAGTCGGTTGAGTGACTCTTGATTTCAGCTCAAATCATGATCCCAGGGTTGTGGGATTGAGCCCCATGTCAGGCTGAGCGTGGAGCCTGCTTAAGATTCTGTTTCTCTCTCCCTCTCTCCCTCTCCTCTCTCTCTCTCTCTCTCTCTCTCTCTCTCTCTCTCGCATTCACTCTCTCTCAAATAAAAAAAAGACATTTGAGTTGTTTCCACCTTTTGACCATTGTAAATAATGCTGCTATGGACAGATTTTGTATGGACGTGCTTTCATTGCTCTTGGGTATATAACTAAGAGTAGAATTGCTGGGTCCCAAGGTAGTTCTGTTTAATATTTTGAGAACTGCCAAACTTTTTTTTTTAAAGTGGCTACACTATGTTCCATTATCACCAGCAGTGAGTATTCCAGTTTCTCCACATCCTCTTCTATATGTGTCATTACCTGACTTTTAATACAGCCAACCTAGTTAGTGGCTGTGGCATGGTATTTCCCTGTGGTTTGGATTTGCATTTCCCTGATAACTAATGAGGTTGAGCATCTTTTGGTGTGTTTATCAGCCGTTTGTATATTTCTTTGGAGAAATGTCTATTCAGTTTCTTTGCCCATTTTTAATTGAGTTATTTTCCTTTTCAGTGTTGAGTTTTAAGTGTTTTTTAATATTCTGGATACAATAGCTTTATCAGATATATGACTTGCAGAGGTATTCTCCCATTCTTGAGTTGTCTTTTCACTTTCCTGAAGGTATCCTTTTTTTTTTTAATTTATTTCTAGGAGAGAGAGAGAGACAGCGTGAACAGGGGAGGGTTAGAGAGAGAGGGAGACACAGACTCTGAAATAGGCTCCAGGCTCCGAGCTGGCAGTCAGCACAGAGCCCGACGCGGGGCTCGAACCCACAAACCGCGAGATCATGACCTAAGCGAAAGTCGGACGCTTAACTGACTAAGCCACCCAGGTGCCCCTGGTATCCTTTGAAGCACAAAAGGTTTTAATTTTCATAATGTCAAATGTATCTATTTTTCTTTTGTTATTTCTACTTTTGTGTCCTATGTAGGAAACCACTGCCTAATCCAAGGACAGGAAGACTTACATCTGTCTTATTCCAGACGTTTTGTAGTTTTTGTTTTTATATTTACATCTTTGATCCATTTTAGTTAATTTTTGCATATGATGTGAGGTAGGGGTCCAAATTCATTCTTCTGCATTCTCCAATTATGCCACCACCTTTCATTGAAAACACTATTTTTTTCTCTTTTGAAGTCATTGTAACCTGTAAAAATCAATTAATTGCAAATGTGAGAGCTTATTTCTAGACTCGATGATTCTATTCTATTAATATATACTTATGCCATTTCCACACTGTCTTGATTACTATAGGTATGTAAGAAAGTTTTTAAATGGGGATGTATAAGGCCTCCTACTTAGCTCTCCTTCTTCAAGACTGCTTTGGCTATTATGGGTCTTTTGAATTTCCACATGATTTCTAATATCAGCTTGTCAATTTCTGCAAATTATAGATCAATTTGGAGGTGTTGACATCTTAACAATAATAAGTCTTCCAGTCCAGTGGTGTCGCTTTCCATTTAATTGGGTCTTCTTTAATTTCTTTCAACAATGTTTTATAGTATTCAGAGTATAGGGTTTCTAATTCTCTTATTAAATTTATTGTTTTGTATTTTATTCTTTTTGATATTATTATAAATGGAATTGCTTTCCTAATTTAATTTTCAGATGT
The DNA here is from genome assembly GCF_003009895.1 of Hyaena hyaena. Classification (NCBI taxonomy): domain Eukaryota; kingdom Metazoa; phylum Chordata; class Mammalia; order Carnivora; family Hyaenidae; genus Hyaena; species Hyaena hyaena. The sequence continues at coordinate 1,250,156 of NW_024080795.1, forward strand.
TTCTTTGTACGTTCTTATATAGAAATACATTTGATTTTTGTATATTGATATTCTGCTTCCTTGCTGAACTCATTTATTAGTTCCAATATTTTTAAAATAATTTCCTCATAATTTTATACACATAGGATTAACTTGTCTACAAATGAAGATGATTTCACTTCTTCCTTTTCAATCTGTATGCCTTTTATTTTCTGGCCTGATTGCACTGGCTATAACCTCTAGCTCAATGTTGAATGGAAGAGGCAAGAGTTGACATCCTTCTTGTTTCTGATCTTAAAGGAAAAGTTTTCATGCATTTACCCTTAAGCATGATGTTTGGTCTGGGTTTTTCGTGGATGCCCTTTATCAATTTCAGGAAGTTTCCATGTATTTCTAGATCCTTAAGTGTTTTTATCATGAAATGATGTTGAATTTTGTCAAATGCTTTTTCTGCATCTATTGAAATAATCATGCGGGTTTTTTCTTTATTCTATTAAAATGGTATATTGTTCGCATTTTGTATGGTAAACCAACCTTGCATTCCTAGGATAAATCCCACTTAGTCATGGTATGTAGTCCTTTATACATGTTGCTGGATTTGTTTTGCTTATATTCTGTTGATAACTTTTATACTCATATTTATAAAGGATACTGGTCTGTATTTTTTTTTCTTGTGATATCTTTGCCAAGCTTTAGTATCAGAGTAATGCAGTCTCTTAGAGTAAGTTGGAAGTATTTCCTTCTCTCCTAGTTTTTGAAAGATTTGTGAAGGATCGCTGTTAATTCTTATTTCAGCATTTGGGAGAAAGAAGCCATCTGGACCTGGGCTTTGTCTATTCAGATTTTTTATTCATTCTTAAGTCAGTTTTGGTAGTTTGAATATTTATATGAATTTGTCCATTTCATCTAGTTCATCTAATTTGTTGATTTATAGTTCATAATATCCCCTTTATAATCTTTAAGAAATTATTTCTGTAAGGTCAGTAATAATGGCCTTTTTTTCATTCCTCATATTAGTAACTTAGGTCTTCTCTATGTTTCCATGTTCAGTCTAGCTAAATGTTGGTCAGTTTTGTTGATCTTTTTCATGAACCAACTTTTGGTTTTGTTGATTTTTCTCTATTGTTTTTTTGTTCTCTATTTCATTAATTTTACCTCTAATCTTTATTATTTCCTTCCGTCTGGTTGCTTTGGGTTTAATTTGCTCTTCTTTTCCCCATGTGTTGAAGTGGAAGAATGAGTTATTGATTTGGAATCTTTTTTTTTTTCAACGTAGGTGATTATAGCCATAAATTTCCCTCTAACTAGGGGTTTCCCTGAATACCATAAGTTTCAGTGTGTTATATCTTCATTTTCATTTATCTCAAAGTATTTTCTAATTTTCTTTGAAATTTCTTCTTTGATCCATGTTTATTAGGATTATGTTGGGTAATTTCAACATATTGGTGAATTTCCCAAATAACTTTCTGCTACTGATTTCTAATTTTACTCCATTGTGATTGGTGAACACACTTTGCTTGAGTTCCATCCTCTTCAAATTTACCTAGGCTTCTTTTATGGCTTTGTACATAGTCTATACCGGAGAATGTTCCACATACACTTCAAAAGACTGTATATTCTGCTATGAACTGGTCCATTTTATCTGCAAGGTCAATATGAAGATATAAAATACTTTTGCAGCTTCGATTTCATGGTTTAGAACAAGATTCAATCAATAATTATCCATGTCTCCATGTCCTTCTAAAGAGGACATGTGATTCACATTACCATTTGATTTTAGAATTGAAAACAGGCACCTGGGTGGCTCAGTCAGTTGGGTTTCCAACTTCGGCTCAGGTCATGATCTCACGGTTCGTGGGTTCGAACCCCACATTGGGCCCGTTTTGGATTCTGTGTCTCCCTCTCTCTCTGCCCCTCCCCTGCTCATGCTCTGTCTCTCTCTGTCTCAGAAATAAATAAACATTTTTAAAAATTTAGAATTGGGGTACCTGGGTGGCTCAGTCAGTTGGGCGTCCGACTTCAGCTTAGGTCATGATCTCATGGTTCATGGGTTCGGCCCCGTGTCGAGCTCTGTGCTGGCAGCTAGCTCGGAGCCTGGAGCCTGCTTCGGATTCTCTGTCTCCCTCTCTCTCTGACCCTCCCCTGTTCATGCTGTCTCTCTCTCTCTCTCTCAGAATTAAATAGAAAACATTAAAAAAAATTTAGAATTGAAAACAAGCCTACCGGAAATCTTCCCCTTTTCCACTCCAATTCTTTTGCCTTTTAGAACCACGGAGGCAGCATTTAATTATCCAAAAGGAGATTTCAATTTGTGGCCTATCTGAAGTAACGTACAGCTTTGAGTCCTTCTGCCATCCCTTCCAGGCTGAGGCTACTGATAAGTCAGGCCGTAAGAGAGGGGTTGTTTGTTAACTTGTTATTGAAGCCGTAGGGACTCAGTAAGTATGAAACCTACATTTGACTAATGTTCTCAGCCTCCTTGATGACCAAATCAGATCAGCTGTAGAAAATGGCTATCAAGACACCTGAGGGGTGCCTGGGTGGCTCAGTCGGTTAAGCGTTTGACTTTGGCTCAGGTCATGATCTCACGGTTCGTGGGTTCAAGCCCCGTGTCGGGCTCTGTGCTGACAGCTAGCTCAGAGCCTGGAGCCTGTCTTCAGATTCTGTGTCTTCCTCTCTCTCTGACCCTCCCCTGGTCATGCTGTCTCTATCTCTCTTTCAGAAATAAATTTTTTAAAAAATTTTTAAAAAGACACCCGAAAAGAGTAGCCAACCTAAGTGCATGGAACACAATGGCTGAGTATGAGTGGCTGGATGAAGTCACATGTGATGCTTAAATTGTCGATTGGTATCATTTATGGCATTTTTAAAAAGCTGGCTATCCCTCAAAAAATGAGTTCTGGAACTAATTTCCTATTTTAAATGGTGTTCAATATTGCCTTTTGTCAGCAAAACCATTCTCACTTGTAGATTTATAAGGTAATGCAAATAAACATCAAAGAAACAAAAATATTATGATCAACCAAGATGTGGGTTTCAAGACAAAAAGAAAAAAATTTGATCTCTTTTCATGATTCTAAATTCTCATACTTATGCCATACACATATGTATAAGTTTATAAAGCTATGCAATAATAAAATCACAGACTTTCACAGTAGGTAAATTTAAGATCGAAACACAGGAGAACCATTTCTTATGAGATTTTTTGAGTTCTTATATGAAAGCTCTTAAAATCCGACCATGGAATATCCTGTCTCTAAGCAATAAAATCGGGTACCCTGGCTACAGCAATATAAAGATGGCCAAGGACCAACATGGAATGGTGAATCACTTTAGGCATTTGGTCATGGAGCCAAAGACCAGGCTCTCGGACCTAGACTGTGCATCTAATTATCTTTCAGTAAATCAGGCTAGTGAAGGCAGTGAATCTCATGCTGAGAAAAGACGGGAGCCCAAACTCAGTGGGGCCTAATTCTACTGGGAGCTTGGAGAATGGATGCCTTTAAGGGAATTGTTCTGTTCAACTTAGAATGAGTCATCCGCAGATGTGCCCATTTCATATTATATTCATTAATACCTCTGTTTTAAAATGTTCTTTTTTTGTACAAATGTGTTAAAGCTGATGTTTCTAGCGTAACCAAAATTTATGTAATCTAGAAATAACTTCCATCTGCTAATACTTATTATGCAATATGGAGATGGCTTTTAAGAGCTTACTGTCTGTATCTGTAGGGACACTACATGGATAGGTGTTTATGGCCACATGTGTCTCACATTTAACCATAAAATGGATGCCAACATCCATCCAACACAGGGTGATTTGAAATCCAACATTTAATTCTCAAATGTTGGTTTTGCTCAGAAAAATACAAAACTTTTCTGGTTGGAGAAGAATTTGTGGAATGATAGTTTAAGGCTATTGTAATTAAAGGTCCATCTTTAGTTCATTTAAAGCTTCCATAGATAGTGATGATGATGAACAAGGTTCACGGCCATGGACTGTCCTATAAGGAAAGGAAGCTCTTGTCTCCGGCTTCCAGGAACTACTGGGGTCATGGTTTCTGAGTAACACACACACACACACACACACACACACACACACACACACACACACCCAGGATCCCACTGTTGGCTCTGAAATCTTCCTAATTGGCCGAAGACAGAAAAAGAGCAGAGACATAGCAGCTTTTAAAGGATTGTGGCTCTAAGGTTAAAAGCTTATCTGCACTGAACAACTGATCTAGTCTGTTCATTCATTTCTTCATCTGTTACTCATTTTTTATGCCTTCTGCAATTTTACCAACTCAACCTTTTCAGTCTACTACCTTGCTTCTCGCACAGTCCAGCCAAACTGTTTCCTGAGAATTTTTCATGTTTTCATGCCTCCATGCTCCTATGTATGGCTTTTTTTTTTTCCCTCTATCGGAATACTTATGTCTCTCCTTTCACTCAGCCCTTCCCCTTAGCCTCCACATATCCAAACCCACCCATACTTTCCAGCCCCAATTTAAATGCTTCTTCCTCCATGAAGTCTTCCCTGATCTTAAAACACTCCTACCCAATCTGGAAATGATCACTCCCTCCTCTAAACCCCCTGTTTCTCTGTACCTGGTTGAGACAGTGTGACAACAGATAAGAGCATAGCCACTTATGAATGTTATAGCTTTGGACAAGAATATTCTCTGAATCTCAGGTCTTCAGGATTGCAAGATGGAGATAATACCACCTGCTTCATAGGATTCTTAGAAGGATTAAATGAGATTATGTATCTAAGAACCCACACAGTAGATGCTCTATCAATTATAGCTGTCCTTAAGGGCAGGGACCATGTCTTGTTCAACTTTGTACTCTCAGCACTTACCATTGTGCCTGAACCAGAGTGGGTACTATGTGAATGTTTGTGCACCGAATAGGCACCCATTTAGTAATGTGAACGTGGTAAAGAGGGAGAACAGCCTTTCCAGCCATCTGGGAGGTGATCTGTCATGTCAGTCCCTTGCCTTTCAATGGCTTCGTTATTGGCCTATGAAGGGGAACTGCCCTTTGTGGATTGTCTCCCTTCCTAAGTTGGGGATCAGGTTGAGCAATGAAAATTGGGTGCTTAGTGCTTCATTTTAGCCTCTGGTTATTCTCTGGGCACTTGTTCTTCTGTGTAGGGCTTAGAGCTCATCCTCTGCTAAAGACTGAATTCGTTCAGAGTTTTGCATTGTTACATTTTAAACCGATTTCAACCGGTTTGGTAGTTTGTTTATCCTTGACCAATATGACTTCCTTTTCTCTCATAATCTCCTTGAAAGGTTCCATAAAGTTTTTGGTACATTCAAAAGATCATGAAATGTTTTATGTGTAAATAAATAAGAAATGCTTTGGTTTCTCCTAAAGTGCCCCTCTGGTAAAGTCAAGAGGAAAACATGTGTTATAAATGGGCCCTAGTTTTTATTTGTTGGATTTGGGCCTCTCTGCAATCCCTTTTTGGCAGCTACATGGAGTATGTTGAATTCCAAGTTGACTTTCAATTAAACTGCATTTCTGTATTTCCTTAAGAAAAGTACTCCTAGGGGAAAGGGGAAAGAATCTTCAATGCCAGAGACCCTGGTCAATTTTGACCACTTTCTGGGAGATAAAGGCAAGGATAAATGCAAACATAAGTCAGAGAACTCACCTGGAAGAAAAGCAACAAACTGAAAGGGCCCTGCTATGGACCATTGGTGTGGCTACCAAGGGGAATGTGAGGTTGGTCCTTCACAGGCAAAATGGGCAGCTCTTTACCGCGTCCTCAGAATTGCAGGATGCTGCCCCGTGGGGGTGCGATTTGACCACACCCTTACATTTGGCCATAATTTTTACGTGTTCAGGGCATTTAGTCTGTGTTGTTTCTCTTGTCTTGGAGCCATGGGGAAGGTCTAGTGGGTGAGACGGACTGGATGTGCAACACTGTGCCATGGTGACACACCCACCCTCCTCACTCACTATCTCACCAGGATGGGAGAGACAGGGCTCGCCTGGGAAACTCAGCATTCCATCCATGGCCTGGTGCACAGTAGGCACTCAAAGTATTTGACCAAATGGCAAGTACTTGCCTGACAAGAATGACATCAGTGTAGGACACATGTTGGGGAAATACTCATTGGCCTTTCCCCTGCCTTTCCGACTCAACACAATTCCTGCTTAAGAGTCACAGAAGTTGGGAAGGAGGTGAAGGAAAGGAGAAGATTCCCTTTTTAGTTTTATTCTATCTCACCTGTCTCTACTTGGGAGTGTTGGCGTCTGGGCACACTTAAGGTTTTTGTTTTGTTAATCATTCATTAACTTGAACAAATCTCTTTCTCTGGCCTAGAAGGCAGGATTGAGCTAGACCACAGGGTGCAGTGGTATTGCCTCCTTGGGCTCTGTGTGTCTGGTGGTGAGAGGGGAGGTGAAACTGAGGAGATGTGGCCCTCTCTGTAGAAGGAAAAGGCCTGAGAGTGTGTTTTGGCCTAGAGTCTGCTTGCCTTCCCCAACACAGACCAATTGGTCAATATTTTATGTGCACAGGACACCTGAAGCTATCCACGCATGTGATGCTCAGTTGTACTCCATGTGGTCTTAGGTTTCTCAGCTTAGTTGCAGTACAGCTGAAGATTTTAGAAGGACAGGTAGTAGTACCTGTACATGTATAACTTCCATATCACTACCATGTAAGCAGAGTTGTGTTGTTGTTGTTGTTGTTCAAAATTGAAAAGCCAAAACAAGCCTTGGTGCCACGTGCTATGAACAGAAGTAACTGTGTGTAGGTTAGGCCTCATGTGTCCTCTCCATAGGAGGGCCACCCTGCTGGGGTCTGGAAGTAGGTGACAGCTCCTAGGCTATCCACCTGAATCCATCATTCCCTCTCCTGGCAGCTGCACTCTAGACAAATGGCCCATCCATCTTACTAGAAGACACAATGTCACCCAACAGTTGGGAGCCTTCAGAAGGATCCACTGGGCCCACAGTGCACGTTGGGGGTGGGGGGGTACCATGATGGAGTCTAGTAAGCTCTACATGTAAAGCTCAGTTGTGTTTAAAAGAAAGGTCCATAGGGGCACCTGGGTGGCTCAGTCGGCTGGATGTCCTACTTTGGCTCAGGTCATGATCTCGTGGTTCGTGGGTTCAAGCCCCACATCAGGCTCTGTGCTGACAGCTAGTTCAGAGCCTGGAGCCTGTCTTCGGATTCTGAGCCACCCAGGCACCCTAAAAAACTTTTTTAAAAGGAAGTTCTATGGCGGGTTCAGTTCTGGGCCTCCTTTTTATGGAAAAATTAAGCAGTCATTTCCAATTTTGATCAACAAGTATTTATTGAGACCCCACTAATTCCAGGTTTTATGCGAGGGACTTTACATAAATGCTGTCATTTAATGCTCTCAGCAGACTTGAGGGGCAGGTAATTATGCTCACTTTAGAGATGACAAAAATGAGGCTAAGAGATGTAAAGTGACTTTCCCAACATACCGTTGTCAAGGGGTAGAGCTCGGATTTGCATTCAGGTCTCTGTCTTCTCTATTCTGTTCTACAGCATCTCGGGAATTCTTTTTCCTTCTTACTTCAAATTATCTTCATGGCTCAGCTCTACCAAAAAGCATAAATCTGTTAAGGGCTCCAGAGTTACAAGTCCCTTGGGGATGGGCCATTTAACCAGCATTAGCAGTGACCTTCAAAGTTCCCCGCGTTCCTCCCTGGTTAATTGCACAGAGACAGTGTGAGTGTCAAGGCCTTGCTGAGGGCACGGGAAACCTTCCTCATCTCCATTAACCTGGGGAGGCACGGGGCACGAAGAGCAGGTGATCAGAGAGAGGGAATTCAGTTCAGCCAGGTTATTTCAGATGAACTCGACAAATTTTTACCGAGCACCTCCTTCGTGCCTAGCACCGTGTGAGACATGGTGAGGAGAAGGAGGCTGTGTGTGGCTACTCCTGCCCTTTAGGAGGAAGGAAGATACAAAAGAATCCAAGAGTTTGGACTTAATCCTATGAACAACAGTGAGGCACCGGGAACGTTGGAGCAGAGATGTGACAAACTCCCAAAGTATTATTTGTCCCTGCAAGGCTACTGTGGGGGTCAGAGGTGGAACACGAGCTACAGCTGGGAAGAGCACAGGGCAGTAGGTGTTGGAAAGCCTGACTATACTATACTGGGGTATTAAAGATGTGACAGTTTCTGCATCTTTGCCTAGCACCTCCCATACATGTGAAATCCCACAGTTTAATGGAAAGGATATAAACCATCTGCGGCAACATATTTGTTTAAAAAGGAGGCACCAGCATGAAGACTTAGCAACTTTGAACCAGTTGAAAGAAGAGCATCTGCCTGATATTTTCATAGTGGTTCTATTGATTGTTCATCTTCCATTCTTCTTGTGGTTTGTGTTACTAGCATGTTTGTATTGAGTCTGCCAAAAGAAAGCATTGAGAGAGAAAAAAGAATTTGTAAATTGTTACTTTAGAAACATTAAAATCTATACTGGAATTCAAGTTCCCTTTAGCTTGAGCCCATTGACATTCACAATTCAGTACATGTGATTTTTTTTTTTTTTAATTTCTAGGGGAGAGAGAGAGAGACAGCATGAGCAGGGGAGGGTCAGAGAGAGAGGGAGTCACAGACTGAAACAGGCTCCAGGCTCTGAGCTGGCAGTCAGCACAGAGCCTGACGCGGGGCTCGAACCCACGAACCGCGAGATCATGACCTAAGCGAAAGTCAGACGCTTAACCGACTACGCCACCCAGGCGCCCCTCAGTACATGTGATTTTGAAAGCCCTCTTACACCTTGAGGGCTTAGAGAGGTTGGGAATCTCACATCCTTGTCCACCTTTTCATGGAATGCCTCAATTTATTAGGCACCTACTATATGCCAGATACCATGCTAAATGCTTTCGCGTGTCCTCAGAGCAACCCTGTTTTACAGGTGAGGTAACTGTAGCTTCAGGGAGTTATGTAACTCACCCCAAATCAGAGCTGATAGGTAGTAGAGCCAGTATTGACAGCTATGGGTTCCGGCTCCAGGTCCAGGGCTTTTAGCGCGAAACACACTACTTCCCTGTCAGATCTATTTTGTACCCCTGGAGTGTGAACCACATGAATCACTGGAAAGGGATGAGATTCTCTGATTTGCTCATGGCTGCCTATTGCCACTTAAACAAAACACAGGGCTCTGCAGAAATGAGGCTTGAGACTGTTATACTTTGATGAGGTGGGGAGACATGTTGAGAGAACTGGGTACTGATCAGGCAGTGCCAGCCCAAGAAGGTCACCCTGATCAGCTACGAGAGAGCATTAAGCCAACACATCTCTTCAGAGGATGAGGAAGGGCAATGGTGCAAGTGAGATTAAGAAGGGAGCAAAGATACACTTGTCTTCTCAATTTTGTCCCAGGTCGAAGCTTTAACAACAATGGCAGCCATCAAATTTGTTGGTGCGCACAGATCCCAGTTACTTCTGTGCATCCATCTCTCCTAAGACGCTGATGGGCTGATAGCAGAGTTCAAGGTCGATAAATGGACCCAAACCAGATTAACAGTGGCAGGCCACTATAGGGTGGGCCCAAATCCTGGGCTTGATCCTCGGATTCCTCACTTCTCCCTGACTCCTCTACTAGGTTATGAATTCATAATTTGGAGCTGGCCTAACCTCTCCAGCACATTCTTCTCCAAAGTACTTGTAGAAACAGCCTGGGAGTGAGAAATGGCTGGCCAGAGCCCTACCCCAACGTTGACAGAGGGCCAGGGCAGAAGAGCACCTCATCTTTAGTAATGGGCTAGCTGTGCACAGGAGAAATAGGAAGTTGCGTTGAGTATGGCTAAATAAATGCTCACTGATGTCTGGGCCTGGAGTCCTGGTCATAGAGGAATCACATTTAGGGAAACTTTGTCAGAAAATGAAGAGCCAAGTAGACTGAACTTCCTCAAAAGGAAAACGCAAGTATTTGAACTTTGTTATTTCAAAAATGCCTGGTGTGCTAGTTGTTGTTTTTTATCAGTAATGATGCTATAAGGAGTGACAACTTGATTTATATCTGGAAATCTGGGATCTGGCATTTTAAAATACTTGGTGGAACTTTTTATCGGAAAACATTTCATATTGGGGCGCCTGGCCGGCCCAGTAGGTAGAGCATGCAACTCTTGATCTCGGGATCTTGAGTTCAAGCCCCACGTGTCGTGTAGGGATTACTTAAATAAATAAAACTTTTTAAAAAAAATTTTCATATCTTTAGTTTTAACTGTTACCTGTAACTGGCTCTTTGTTTTCTCATTTGAGCAGAACTTACGAGAGTGTTTTGAATGTTTTTCATGCTAGGTACAAGTAACTGTGCATATTCAAACTCAGCCTATCCAGATAAGTTGGATTGACTTTTCTAAAAAGGAAAGTCGAGTTCAACCAAACAGCTCTTTTCTCTTGTGTCCACAGCATTAGATCGCCAGCTTGCCTTTTTATTCCCTGCCAAGGGTGGTAGAATCTTGTAGCCCAGCTTCATTTATCGGTTCCGAAACAAATTTTGAATACACAGAAACTCAGACTTGCAAAATCCTTTCCTACTCCTCTTCAGGACAGACACAGATTTCAGTTACCCTATTTCTTTCTCGCTTCTCCTGACCATTTCCCTCTCTTTGGTCGGCGAACTGGTACACATGTATTATCTGGTAAATGCCTCCACGGTCCTACAAGGCAGTGGTATTGTGCCCATTTTGCAGATTAGCCAACAAAAGCTCAGATTTAAAGGACTGTGGTCACATAGCCAGCAGGTGATGGAGGTGAGAGAAAGGGGTAGGATCCTGGGACAGTCATTCGCTCACACTGCCTGTTCAGGATCCTAACATTCGCATGGAGGTTCTGGGGTTCTAACGAATCCTGTGGAAACAGACTAGCATCTGATCAAAATGGACCTGCCCATGCAACTTCCATCTAATTCCTACTTTACTGCATTAACTAGGTTGCAGGTGGAGACTGAGGCACAGATGTGGGTGCGTTTATTCTTAATCTTGGGAAAATCAAGACCGGAACCTAGTATCTCCAACGGGGAACTGAACCTGGCTGTCTCCTTACTTGAATGCTGTTTGGAAAGATTCTCGTGACTCCTCCACCTGTTTGATTTCCCACAAATATCCCAAAATGCCCCCAAAGTTCTTTAGGCACTGTTTTCATTCTTTTTGCGTTCTCTTAAAGTTGAAACAGAAAGCCTCTGTGTGTGTGCGTGTGTATGATTTAGAGCTATGTGCTTTATGTGCTGTGCGGCTTGAAAACCTTCCATGTTATTACGATTTTATAAATGTTTTCATATTCACCCCAGTGCTGCAGTTCATTCTTTTGTCATCAAATATAAACTGGATTTCCTAATGGGAAATGCACTTGTTCTGGAACCGTGCCAAAAACAGACCAAAGAAGATACTTGAACTTGGCTTCCCCGAATCTCTGTGATGATAAATTATCAGGTGTTCAATTAAAACCACAGAACTGATTTTTAATTCCTATTGAAATCGTTGCAGGTGCTCCGAATTCTAGCCCTTGTCCACATTACACGCCTTCCCCTTAATTAACATAAAGAAATTAATGTCTTACAAGCTTCAATATTTGATGCCATATGAGTCCTGAGGATATTTAAAGGGAGAAGAAATGTAAATAGAATGAAATTCTTAAGCAAGATTACTGATATGACAGGACTAAAGAGCCTGGGAGTGTGTGAAAGTAGCTCTTTTCTTCCCTTTAATAAATCCATTACTTGCACTTGGGCATATTTTAAGGTCCTTTTCATGCTGAATCTAGAGTTGAGCATGCTTTGCATTTCAAGCTTTGTCTATGAATCAGTAGAAGCCAAAGTTATTTCTGCTTTAAAATAACAGGAGCCAGGAACAGCTAATCTCTTTTCATTCTGAGTTCCTGACATTATTTTACTGGACAAAGTTTGTGTTGGCTACAAAACAGGCCATTCATAACATCTATGAGAAGGAATTTAGGTAAGAATGGAGAGAGACTGTAGGATGTAGAAAGACTCCCTCTCCTGAGGCCATTAAGAAATTCCAAATTGGCACGGTTTTGAATAGTGACATGGCATTAGCCTTGCTAATTTCAGTAATTCAAGCTCATAGCCTCTGTTTACCAAGCTACCAGATGAAACCTTCCCATAACCACGGTACCGGGATAGGACGTGCTTCTCCCCCAAGGTGAGTGGATATTTTAAAATAGGCAATTGGAGGAAAATTGAAGGGCGATCATGGCGAGGGCAGTAGTGCCTCTGAGTCAAAAGCTCTTTGGAGAGTAGTCTGTGTCTTTACTTCCTCCGCCAGACCTGCCCCACATTGTCGAAGTAAATTCACTTCTCTTTCTTTAAGCAGGAATGAGAATACGGGGTGCGCGATTTGTCACCATCTTATCTCATGGCACCTGACTTCTTAGACTATCTCTGTCTGGCTTCTAATTGTGTTCATTTCCACTCTCGGGACCCGCACAGGAACCCATCCGAGTTTGCGTGTGTGTGTGTTTAGGTGGGAATACATTCACTCTTCAGTTCATAAAATGTGCAAATAAGCTGACAGATAGTTAATGGCAAAAACCCCAGGGAAAAAGGAACTCCGTTTTAAAGGAGTGTACATTTAAAAGGCCTTCTCCTAAATGTCTCTTGACGAACCGGCACCTCACATGGTGCTGGAAAAATGTACAGAGGGAAATCTTCAAGAGCCTCGCAAGCTGAGAAAGTAGAAAGACTGCCGAGTGTTTGAAAGGGTTTAGGGTTTCATCTGAAGACCAGCTGCACCCCCACCGCGCCTGTGCTCAGAATCCCGGCCGCCAGCCAGGCTGGGTGGGGGGGGGGGGAGGGGAATGGGCCCAGGGCCTGCAGGTAAGGGGGCCCCGGGCCGCACACCCGCACTTTCGGCGCCGCAGGCCCTCGCTCCCTGACTTGCATTTCCTGTCAGCCAAAGCAAGGGACCCTTCCCCCGAACACTCAGGATCACCGAACAATAAAGAGGAGAGACAGACAGACAGACAGCTGGAGGGTGCGAGGGTGGGCATTAAAGGGGGAGGGGCAATGTGAAAGCATGAGAGACTTACTTAGGTTCCAGAGCGTCTTCGTGGTCATGGGTTTCTCAAACAACACAAATACCACGCTTGTGGAGCACGTTAAGGTTTAGAAGGCACAGTATGTATGTCTCACCTGAGACGTCGCACGACGCTGGTAGTAAGAGTATTCTCTGCTCCCAGGCCGGGAAGTAAAGGGCTGTGATCAGGCTTCCCCACATTTCCCTTCTCAGAGCCCTCAACCGCCGCCCCCCCCACCCGCCCAACCAGTCCCCCCTCCCCCGGTGCTCAGAGTTGCCACAGCACTTGGTCCGGTCGCGCCTCTCTTTTTTTTTTTTAATTTTTTTTAATGTTTTATTTATTTCTAGGAGAGAGAGAGAGAGAGCGTGAACAGGGGAGGGTCAGAGAGAGAAGGAGTCACAGACTCTGAAATAGGCTCCAGGCTCTGAGCTGGCAGTCAGCACAGAGCCCGACGCGGGGATCGAACCCACGAACCGCGAGATCATGACCTAAGCGAAAGCTAAGCCACCCAGGCGCCCCTTGTGGCCCCTTGAGGGCAGGCCCCGTGGCTTCTCCTGTTTCCCTGGGGGCCTGTCTGCCGCACCCCCCCCCCCCACCAGACTTGTTCCTGGCACTCACCGAGTTTCATTAATTCATTGCATTGACCCAAGCGGACTTCACACAAAGCCTCCCACCCCCCCTGTGGCTGCCGCACCCACGACCATTCCGCTTCCGGGGCTCACTCGTGACAACTCACTGAAACCAAACTGTCTTAGAAGGACTCTGGGGGCGGCAACAAAGATAAGGACCCAGAACTGGATACATTTCAACCCTATCCTCCCCACCCCACCCCCCACCCCCGCAAAGCAACCCTGGAAATGGCGAGGGTTCCAAGAAGTCTCGTGGAAGGAAGCTAGAGCGAAAGAGAAGAAAGCGAGGCAAAGAGAGGAGGCCACGGGCCACTGGCCTGTGGACGTGTGTTCGGGCCCCGCTTCCTCTAAGCGCTGCCCGCCCGCCTGCCTGCCTGGCTGCCGGGGCCTGAGAAAGGTGAAACCCACAAAAATCAAGTTGCAAAGGAGGCCTCCTAAACTTGGTCTTAGGCTTAATGCTAAGGGAAAAGATTTGAGGATTAATTTACCTTGTTGTCAGTCGAAAGGGGGCTTCGGATTTCTCCCCTGAGTGACCTAAACTGTAATCTGTCTCTACGGCCCTCTGTTAATACTTCTTCCATTTGGGAGGAAATCATAGTGACTGGAGAAGCTCAATTTACTTCCTCTAATCTCTCGGCAGAGAAATGAAACAGACAACAGAATTTCTGTAGGACGCAGGGAGACCTGATAGGGACAAATCAACTGAAGAAAACCATCTCTATTTGGGGAGAATGCATCTTTAATCGTGGTAATCCCTTTAGCAAATTGCTTTCTCTGGTGACATTGCATACCTAATTGCAGTTTGCTCATTTTGATTCTTCCCTTTACATGAGTTGCTTTGCTGCTTATGCGGTTGTGCACGTGTGGGCCCAGCAATGAACTGATTACTTGCATTAAAGATTCTCGGCCAACTGCGTCTCGTGACCAAAACGTCACCGCCTTTGGAAGCGAATCAAAGGTCACCAGACAATTATGTTCCCTTTAGCGTCTCCTCAAAAGACCCATTTTCCACCCCTTAGTGATTAGGATTCTCTTCTCTGAGAAGTTTTCTCAACATCCACCTAAAATTGTGAAAATAAAGATGAAAAATCCCACAGCAAAATGGTTACAACCAAGAACCGTAGGGGAGTTTATGTACTAGGGTTTGCTCCACAGTCCAATTTCTGTAGTTTTCTGTAATAGCGCTTTTCTTTTTTTTTTTTTTAATTTTTTTTAATTTTTTTAAATTTTTTTTTTATTTATTTATTTCTAGGAGAGAGAGAGAGACAGCATGAGCAGGGGAGGGTCAGAGAGAGGGGGAGACACAGAATTGGAAACAGGCTCCAGGCTCTTAGCTGGCAGTCAGCACAGAGCCCGACGCGGGGCCCAAACCCACGAACCGCGAGATCATGACCTAAGCGAAAGTCGGACGCTCAACCGACTAAGCCACCCAGGCGCCCCGAGTAATAGCGCTTTTCTTGACGAACGCACTCTATTGCCAAGTGACATTCAGCGGTGGGTGCCTGGACCTCCAGCTTGTCTTCATGATGCTGTGCCCAGCCAGATTTGTCATGGCTTGGAAAGCCATAGTTTGTTTTAAATGAATCCTGCATTAGGGTAATAACATTTTAAGATGGTTTTTCCCCAAAGATTTCTTAATGCCATCCTATGTCTCAATATTCTCTACATCATCTTTTTAAGAAAAAATACATTAATTTCCTTTCTGTCAAATCTCCAACCAGCCTTTGCCCACCATCCTGCAAGCTGGCTCCCATGCAGCCTCCATTCCTACATGCCAGCATTATCCTAGGAATCTACCTTCTAGAAATACACCACGTATCCACAAGTGTATGTCTGCGTACGCTCACTGCAGCACTCTTTGGGCCTGGGAGGAATGAGAAGCAAACTAAATGCCTCTCGGAGGGGAAACAGCTAATTGTGATATTGGTCCTGTGGGATTTCTTGCAGCCACAAAAGGCTGTTCTATGAGTATGAATACACAAAGATTTCGGAGACAGTGTAGCATATGCATGTGCATAGAGAGGACCAGTATTTTGTTATTTACCAGTAATTACCCCTGGGGAGTTATGGGAAGGGGGGGAGCTGAAGAGGGGGCTCGCTTTGTTTCTCTATATGCTCAGGTGTTGTTTGAGCTTCAAGAATGCATTCATGTGTTGAGTAGTTTAAAAATTAACAAAATAAAGGACCCTATCCACTGTGTGGAGGACAGTTTGCATGAAGACAAAACCAGAAGGCTGCTAGTCCAGGTGAGAGATGAAGACAGCATAATCTAAGCAGTCCCGATGGCTATGGAAAGGAATTCACGAAATAGTCAGAAAACAGAATTTACCGGATGTGAGCATTAATCAGACCCAGAGGATGAAAATGGAAGAGGAAGAATCTAGGGGGTCTTGCAGGTTTCGGACTTGGGCTACCAGATGGCCAAACAGGGAGGGGAAGGGGGCAAGCGTGAGGGACCCAGGATGCTGGGGGGTGGGGGGGGTGGGGGGGAGGAGACTTAAGGGACTAGAAATGCTGCACTCTTTCTGGCTTGTTGGGTCGGAGTTGCCTGAGAGCCTTCCGGGTAGAAATGGCCCGGAGCAGTTAGATCTCCAGAGAGCTGTCTGAGCAAGAGAGAGATTTGGGAATTCTCAGTGATAGCTACAACCCGGGGCACTGAAGAGAACGTTCTAGAAGACTCGTAAAGCAAGGAGAGTAGAGGGCCAAGGAAGAGATGGGGCCACGCCTCAAACAGAGAGTGGCCAACAGTACTGGATGCTGCAAGAAGGCTCAAGAGGAAAAAAGTAAAAAGACTCCGTTGAAGGTTTAACTGTAAACTGGCATAAGGGATCTTATGGGGTATTGGGCTGATGAAATTGCTCTAAAATTGAATTCCGACTCGCTAAATTCACTGAAACTCACCAGCAGCTTACTTGAAATGGGTGAATTGTATGGTATTTAAATAATACCTCAATAAAGTTGTTTAAAAGGTAAAAATATTTAAGAAAACAATAATTCATCAGAATTTAGTTTGGGGCAAGCTGTGACTCAAAGGGGAACTTCCCGGTCTAATCCCTTCTTCCTAATTGGTTCGGAAAACCCGTGCGATCAAGTGACAGGAATCACCCAGAGATTACTGATGCTACATCATGATTCTCTCCCGTTCTCTTGTATCAGAAACTACTTTATGTCTGATTGGCTTTTCACCAAGCAATGACTATTACTACCCTCGTCCCTGTTTTCCTTTGGATAATTGCAGAATAGCCGCTGTGTTTACTTTCATTATGTTCTCAGCATATATTATCAGAAGAAGTTTAGGGCGCCAGGCAGTAAGGCCTCAGTTTTGATCTTTTGTTGTTGCTGTTGATTGCATTGAATGTGTTTAAACATGGCTTCTTTATTGGCCATGCAAGACCTATTCACTCTGACATGCCATCATTGATTTCCTTTTTGTTCTAAGTTTTTATTTAAATTCCAGTTAGTTAATTAACATATAGTATAGTATTCGTTTCAGGTGTACAATATAGCAATTCAGCACTTCTATACGTTACCCGGCGCTCATCACAAGTGCCCTCCTTCATCCCCAGCACCTCATGAACCCCTCTGGTAGCCATCCGTTTGTCCTCTTGAAATGCCATCATTTATTTTATGATGCCTCTGTTATGCCTACAGCATGACATTTTCCTTCTTAATTTGACTTGACCAGCAAGAAGATGTATTTATGTTGGTTGATTGGCACATTTGATGTATTCTGTGGATAGGTAAAGAAAATGCCGAAAATTCCTGTCCCTTCTTAGTGATAAGGAACCGGGACCACCCTTGACTCTAATTAAAGCATTCGTTTCTTGCTAGTTGCATCTTCTTTTTATTTTGGTTTAATATCTTCCTCCTCCTTAGTGATCTGACAGCCACCCTTTGTAGTAGAATTTTTCCTTTTTCCTTTGTACATCGTTCTAGCAATGGGTTTGGGCCACTTGGCATCTTTTTACCTTTCCCAGACTCCCTCTGGACTTGCCTACTTTGTTCTAATGCCCACAGAGCTGTTTGTACGAGGATCATCCAGCTTTTTCTCCTCAGTTGCCTTACCCTTGAGTCCTTCCCACTTATGTCCTAATCATGTTCCCAGAATGGGTTTTCTCCATCTGATGCCACTTCTTTTCTTCCTTTGGATCCTGATACCATTATGTAGCCGCACCGAGCAAGATGTCTACCACCTGCACGTTACTGCTAATTGAGTTCTACTGGTAGGGGAAAAATTCAGTGTAAACACTTCCTGAGTTCATTGCTTCACCTTCTACATAGGTGGTGACCTCTTATGGCCACCCCGTACCCTATACGTACATTTCATGTTGCCTGATAAATATTCACATTATTCCTGAGACTTAGCCCCTATCTTCATAAGCTGGACAGACTGTGTGGCTCTCTCCCCATTTTAGACATGTAGTGATTGCTCCCTTAAAATTATGTCTTGGTTGATAACTCCTTGACAAACTTAAAGCCCTCCTCTCTAAGCTTGTCATGGTCTCCAAAAGACACCATCCCTTTCTTTGGGAGAGGTTCCAAAGATGTCTCTTTAGATTCCTCTCCACAGAGTATCTGTGTCAAAGGGTGGAATGCAAAGGTCACTTTAACCCTGTCCCTTCCCCCTTTTCCCTGCCATGAGACCTGTAAACACTGGAATGAAATCCTAGAACCTCAGGGTTGGAAGGGTCACTGGAAGCTATTTACCTTCACCCTCATTCTATGTTTGAACCCCTTTACCAATGTCTACCAAATGCCTGGACCACCTGCAGAGATGGAGATCACTGTCTAGGGGCAGTCTGTGCAATTTTCAGATTGCACTAGTTATTAGAAAGTTCTTTATTGAAGTCCAAACCATTTTCCCCTTAGGAGAAATACAAGGCCGGCCGTGAAACAACAGTAACTGAAAAGGCATGGCGGGGCACCTGGCTGGCTCCGTTGGTGGAGTGCGTGACTCTTGATCTCAGGGTCATGAGTTCGGGCCCCACGTTGTATGTAGAGATCACTTAGGATGAAGTGGCATGGCTCTGGAGCCAGAAGATTCTAAGAGAGAGAAGGGAAATTACAGAGAGGACATGAGTTGGGGGAATCAGGCAGGACCAGAGAAATGATGTTGAGCCATAGCCGCATGGGATTGAAAGGTTAAGGAAGGGGGTATTAGAACTGCTTCTAAAACAAATGGAACCCTGGTGAGAGGTTTAAATCAACATGGAAGGAACAGAAAAGCATCTTTAAGATTCAAAGCCCAAAGCCCATCTGAGGATCCCACCCTTGCCCTTTGCCTGAGGATATGGAAAACATCACAGCAGTGGAGCAGTGACTAGACAGAAGAGGAGAGAATACTTGGACACAGGAGATGAGTTTAAAGATCAGTGGGAAGAGAGAGCGAAGTGAATCGAGAGATGGAAAAGGGGAGAGAAATGAAAACATAGAACTTTTAGATTGAGGAACTGTATTTCTTCCCATGCCAGCCATCCAGTGGACCTCTGTGAGGGGAGAGGGTGCCCGCATGTGTTACTGCAGGGACTGTAGGCTTATTGCTTCATCCTATTACAGCCAAGCAAGAAGACGAAGCTACATTTTGATGTCACACTGCCAGGTGCTGACATTTCAATCACCAGCAGCCCCTGGGCTTGGGCATTGGTGGTGATATAAAGGGCAAGGTGTGGCCCAGGGGTGGGTAGATCGCGAGGCAAAGGCCGGGGGCCAAAGGTATGGGAACCCAATCATAAAGTTTCCAAGCAGGAAATAAATGGAAGCTGCTCACCAGAAAACCTGTTTCCTGCCCAGCGTGGCACACGGAATGTCAGCATGTGTCAGCTGCTTACATAGCAAGGCATCAAGTTCCAGGCAGCAAAAGGGAATAAGAAAATAATCTTTGTAGATCCCATCCACCCTGAGTGCAGTGAACTGATGCTGGGGGTAATGAGAACTGGCTGTTCTCAGAGGGCTTTGGAATCTAGAGGTCAGGGTTTGAGCCCTGCCATTTGCTTCCTGGGCTACCCCTCCATGGCCTTGTCTTTGTCTTGTCTTCATCATAGCTCAGCGGGACTCTTTTCCCTCACGAAATCATCTGTTAGTGGGGGTAGACTCTTTGGGAAGGGTGTCTGCCAAGCTGGTATCCCTCAGTAGACTGAGGATAATGTGTTTGTTCATGCAGCCATTGATTCGTGTGTTCATTCATTCAGTCAGCCAACAAGCATGTGTGTAAGCATTTGTGCTAGCCAGGTACTGTGTGGCAGCTATGGGGAGGAAAAAGATTCATTTCTTACTTTGATAGGGGTTAATGGTCTAGCTAAAGACAGGAATGTAGAAATTACTAACTTTCCTATGAGACAAATTGAAAGGAGTGCTATAATAGAAATACAATCCAATTAATAGCCAGAGAGAGAAGTGATTAATTTTGGCTGGGCGAGATGGGAAGGCTTCCTGGAAGAGGTATCATGTAAGCTGAGACCTGAGAGAGAGAGAGTGAGAGGTGGGGGGGGGGGAGGGGGGAGAGAGAGAAAAAGAGAAAGAGACAATCCCAGGCTGAGGGAGCAGCATGGAGAAAGACATGGGAATTTCAAAAAACTTGCCTTTTCCAGCAAATGATGAGTGGGATGGTATGACTACACTATATGGTACTTGGAGAAATATATGGGCAGCTGAAACTAGAAAGCAAGACAAGATGAGATGGAGAGGTTCGTAAATGCCTTGCTAAGGAAATAGGACTTGAGCCCACATCCACTAGGGAGCCATCAAAGGCTTTTGAGGAAGAGAGAAATGTGGTTCAACCTGTGATCTAGAAAAAAGAATATTGTCTTGCTCCTGCTGTCACAGAATAGAACAGTCATTCCTGGACAGCAGTGGGCCATTGGATTGGAATGGGTATCTTATTTAGCTGAGACGCTGAGGACTACAGGGGGGTATGGAAGGGGAGAGGGGCTGAAGGAAGAGAGGAACGGTCAGCATCCAAAGACAGAGGAGCGAGCACCTGTGTGGATGTGAGAACAGGAACTTACTGACTTAAAGATGGGAAGGTAGGAAGATGGAGCCAGAATGACAATGTGTTGTTCCAAGTAAATTGAGGGGAAAGGACTCTCAATCCCCCAAATCCCATTGATGATGATGGGAGCATTTCACAGTTGGAGAGTTTTTGAGGACGAAATTCAGATGGAACAACTTAAGGAGGCTTTTCATCTGTCATTTATGAGGACACCTGCCTGCTGTTGACTTCTGGCCTACAATGTTCCTGCGCCCAAGCTGAATATTTTCAGGGACTTGAGCCATTTTGACCCATCGGCTATTGTACTGATCATTTTCTTTGCTGTTGGGCATTGCCAGGGCATTTCAAACATTTTAAGTCTCAGGTACATTTTTTGGTAAGATCCACCATGGCTTATTAAAAATGGAAGATTACCAAACTTTGGGTTTTCCCATCTAAGTATGTCTAAGGCCTTACCCCCAATGCCTTCACAGTGCTTTTCATTGAGCATCTTGGAGCCTGGGCTCCGAGGTACTATAAGGCCACTCGCTCACTCTCCTGACACCTCACCAGCAGTCGGACGTGGCTACAATAAGTGACATTTTGTGTTTTCCTTCTATGTGCTCAAAGCCTAGTGATGCATACCTCTGTAGCTGCATCATGCCTGATATTTATTTTATAAACAGAGCTCTGTGAATCTAAACCATTAAGTTTTTTTTAAGTAATGAGGACAGTGCATCCTTAATTGATTTTTTTAAATATGGTTTTAGCTTAGCATCATCTATGTGAGCCACAAAAATAAATGTAATTTTCCTGAGATTGTATACAAATTTCTCATAAATAATTCATCTCCAATTAAAACCCTTGACGAAAACTCTCCTCTTCCTCCATTCCCAATTGAGGAGCCACATCTGCAATTCTAGGGTAGTGTTAAATATCCATTCACTTTCATTCTTTTGGACAATTTGATGTTCAAGGCACTGAAGGAGTACCATTGGGGGGCAGATGCTATGGTATAGGGTACATTCACACACTCACCCCTCTCCAAAATAAAATACTAGAGTGGCAGTGCACTCCCTTTAGGACCTGGCATGTGCCCCAAATGCCACTGCCTTTTGGTTTCTATAGTTTTTTTTTAATCATGGTAAAATATATATAGCATGTAAATTATTAAGTATACAATTCGGTGACATTAATTACATCCAAAATGTTATGCAACCATTACCACTCTTTCCAAAATTTGCCTGTTCTGCCTATTTCTATTTCATATCATGGAGTCATATACTGTGTAGTATTTTGTGACTGGCTTCTCTCACTCAGCGTAACGTTTACAAGTTTTAGCCATGCTGGGGCATGTATCAACACTTTGTTCCTTTTGATGGCTAAATAATATCCATTGTATGAATGCACCACCTTTCGTTCATTCATACACTGATGGACACTTGGGTTGCTTCCACTCTTTGTCCATTGTGAATAATCGGCTATAAACATCGGTGTGCAGGTATCTGAGCGTCTAGTACAGGCTGTCCGTGTAGCAAGGATAACAAGAATACTGCATTTCCGAAGACCGTCTTGAGTTGGCACTTTGGAGGCACCTTCTAATGAGACATAGTTGCACAGACAAGTTAGGAATTATGACACAGTATCTCAGGCACCGTCAGGCTGACGGTGCCTTGTTGCACTCGCTCTCAGACTTCTCCAAAGGCTGATGGGTAGTCAGCAAACCCACAGTACCTCCTGCTGTCTCTTCAGCTCAGTACTGTCTGGTTTTTCACTCAACCACCCTAATGAACATCTCTCAACAATCTCCTGGAACCATCTGGTTGACACACTCGGTTGCTGCATCTTAGTCCTTACTTTGCTTCAGCTCTCGATAAACACTGGACCGCGCTACGCCTCCCCTCTTTCCACTCAACCCACTGAGCTACCCAGGCACCCCTGTGCCTCCCCTCTTTACAAGGTTCTCTTCTCTTGCCTTCTCTAAGCCTGTTCTCATCATCTTTTCTCCTAGAGCTTGCAGAACAGTGTCTCTGTCCCGTGGGATGATATAACTTCTCCTGTGGGAAGTGAAGGCTTTGATGAGGTGTGATTCCCGGGGAGCTGTCAGGCAGCCTTGCGTCAGAAGGATCTGTCGACATGAGAGTAGTAGTCGGGACACTGCTGCGGAAGGTGGCGGTAATTCTGAGGCTGGCGCGGGAGGGCCAGCACCCACACCGCCCACTCATACTGTCGGGGTTTCTAGGACACAGTTGTTCTGCTTCTGGGAATACGACTTGACTCATGATGTACCTAAATAGGTATGGTAGTGGTCCCTGTTATAATAAGATTCTGTAGTAAAATGATTTAATTTCCAAAGGGATTAAGTGATATTTTTGTTTCTTCCTTTCTTAATGCCTAAATGCAGTAGTGAAGCATTCGTAGTCACTGAACCCCCTGGAAACCGTTTTGTATTCGTAAACTCAGCAGTCTGAGCCCCACCCAGTTAAGGGCAATTACTGTGATGGTCCTCTCAACAAGGAAGTTGTCACAGAAAGGCCTACCTGAAGTCATTAATTAGGAGTATGTGAACAGTGTCCAGCTTTGAGTACTGTACACAGCCCATATGACTCCAGTACCCTAACAGTGCTTCTAAGCCCTTCCTAAGTACTCCATGCATCGGTGAAGAGAGAGGAGCTCAGATATAACCTGAAGGTCCTAGTGAACATGAAATAAGTTATGAAGTCTTAAATGAGTTTGCAAACAGTGTGTTTCTTTTTTTTTAAATCTTTATTTATTCATCATTCATTCATTCATTCATTTAGAGAGAGAGAGTGAGAGCGAGCAGAGTAGGGTCAGAGAGAGAGGGAGACAGAACCCCAAACAGCCTCCGTGCTCTCAGCATAGAGCCCAACATGGGGCTCCATCTCAGAAACTGTGAGATCATGACCTGAGCCAAAATCAAGAGCTGGATGCTCAACCCACTGAGCCACCCAGGTGCCCTGCACATAGTGCATTTCTACTCCACGGTACAGTCTTGTGTGGTTGAGTATAAGATGTCCTATGTGTTTAGGAAAACAGCTGTCATGGCTTTATGTACCCACAGCCCAGTGCAGTGTAACCTGAAGATACACATACCCCAGATTAATAGGAGAGGCCACGCCTATACTAATGGGGAAAGCCACCGTATTTTTCCACATCCCATCGTTGTGACTGAGGATGTTTGCAGCTGGAACTGGCTGTAGGAAATAAAGCAAGCATCTCACCGCCCAGCCCTCTTCCAGGAGAGGCCATTGGGTTAGTCCCAGAATTTACAGTCATTTCGCACACGAAATGGCAGCTCACTTGTGTGTCAAGAAGGCACATTGTGAAATGGACCCATTCTGAAAGGAGTCCCAATAGACCCATTAAAAACCAGAGGCCCCAAGTGGGCCAGCTTCCCCTCGCCTGATCTATGAAGAAGAAAATCTAGACGCCCAGAGACCCCCGGGGTAATTAACAAACTCACTTTCTTCTGCTTTCAAGTCCAGGGAGTCATTTCACACCTGAAGGTTCACAGAGGAGTAACGGCTGATGTGGCGGGTTCAAGGGTGGCGTTGATGGCGGGGCGAGGAAAGCGAGATCTGCCCGGGATTCTGAAGCGAATGGCAGCGCCC
Source organism: Hyaena hyaena (assembly GCF_003009895.1). NCBI lineage: Eukaryota > Metazoa > Chordata > Mammalia > Carnivora > Hyaenidae > Hyaena > Hyaena hyaena. The sequence goes on from NW_024080795.1 coordinate 1,274,407, forward strand.
GAGGGCGTCTGTGGGAATGGGCAGTGGAGTGAGCAGTAGTGCAATGAACACGCTTTCTCCGGAGACCGCCCCACTTTTAGCGTCTGGGGTCTGCCAAGCAGCGTACTGAAGGCTTCACACAGTCATGCCTTGGGAGCCAACCGTACACAGCAAGTGCGAGGTTCGAGGAGAGCAGCGTCGCTCTGCTGCTGTACGAGGGCCGGGTTGAAGCCATCTGCTGCCGCAGGCTTGGCAAGGAGGAAACCCCCGCGCTTGGCTCAAGGGCAGCGTTCTCTCCCCTGGTATTTTGATAGCAGCCAGCCTTCCAGGCCGCCCTGTGACGTCTGCGCACTGGGGTGGGTGAGGCCCGGCAGCAGTGCGCTGCTCTCCCTGATGCCACTGCCGTCCGGCGCTGAGCAGGTGCATCCCATTATACGCTCCAGAACCCGGTGGCTTCAGGAGAGCCCAGGGGCTTGTCTCCCTGGCTGACAGCTCTCCCGTGGCTGCCTGTGCACGCCTGCTTGGTGCCCCACAGGTCCAGCCACTTCTCCCGCAAAGCGTCGTGTGCACGGGCTTCAGCACAAGTTATTATGCCCAGATTTAAAGGAAACCAAAACAGGCCGGTGCAGATTGATTTCTTGCCAGCATCTTTTTTTTTTTAATGTTTTTTATTTATTTCTAGGAGAGAGAGAGACAGCGTGAGCAGGGGAGGGTCAGAGAGAGAGGGAGTCACAGACTGAAACAGGCTCCAGGCTCTGAGCTGGCAGTCAGCACAGAGCCCGACGTGGGGCTCGAACCCACGAACCGCGAGATCGTGACCTAAGCGAAAGTCGGACGCTTAACCGACTAAGCCACCCAGGCGCCCCTATTGCCAGCATCTTTTACCCAAGATTAGATCGGCTCAAGTAGAAAGAGGATGGAGAATTTGGTACCCGATGAACATCACCAGAAAAACTCACATCCTAAGAGAAGCAGCTGATGGACCCTACTTGCTTATGGAGGTTCTGCTGGGGACAGCCACTTGGCTGGTGTGGGTAGAGGGGACTGTGTCCCTCCCGGCACCCCAGGAGCCTGGGGATCTGAAGGAAATAAAACTAGAAGGAAATGGAGAGTTCATCCAGTCTAAGTGGCCTGATTTGGGCAGATGGAATGACAGAAGCCCAGGGTAGAGGAAAATGAGTTGCCAACGAGAACTAGTCAGACAATGGCCGAGCCCAGCTCCGGACTCTGCGGTTGGGACAGCCTTCCTTAGGACCTCCACTGGGCGACTCTGAATAACTAAGGCCGGAGGGTTCCCCACTGAGTGCTTTGCCCAACTCAGAAAAACTTCTCAAAGTAAAGTTCAGACCTTAATGACTGACAGTTATTGTAAAGGGATTATCGAGGGGCGCCGGCTGACTTGGTCAGTAGAGCATGTGACTCTTGATCCGGGATTTCGAGTTCAAACCCCACATTGGGTGTAGAGTTTACTTAAATAAATAATTAAAGAGATGACCTAACCTGCAGTACTAAGGAGGGCAAAATGAGAGTCAGGGCTGAGTGTGCAATTAGTACGAATTGTTGGCTCTACCCTCTGGGTGTGTTTCACTGACCCTCAGTTGCATGGTAGAAACAATTTGTGTGCATTTTACAGTGTGTACCTAATATAGCAAAGATATTTTCTGGGAAATCACTGATAAAACCATGAATGATTTAAAAGAGAATAGTATAAGAGGTACCTGGGTGGCTCAGTTGGTTAAGCATCCGACTTCAGCTCCAGTCATGATCTCACAGTTCGTGGGTTCAAGCCCTACGAGCCCCATGTTGGGCTCTGTGCTGACAGCTCAGAGCCTGGAGCCTGCTTCAGATTCTGTGTGTCCCTCTCTCTCTGCCCTTCTCCTACTCGTTCTCTCTCTCTCTCTCTCTCTCTCTCTCTCTCTCAAAAATAAACATTAAAAGATAATTTTAAAAGAGAATGGTTTAAAATGATTCTCATAATAGATCTAGTTTGTAGCAAAATGTGAAGGTTTTGGTTTGGTGTAGCTTTACCTCTTTTGTAGGTTTAAGTTTATTTATTGATTTTGAGAGAGAAAGAGAGTGCATGCTTGTGCACACGGGGGAGGGCAGAGAAAGAGGAAGAGAGAGAATCCCAAGCAGGCCCTGATGTGGGCCTCAAACCCACAAACCGTGAGATCATGACCTGAGCTGAGATCAAAGCTGGGCACTTAACCGACTGAGCCACCCAGGCGCCCCGTTCTCTTGTAGGTTTTTTTTTTAATTATTTTGCTACTGGCTAAACCCCAGATGCTACTGGCTAAACCCCAGATACTTTTTCCACAGGCCTCCTGTGTTTTCTAAGAAACGATGTCTGACAGTCTCTCCCACTTAGGGCTGTCCTACAAACTCTTACCAATGATCTTTCTAAAAAAACACAAATCAGACTGATTTTTTTACTTTTAAAAACCTTCAGTGGCTCCCTGTTGCCCACAGAGTAAAGTCAGCATTCCCAATCCATCGCGATATGGCCCTTACGTGTCCTTCCTGCCTTACCTCTCATCAGCCACCCTTCAGCACACACGCACACCACAGCAGTGGACACCGTGCGTTCCCGCCCATCGGACGGACTGCGTGCTCCCCCTGAGCGTGCCCTCCCTGCACCCTCTGATACTGATGGTTCCGCTCAAGCTGAACTCCCTGCCTGAAATGAATAACCATCTCATTCAGCTGTGCCGTCCAGCCTTCACGGTGTAGATTGTATCCCAGTTGTTCTGAGAAGTCTTCCCAGAGCCTTCTATTTGGAGATTTCTCTCCCCAGGGCATTCTGATTGTTACCTCTATCTCTACCTCACTACCTTCTGCCGAGCTCCCCGTAGGTTTGTCTATTAGTCTGTTTCCCTTGCCAGAGGGCGGGATTCCTAAAGGCAGGCACTAAGTCTTTCTCCAACCTTCTAGCTCAATGCTTGGGACCTTGTAGGCTACCATTAAGCTTGTTGAATCAAAGAGGATTATATTCCCCCCATCCAAGGATGTCCACATTTATCTTTGACCAAAACCCTATTTCCTCTATCTCCTATAAATACTTCATTACCGTGCTAAGCTGCCCCCTTTGTCACTAGTATCCATGATGGTGACCCAGGCCCAGGGCGTGTCTTTGGTGAAACCCCCATCACTGTAAGCCATAGAAGCCCAGCCACAGGGTTGCTGCCGTTAAATGGGGAGCCTCACAAAACCGTCAGGCACAGCTTCGGAAGCGCACAAAGGTATTCTGAATATTCCTGGGGGCCCTTTGTAGATGGAAGACTCGGGCCAGCTTTGTGCTTGGGGTATCGAATAGCCCTGACCATCACTGCTGATTTCTTCAGGGAAATAGAAGTGACATAATTACCATTCTTGGTCCCCCAAGTTGCCCAGACCTCTTTACAGGATTTCACAGACCTTAATAATGCTCCTCAAACAAGTATGCAACCACTTTTATGTGGAAACTCTGGACTTTTGTCATGCTTTTGAGAAGGTCTCTTTGGTATTATGTATTTTCCTTAATCAAGATGTATTTTTTTTCCAAGAAAAAAAATCCATTGCTACCAAACTACTACAGTCTATTTGATATACAACATTGTTCAAGAGATGGTACAGCTTCATATGAGGTTTCAGGGTCAGACCTGTGTTCAAACAGCACCTCTGTCACTGACCAGCTGTGCAAATATGGGCCAAAAAAGTAACCCGGGTTGGAGCTGCCTCATCAGTAAAATGGGAATCATATCGGCTACCTTGCAACACTGTTGAAGAGGTTAAATTAAATGAGATAATGTACCTAAGTAGCTTAGTACAGTGCCTGGCACACAGCGAGGACTCAATAACTGGTAATCATTTTTACAATTGTGAAACAAAGGGTCCAAAAGGTAGAAATAACAAAAGAGGTGTTGGTTGGCATAGGAGATTAGAAACTACCAGACTTGGCGTCCGCTGGGCTCACCATAACTGCTCTACTACATGAAACTTGGTCAGTGTTCGCGGATTATTCGAAGAGCAAGATAAATAGCACAGGGGCCCAGTGGTAACATTAATAGATGTTTCATCTTGACGTGGGGCAAAGGGAATATCCGGAAGAGGAATCTGGAAGCAGAGCTAAGAGTTCTGTCATTCAGGTCAACCCTAAAAATACTCCCTTGCAATTAAGTTGAGAAGTTGCCTCAAGACTCAAGGCTGGGCTTTCAACAGATAGAGCCATATGTGTTCTCAGCTTTGGTGAAACCCGATCATGACCTAAGCCCGTGCTGACCTCAGCCTTGCCTGTGTGCTCTGCATAGTTCAGCTTTCAGAGAAAGACGCCCGACTTCCAAACAGAGCACCGCTCTTTGTTCTTTTCTTCTTTTTCTTTTCTTTGTATGTATTTATTTTACAGGGAGAGGGAATCCAGATTATAGTCTGGTGAGTCGCTTTTCCCTGGGTGAGAGGGTTCTCTGAAAAATTGGATTTGTATTCTTACTGGCACTCAAGGCGAAAAACTTTCTCAGCCCTAGAGGAGCAGAATGTAGTCAGATTCATATATGCGGAAAGTTAGGACATGGTTTCTTTGTACAGCAATGGAAAACAAGTATAGGTAACAACAAGATAGAAACATTATTTGTATCAAATATGATAGGCAAAGGATTCAATAAAATACATATTCAAATTAATAGGAAAAATCTTAATACCTGTCAGATAAAAAGGCAAAGGGTATAGACTGTTAGGCATTACGACACGTAACTAGTAAACTACGATATAGAAAAAGTTGATCTGTACGGTAACCAAATACATACAATTAAAGAAATCTTACTGTATCATCTAATGCGGACCACGTTATCTTTTTTCAATTGAGACCAGTCAGTCGGTTTTCTCCCCATTGCTGGTGGCATTAGAAACTACAGTAGCCCTCTTGGAGAGGAGTGTTGCAGTCTGTGTAATCCCCCCTCCCCCCCCCCCCCCGCTTTGATCACCTTGACCTTGCTGCCTGCTGTAAGCATTGGCAGCTTCGGAGCCACCCTGGTCCCGGGCGCCGCTCTGTGCGCATCCTGCACCAGCTAAGTCCCCACACTTTCTTCCTGTGACTTTAGTGAGTGTTTCATCCCTTGTAAGAGGAGCTCTTCCTTCCCCTTCCTTCCTTCCCTCTGTAGAATCCCAATCATTTCCTCTGTGCCTGTTGTTCTGCATCTCAGTGTCCCCGAGGGATCTTTCCAGCTCCGCTGGCCACAGGACAGTTGGCCGCTGAGGGCACTCACATCACGTCACCTTCCCAAGCTATTGAAATAGCCACATTGGCAATGGAGTCTAGAAAAGTCAAGGGAGTAGAATTGAGTTCTAAGTCTGGAAAAACAAATCTGAAAGAAACTGACCTCTGGCCCAGGGCTGGCCGTCTTGAACTTCCTGATACACCACTGCCTACTTAGGTTTGCCTTCTGAGAGATGTTCGAATTAGGCCAACGTCAACATCCCAGTTTCTTTTCAGAATCATGAACATATCTCATAAATGGTGGGTGGTCAAAGAAGGCACGCCCTTACCCATCAGCCTCGCCTTGGTCTTTGCTTGGTATCACTTTAAATCCTATCCATTAGATTGGTTTTGCTGTGTGTGCGTGTGCATGTGCGTGTGTGTGTGTGTGTTTTAAGGGGTGGGATGAAAAGACCGCAAAGATCAATGAAGAAATATTTGGGGAAAATAAAGCAACTTTTAATGGCAAACTACCCTGCCTCCCACCCCTCTGACACATACACACACACAAGGGCACACACATAGTCACCCACCCAGCACCTTCCATTTCAATACCGGTGAGATGTGGTGAAAGCGACCTTCAAGCACAGCCTTGCGGTGGGGGGGAGGAGGGGAGTTACAAAGCGCCAATGTGCCCCCTTGGGTGTGAGCGGAGCCAAAAGGGGGAGGGGAAGCAGTCAGCTTCTCCCCGTTGGTGTGGTTGGTGTGACCTCTGCAAGGAGCCCCTCTAGCCATCTCCTTCCACTGGGGGACCCCCCCCCCAGCCCCCTGTCTCCTCCCCACCTCCTGGCCGCCTTCTTTCCACGAGAGCTGAGGCATCCCAGCAATCCAGACAAATGCTGGTGCCACCACTAGCCTACAGCCGATGCGATCGGCAATCCTGTATTTCACATTCTTCTCTTCTTTTGGCAGAACTGGCTTACGATCTGGATGTGGATGACGCGCCTGGAAACAAGCAGCACGCGAATCAAAAGGACAATGAGATAGTGGCCTCTCACAACCTCGGGAGCGGCCATTTCCCCCTGAAGGTTCTAACCAGCTTGGCGATCTATGTGGCGTGTTTTTTCTTCCTGGTGCACTGACTTCCTAGTGCACAGCACACGTGCTGCCCCTCAGCACCCTGGGGTCCTCCCCTAGAAGGGGACCTACCTTCTTCTTTTTTTCTATTTTTTTTATCTTGTATACCTCCTCCAGCCATTAAGTAGAAGACTAACCACGTGTTATGTTTTCGAAAATCAAATGGCGTCTTTGAGGAAGGTAAATTTTAGTGGTAGTGTAGATTGTCTTTTTGCAAAGAAAAAAAAAAAACACTCAAGTTGTGCCAAATTATTTTCCTATGTTTGGCTGCTAGAACATGGTTACCATGTCTTTCTCTCTCTTGGTCTCTCTCTTTCTCTTTCCCTTTGCATGGATTTCTTTGAAAAAAAAAAAAATAAATGCTCAAATAAAAGCGCATTGGGTGTTTTTTGTAAGCCCTCGTACATGGTGACCGTGTGGAGTTTTTCCTCCTCCTTGCCCAGCTTTCTGTTGGGCAGGAGAAAATCCCATCAGACGTCAGTGAGGTCCCCCAGCTCTGCCTCCTCGCCCGCCTTTTGGCCGGGTATCAATCCTGGCCCCCAGCCCCCATCAAAGCCGGTGCATAATCTCCACGTAGAAATCTTGGAGTGTCTTAGCGTGTCTTGCCTATGAAACCAGAGGTATCCCAGAAAGTTCCTATCTCCCTTTACAAATCTCCCCTTTGCTGAAAAAGCTTTGCCCAAAAAGAAACCCTCTGTGTGGCTCATGTACAATCACGTGATTAATATTCCCCCTTCCCCCAACCCAGAGACACGGGTCCAGGAAATCATAACCGTGCAAAGAAACGATTCCCCAAGCTTCTCTGCTCTTGTCTCGGGCTCGCTCTCCGCCCCCTTCTCCAGGGGCTGCCGCATGACAGGCCCAGCACTTGCCCTGGGTCGGGTTGCAGAGGTGGCATGATTTACAGGAAGCAGCCACGTTCACTCCTGGCTACAGGTGGGCTTCTTCAACACCTGTTGATTCAACAACTAGGTTTGGGGTCCCTATTGCATGTCAGATACTGCACCAGATGCTGGAGACGGTGGAAACGAGAACGAGATTGGATCCCTGTTCTCCCGGAGCAGAGGGTCTGAAACCCATCCTAACTTCGGTACCAGCTCTCTGTCCATCCGAGGCCAGTATGACAACTTAAAGCTGGGTTTCACACTTCCAACGTCACAGGTGATAGTGGCCCGGATGTCGATATTTGGACCTTCTGCCGCCAAAGAACCTCAGGAATCACCGACTTGACACTGTTACGATGCCAGCATATTGCCCGTCTGCCAGCTCAGGTCAACGGAAACATTACCGATTCTTTCTCATGGGCAGGGACTCGACTCCCACCTGAGGGCAAGGACAGGAGGAGCCGAATAAAGATAAGAAAGAGAGGGTGAGACACGGCCAAGGAGCACGAGCAAGGGTCAAGGAAGGGACCTGAGTCCCCTTTGATTCTAGAAGGTGGTCCCCGCCAGGATCTCCAATTTCTGTCCCATGGCAAGAGGTCACCATGCAGGACACGGGAGGCATAATTTCTCACAACTTCTCGTCCCGCCTTGTCCTGCTGTCACCAACACACTTCTGTCTGGGTCTCCCGCGGACCCCTGGTCTCCAATGTTTATTTTCAACCTTTGCAGACATTTTCACAAACACGAATTGGAAACGTGCGGTGTAGTGTTTCCTTCAGTTGCTTTTGTTGAAGACTACAATCCGTTGTATTTGTGAATCTGGTTTCGGCGATTTGTAGCGGCTGGTGAGACTGGAGAGGGAATTATCTTTGTTTTTCAAGCCATCATTATTTCTGTGTCTGAATGAGATTTGTAGGAATCTTTGTTCTTGGATTCAGGAAACCTGAATACTGCGAAGGTTTCCTCCCTGGACTCAGGGTGTGATATGATAGCAACACCCGACCAGTAGAAGGAACTAGAGCTGACGTATCGCCTAATAACTGTCCCTGTCATTCTGCAGGAAGGTTTTGATTTAATGTGCTAAAAATAATTTGTGGTTCTGAAACCAGGTTTTATGCCCGTGGGCAGGAGAAGACTGTACTAAAGTCCATTCTTCCTCCCAGGAGATGAAAAGGGTTGTCAGCTTTTATTTATTTTTAAGATTTTATTTTTAAGTAATCCCTACACCCAACACGGGGCTCGAACTTACAACCGCTAGATCAAGCGTCACATGCTCCACCGACAGTCAGCCAGGTGCCCCAGGATTGTCAGCTTTGACACACCCTTCTCAGTCACTTCCCCTCTCCAGGCCTCAGTTTCCCTTTTGTGAAGTGGACAATCAGGACAAGATGTCTGGCCTCTTCGTCGCTCTCGTTCTATAGCAGCCTCGTCTTGGCCAGCGCTGACGCCGCGTGTGTGCCGTACACCTCTCGGGACTTTGGTAGCCTAAGGTCACATCTGACACGCTTCAGACCCCAGAACACGACCCAGGCCAACCGGTGTGTCTGCTGTCTTGGTACCCTGTCTGCCAGCTTGGGTCCATCAAGGCTAAGTGATGACGGCAGAAGACAGCTCTTCTGGGCTAGCCACGGCCTGCTGGCTTCAGCGAAATACTTGGGATTCCCATGGAAAACCATACCCATTTACAAACCATAGATACTTGGCCAGCTTTTACTGATGTTTTCTTGCACCTAATAGCCTGTCTCTTTTCACTTTCTATCCGTGCCTTTCCCTAGCCTTCCATGTTCTTTATTCCTCTAGTTCAGAATCCAGTTTCACAGCTAGTTGGTGGCTTTTCACTTTTGAAGTGTTTATTCTACCCTTTGATTTAAACTTCCTACACATGAATTATGGTAAGAAGACTATTTCTCTTTCCCTGTGAATGCACGTGTGACCTTCCACCAGCCCAACCCTGGTACTTGAACAAGGTGAAATCATAGAGTGACATATGGAATCCCTAGGCCAGAAAAGACCTGCTGTCTCATCCCACGATCTTCATTTGGTTACTGCCTAAGGCAGGGCTCTCACTATGTCACAACGTAGCCCATTTGGTTGCTGGTTACCTCCAAATTTTAGCAAACTTATTTTATGCAAAAGAAATACACGTAGATAATTTTAAAAGTCTGTTTTTATAAAATTTGCTTATTGATTTTGAAAGAGAGAGAAAGTGTGAGTGCGGGTGAGGCAGAGGAGAGAATCGCAAGCAGGCTCCACACTGTCAGCACACAGCCCAATGCGGGGCTCAAACTCACAAACCATGAAATTGTGACCAGAGCCAAAGTTGGGTGCTTAACCCACTGAGCCACCCGGGCGCCCCGGTAATAAAAATTCTAATAATATAACATTATATAAAGTTTTAAAAAGGACGTTTACCCCATAATTCCATCCCCCATAGATTTTACTATGAAATATTTTTATTCATATCCTTCCTCTCTTTCTCTGTACATGTATTTTCACACACACGAGACTATCCTAACCCTACAATTCCATAAGAGGAATCAGTCTTTATTAGGCTAAGCCTAGACCTGCCTTCCTAGAATCCTCACCCACTGGTTCTGGCTCCTCCAGACAGCCCAACCTGAGATCAAGCTGACGCCATTTTCCACACAGCGGTTCTTCACCGATAATTTTCAATCACTGACTCTTGCCTCTTCTGGGTTTATTTTGTGGTTGTTCGAAACCGCTCCCTCATCCCCTTCAGCCCTGCTCCGTGCTCCAGTGGGTCAGTGGCCCTCTGATGCCATCCTGCTCTTGGCTGAGCCCAGGATGCTGCTAGAGCCTGAGCGGAACGCAGCATGGGAAGCTGTGTTCCCACGGAAGCCCAGGGCGTCCACCAGAGCGGTCCTAGGAAACAGACGCTCGCCTGGAAGCCACGGTACACTCCGTGTGCATGGTGAGCTTCGGGCCAACTGAAACCCCCAATGTCTTTGCAAGAATGGCTACCAAGCCAGGTCTCTTCCAGCCCCGATCTGTGTAGTTGAGTTTTTACAACTAAATTCCAAGGGTTTTGGATTTTACTTGTCTGTATATCGGGGCAGACACTATACACCATGCGGGGGGGGGGGGGGGGGGGGGGGGGGAGGTGGTGAGAGAGTGTGTGTGTGAGTGGGTACTGGAGCGATTTCCTTCTTGCCAAGACCACAACATTTTTGGAGGTCTTCTTTTGAAGTTGCTCTTGAGCCAGTTTATGCACCGAATAAGAAAACGAGCTTTGGTTCTTTATAGTCACACCTTGTTTGGAACCGAAAATAATGTTCTTCGGCTCCATCACCCACCTCATTCACTGGGTTCGCTGCCAAGTGGCTTTTACCTGCCTCCAAAAATCAAGTCTGCCTTCAGGAAACAAAGGCCTCCCTGAGAAGATTCCAAAGAATGTGCTATGGGCTATGTTTTTTTTTTTTTTTTTCCCCAAAGAAAAGTTCTAGAAAATTTGAAGACACTGTACCTGTTGGAAGGTACACTAGTCTGGATATAGGTCTGCTAGGCTGGCCCAGGAGCCAACAAAATACGCTCATTACTTTTCATTTTATAGGTTTATTTTTATTTTTTAAAAAATTTTTTAATGTTTATTTATTTTTGAGAGACAGAGAGAGACAGAGTGTGAGCAAGGGAGGGGCAGAGAGAGAAGGAGACACAGAATCTGAAGCAGGCTCCAGGCTCCCAGCTGTCAGCACAGAGCCAGATGTGGGGCTCGAACCCACAAACCGTGAGATCATGACCTGAGCTGAAGCCAGCCGCTCAACCGACCGAGCCACCCAGGAGCCCCTCATTCACTTTTATAGATTTAGAAATAAGTATATTCACTTTGAACGATTCGCATTAAAAATCGAGTACAGGGCTGGCATATAGTTGGTGCTTAATAAGCAGTTGATGGATCCAGTAGTCATTACATGAGTATTGCTTGAGCCATGCTTTGTGCCAGAGCCTGTGTCGTGTGGGTTTCAGTCACATATACTGAGGGAGACAGACAAGAAATCATGGTACAGGGGGCGACTGGCCGGCTCAGTCAGGAAGCACACAACTCTTAATCTCGGGGTTCTAAGTTCGAGCCCCACATTGGGTGTAGAGATGACTTCAAAATAATTTTTTTAAAAAAGATAAATCACCGTACAATGTAAACACTGTAACAGGAGTGTACGTGGGGTGCACAGGAGAACAGAATGGTGCATATTATGGTCGATGTGTCAGGGATATAACGCTTGAAGAAAGCATAGAAGAGAGGATAAGAATTGTTCAGTTTTTGAAGAAAGCAAGTCAAGAAGACTTGAAGAAAGTGCAGAAATTGTCCGGATGATAAAAGGGGAAGAGCGTCTCAGGCAGAATAGCATGAAAGAGGTCCGTAGCGGACCACACACAAGGCTCTTCACTGCTGGGCCACACCAGACACCGGGGTGCCAGTCCACGGAGAGGGGGGAGAGGCGTACTGTGGAGGGGGCGTGGAGTATTACTTAACGGGCAGAAGCCATGGACAGTATGTACAGCCAGCAGTGTGGATACTTCTTAAAATCATAGTGTGAGTGAAAAAAGAAAAAAAAAAAACAAGAAACCAAATGGACAATATCGCATCTTGGCATTGAAATGAATTAGGATACCTTCACGGAAGACAACACACATTTTCCAAAAATCCATGCACACTGAGAGATACACACGGACCTTCTTCGAATGGCTGCCATTACGTGGGGCTGGGCTTGGAGATAAACAGAAATAGTGAAGGAGTCAAACAAAGGCAGGAGAGGGGCTCATCCAGACTAACTCTGATGATACACCACGACCTGAGCAGTGTCTGTAACTCAACCCTTTGTACCTGAGGCCACAAACAACCAAAGTCAAAGAAGGAAGAGAGAGGAAGAAGGAGGAAAGAAGAAGGCACAAGATTCCGGGAGAAACATTTCTCCAGGGCCCAGCATATAGTAGGTGTTCAATAAATACACGTTGAGAAACTAAACAAATGGGCCGGGTGTCCTACCTCAGGCTGTATGAACCTACTGGCTGACCAAACGCACCTGCAATCATGTGGCATGTTGGCCACACAGGTATGTGTCGACCTAGCATCAGTTGGAGGTGATTTTGAAGTGACGGTCACTTAACTGAAGCTTCAGCTTGAGACAGCATATTTAAGAGCTCTTTCAGACAAATGATAATTGTAGCTTTCTTTGGGGATGAAAATCCCCGGTCTCCAGGACCTTTAGGCAATGAAATTGTTGTATTTACTCTGCTTTGTTGGAGTCCTCAACTCCCAGCGATACTCCCAACTCATCCGTTTTACAGACATAGAAGCTGAGGCCCAGAGAGGCCAAGAGACACGCATTAGGTCACACAGCAAGGTAAGTGCAGAGTCAGACGGCCGCGGAGGCTTCTCCATCACATTACATATACTGCATCACCTTGGAGGCGCAGAATTAACAAATGGTTGCATTGCCGAGCTACGAGTCAAGGCTGCTTTCGGAAATCTGCATGCGTACGGCCGGACTTACTTGTACTGATCTTCATTTTGATTCTCGAGGCAGTCGAAGAAAAAAGTCCCTTATCTAACAGAACACATTGCCTTTCCAAATTAATGCGTTCAAGCCAGGGCCTGCTTCGAGACGGTTAATGTTGCCCTTACAAATTGGAACCTGGGGTGCGGGAATTCCATCACCCTCTGGAAGACTCTCTGTCACAACAGAGGCATTGTTCTCCTCGCTCATACTGTTTGCTTTCGTGCCTTTTCTGTAAGATGTTAGGTATTTGTTTTGTTTTGTTGGTGCTTTTGTAATCAGTCTAGACACGGGCCTACACTGAACCATCCAGGAGGCAGATAAAACTCCCACAGTGGAATGAGGTAAACCCCCTTTTGTGCTGTTCTCTGGGGGGAGGCGGGGAGGCGGCGCCCCTCCCCGTGCCCTTAAGCCAAAAAACGCTCAAGAAAACCACCACGGTGCGGACTGGATTCGCTAAGGTAGCCTAGAGGAAGGGTTCCTTCTCGAAAATACTCCCAGCCCTTGGTAAGCTTGATTTTGTGCCTCCGATGACGCTGCCGGGGCACGTGCTTGTCTCACTGGAAACGCAAAGGTCTCTTTTCTGCAGGGGTCATGGAGACTGCTGCCCTAGGTGCTTCCGCGGTGGGGGATTCGCAAATCGTACTTTCCCCTGAAGGAGCAAAGGTATATATAGCAAAACGAAAAACACGGATGGGGACAGGGCACAGATTACTTGGATTTAAGAGAGGTGAGTTTCTTCTGCCCTCTCAACGCAAATTGCTTTGTTTTGTTTTGTTTTAATGTTTTATTTATTTCTGAGAGAGAGAGAGAGAGAGAGAAACAGCGTGAGCAGGGGAGGGTCAGAGAGAGAGGGAGACACAGACTCTGAAACAGACTCCAGGCTCTGAGCTGTCAGCACAGGGCCCGAGGAGGGGCTCGAACCCACCAGCCGTGAGATCATGACCTGAGCCCAAGTCGGAGGCTTACCGACTGAGCCACCCAGGCGCCCCTCGACGCAAATTGTTTTGAATTTTTGTTCCCGTCACAGAACAAATAGAGGCATGACTTCTGTTTCACCATTCACGGGGCTGATTACGTTTACTTCACGTTGGATGGATAGTGATGCTGTCTCAAGCTTCTGGAAAGTTAAAAAGGTGCATCCTTCCCGAGTAGCCTCCCTGACACCATCCCTGAGGCAGGAGAAGCTTCTGGAGCCCAGGGAATTCCAAGTAAGAGTGTGGGTCTTCGCTTCCAGTCAATGACACCATTCAGCCCAGGGTCTCACCCAACACTGAGCTCCGCTCTTAACGAGGCAGCGCCTCACAAGTCTGTGGAATGAATGTCAATTTGAGTGGCCACAGCGCTGGCAGATGGGGTGGAACCTACCCACTTTCCCCCAGACAGTCAGTACCGTAGGTCCCCACATCCATACAGCGAGGCCACCGAGCACCAGTCGAATGTGAAGTTTGACCATAATCCTCAGGTCTAACATGCTGCCGATAGAGCATTCCTTAGTCTCCTTGGGCTTGCTTCCCTTAAACTCGTATCGCGTTGTTTTCTGCCATTTTACCAACAAGAAGGGTCTATTGTCTCACAATTTGCTAGAGCTTGTGTATGGCTACAGTTGCAAAAACACAACAGGGCAAAAATGTTGTCTAAGAACAACAGCAAAAATAGAGCTGTTTGCAAACGGCCATGGATTGTCTCAAGTCCTAAGTGAATGTCCTCTCTAACTCCTTATTGAGAGCAATCAGGGCCCTGAACCCTCAAAGAACGATTCAGTACTTTCCCAGTATGGTTTTGGTTCAGAATTTTAATTCTGGAAATATCAGTAAACCGTGTATGTATACATACAAAAAGAAAACGGTGTGTTTATTTTTGCCAAATCTGTTGGATTACTAAAAGTTTGCCTCATTCCAACTTCTTCAGCCCAGAAGCTTCATGTTAACTGTTGTTATTCTATTATCATGAGTATTTACAACACAGTTTCGGGCCCCTAACAAACTAGAATCTGTCTCAACCTGGTTGCCACAAACTCTCCTTTCCAAGGGTAGGCTTTCATCTCCTTGGCTCCTTAAGTTGCTGATAAACTTTGTTATTTTCTCTGTCCTCAAAATGGCTATTTCTACTGTTGACGGTCTCATTTCCTGCATTTCAGACACCCATTTAGCCCTATGGCCCTGATCACAAAAAATATCTCTGGTTCCCTAGCATGCATCCCTCACATGAGTTCTGAGAAAACCTTAGAAAAGTGTAGAAGTTTTAGTATCTTCCCAGTGCCTATAATCAAGTCAGCCAAAGTATCTATAAGAACATTATAGTAGATTCTCTGGGGCGCCTCGGTGGTTCAGTCAGTTACGCGTCTGACTCTTGACTTTGACTCAGGTCATGATCTCGCAGTTCGTGGGATCAAGCCCTGTGTCGGGCTCCTGGCTGGCAGCACAGAGCCTGCTTGGGATTCTCTCCCTCTTTCCTTCTGCCCCTCCCCCTACTCTCATGCACACTGTCTCAAAATAAATAAACTTTGAAAAAAGAGGAATATCATACTAGATTCTTATCACAAGGAAAAACAGTCTTTGTAACTATATGACATGATGGATGTTAACTAAATTTATCATGATGATCATTTCACAAACTACACACATATCAAATCATCAGGTCATACACCTTAAACGTATACAATGTTGTAGGTCAAATATATCTCAATAAAATTGAGGGAAACCATTATATATTATGTTCTTTTTTTTTTTTTTTTCTAGGAGAGAGAGAGAGAGACAGCGTGAGCAGGGGAGGGTCAGAGGAGAGGGAGTCATATACTGAAACAGGCTCCAGGCTCTGAGCTGGCAGTCAGCACAGAGCCCGACGCGGGGCTCGAACCCACGAACCGCGAGATCACGACCTAAGCGAAAGTCGGACGCTTAACCGACTAAGCCACCCAGGCGCCCCACCAGTTC